>NC_061496.1:12849815-13160649 GCF_022539355.2 Hippoglossus stenolepis | reverse complement strand
TGATCGGCTAAATACAGGACACCATGGTCCTAACGAGGCCCCAGGTTCTTTCTGAAAGTCCCTTGAAATGCTCCCGCTCTGGAGTTGTTTAAAATCCCATCAGTCATGTAGATTAAAAGACCATGTTTTTAATGTTGATTTATTCTTATAATACAGTTCTAACTGCTGTGTGTCCTTACCAGTGATGCGAGGATGGAGCCTCCTATCCAGGCACTGAACCGGCGCTCCACCGTCGTGTTGTTGGCGATTAGCTTCAGTCTCATGCTCTGAAAATCACAGACAAATTTGTTTAACCCTGACAGGAAGTTGTTTACAGTGACGTGACCACATTTATTAAAAAAAAAAAAAGGAGAGTATTTGAATTTGCAGCGCTTGAACTGACCGGAGGTGTTTTCTGGGAGAGTTCTCTGTTCAGTCGGTCGGTGAAGCCCTGAATGAGCGTGTTTCCTCCGGTCACCACCACACTGCCGTACAGTCCCTACAACACAGCAAGTGAGAGTTTCTTTTTAAGTCAGTGCTGGAAACTGACACATGTATGCATTCCTGGAGTTATATTACAGAAAGGCACCCAATCTGCATATATAAGCCTGTGTCTCAGATAGAGGTTTGCTGTCAACACTCCTCAAAGAAAAGGTGTTACATTCAGATTTTGGCTAATTGTTTTCAGTAGAACAAATAAAGTTAGAGCAAGATAACTTTACCAGTTTAATCATTCATCGGAAATTGATCCTAGCTATTAGCGTTAGCTACAGTGATACAATTTAAACAAGAATATATAAAAGTACAGTAAACCAATTTTTTAGCCAATAAAAATCGAAGCAGATTGATATTCACCGGTCGAATGTCGATGTCACACATTCCCACACTGGTCGTCACCACGTGGCCGACTCCTAACATGGTGTTTCCAGACAGGCCCTGAAGTGACCAGAACAAAGTGAAGCATTAATGTACAGACATAAAACACTTGATTCATAAACCATGAGAAAGCCAGACATTTGGAAACTATGATCAACTTTTGTAAAAATGTGTTATTTGCAGTAATATCCAGTGATGATTATATTGAGCCATTCTGGCCGAGGCTGCTCTGTTAGCTCCACCATTAATGGAGCTAATGGAACGTGTTGAGCATGCACACACACACACCTTGGCATTAGAGGGGTCGAACAAACCCTCTGGGATCTTCAGTCTCTCAGCTCCGAAGTCACAGTTGTAGCCGTTGGGTAGCTCATAGTGAACCGTGGGCATCTGTGCAGCCACTCTGTTAAAGAAATGCAAGGAGGGTTCCCTGTCAGTTACAGACATTGAGAGGTTAAGTAAAAGGTATTTTTACATCAAGCTTATCGTTCCAACAAAATACATTTGACACCGTGACAAAACAGTGTTTAAATTAACATAAAACTTCTTCATACACTGACGACCATGTGAGGAAATATTTGTGTGAGAGAAATAATGGCCCAAATATTTTTGAGGCTGCAAACTGCACCACTCCTGTTCTTGTGCTGGCAAAGACGAGTAGAATTAGTGGGCAACTATTGAAAAGAGGTAAAAGTAATGGACACATCCATGGTAAGTTCTTACTGTTCATCATATGGAGAATCTGAGACCTGCAGCACGGACGCCTGGAAGTCCTGGATCACACACTGTAAACAGGAAGACAAACTGGTTGACACACATTCATGAAACAACAAGCGGAGGACTCGCTTATCAGAGAAGGCTCAACACAAACATGATACTGAATGTAGTCACAGAAGAGTTGAGGGCTTACATTACACATGTAGTTGTGCCATGAGCGGGTGACTTGAGGTAATTTCTCCTTTTTCTTCCAACTGGCTGAAGATCCCTCCCGCACTACATCCTGCAATGACAAGCACGCACTGGGTTTGACACTAGCTCCTCTGAGGGATGGGGATATTAAAGCTTGATACAAACTGTGTGGATGATTTTAATTCAAATCATATTTGCCATAAATATCTGATTGCGAATTTCTGATTCTAAATCTATCAATTCATCTGTTTATCCAAATCCGGCACATATCCAGTTTTTAAGCTAGAAATTAGATGGGCGAATCCACAGATATCTGTTCATAATGTTAACAGCATGAATGAGTGCAAACATTTCAATTACCAGTCCACCATCTACACCTGCATAGCCAATATTACTACTTGTGTACTTACTTATTACTAAAAATATACACCATTCCACCTCTACACACTAAATTGAGGATTAAAATAAGCGTCTGTTTGATTCTCACCTTTGATGCAATCATATAAGGAGGGATTATTTCAACGCTTAACTCTTGGAACAGCTCTCTGCACTGCATGCTCATGAAGTCTCCTGCGAGGGGCGACTTGACGATGCCTGTCAGAAACAATGAATAAAACACAACTCAGACCAAGAGGAACACAGTAAATCTCCACCTTGTTTACTTGGAACACAGCAACTCAACACTGTTTTAACTCGCTCAGCTTGATGCACCATGACTGTAATTGTGCACTTAATGAATACAAATTCTTCAGATTAACAAACTGCTGAATCACTCTCCTGTATTTAGTTCTTTGCAGCTCTTAAATAGCTTCTTTATAATCTGACCCTTCTCAGGGGGGTTGGGATTATTAGAGACTGACAACCTTCATCGTCCACTGAAAATTCCTCTTGTCCAACATCAACTCAGCACCGTTACAGAAGCGTGTAAAAATGGAACATTTAGCAGCTGACTTGATTAGAAAGTCTGAGGTGCTTGTTCCAACCAGTAGATGGCAACATAAATCACAGGAGAAGAGCACCTACGTCACTGGAGGATGCACAACTATTAATCCTGGAAGTGTTGTATGTATTCCCTCTATGGTTTATACGGCAGTGTAAAGTAAACCTGCACGTCTATTCAATAACAAATCATTTGTCTTACCTTGCTGCAGGACGTAGCCATCATGTACTGGAATAGCTGTCGTATGTGTGGCACCACTGTCCAGGACCAAGCCTGTAGACCGCCCATTAGCAAAGCTTGGAAACGCAGAGTCAAGGAAATGCAATGCAGTTCAACATGAAAAAAAAACTGTACGATTATCTATTGAATGACTAATATCATCCTTTTCTGGATGAAGTGCAGCAGTGAAGGATACGCAGACAGCACGGCTGATTTACAAAGGAAGAAGGCAGGAATGTTGTAATGTTCAAACATTAGCTCTGTGAGTTTCTCCCGTTTCGCTCTTGTGTTCCACTGCAGACACAAAACAGAAGTTAACCCACTCACAAACCATTACTGTCAGCACAACACAAATTATATACATATAATATTTACATTTCTCCATGAGGTGACAAGCACAAGAAAATAACTCTTTACTGAGCTCGGGGCCAAGTGGACTTTCTTATCCTCACCAGTATTTAACTAACTTGTTCAAATTTAATGGCAGACTCAGATTTCAAATATTAACATTAAGTGAGGACAAATATTCAAAACAGCATGAATATGACCTTTGTACAACTACAGGAAATCTGGCCTCTGTGTCGTTACACCTGAACAAAAGCTAACTCACCGATGCTTCAGACATGAGCACTGGATGCAGACTGGGTTCAGACTTGAAGTGCATCTTGTAGGTGTGATCCAAAATGGCCTGGAAACTGTCCCAGTCTTCAACTGTACAACGAGAGGGAGAGAACACCTGTGTCAAAGTTACTGCTGATTTATTACTTTTAACTTATCATTAACTTTTTTCAGATGTCAAATCTAGTTTGACTGGTGTGCAAGCAACAAAATACTCATCTAGAGCTGCAACCAAGGAATATTTTCATTATCAATTAATCTGCTAATTGTTTTCTGAATTAATCAGTTAAGAATTTTGCCAGAACATTTCCCATAGCTCAAATTGTTCAAAACCCAGAGTTTAATCAAATATGTCAAACAAAAGCAGCAAGAAGGTGACTCCAAAAATATTTGTCAATTTTGCTCAAAAAACAATTGTTGGGTAAATTTTGGGACTACTTGATGAATTAACTGATCAGCATTGCTCTTTATTTTCTCCACACATGGAAAGTCCTTCCACAAATAAGTTTAAGTCATACTGTACCTAAACATGCAGTTACATATTTATTAGAGCCGGTTGGCTGGTCGATAAAAATGAGCAAATATGGGTCTTTCACAGAATAAACAATGCAGAAGAGATTTGCATGTATGTCTACGTTTGAGATTAAAAGAAATCTTGATTCTGATTCAAATATATTTGATTGTATTTGTGTACTCATATATATACTGATTTTTTAACCCCCAACATGATTATCGGCCTCAGAAAAAATCCATATTGGTTGGGCTCTGTCACTTATAACATATATTTAATTTTAGGCATAGTCCTACAAAAAACTCTAGAGTCACATGAAACGTGTCTTTCTTTATCATTACTGGGTCAGATGGTGGAGAAAATAGAGCGATGATGAGCTTTTTTAGATAATTATTTGAGCACCAGGCACCACTGTTCCAGGTCAGCACTCTGAGGGGGCGCTGGTCCCACAGTGCCGATCTGCTGCAATTAAGATCGGTGTCACACTCGTCTCTAAATAGCCTGACAGCCAAACTCTATTGGACCAGATTGTGAGGGGCATCATCATTATCATCATCAGCTAGGTCAGTGCAGCAGAGCGATAGTTGCACATCTACTGTCTAGGATACTTCTGAGGTGACATATAAAATGACCCTGAAAAACGTGCCGTTTGTTGGTGATGACGTGCAGAAAATTTAGACTTTAAATGTTTTGAATAGTGCTAAAACAATTATTGGATTACTTGGGTCAGTTAGGCTAAATCAATGATCGTTTTCCATTATGGATTTATCTGCCAATTATATTCCAGAGCAATGGATTTAATAATAATACAAATTGTGAGGGAAATATGAGAATCTCAGCTTTAGAATCAGCTTGTTGATTAGTAGTTTTAGATAAGCTCTTCAAATATCAGAGCCCTTGTGATATTTTTTAGGGGGGGGGAATTTGGAAACTAGATGGGAGACCTCATGATAATGACTTGCCTTGGTCTTTATATAACCTTATAAATATTAATGACGAGCAGTAGTCATTTATATGTCAGTCATGGTTGTGACAAGTTCATCTAAAAAGGTAGTTGTGGGACCAAAACAGTACAAATATGGATCAAGTAGACTGGATTATAAATATTCATCACTCAGTTTATGTCACAGACTGTGACAAAAACAGGGTCCTACACTCATTAACAGCTAATGTACATTCAACCCATGAGTCCTCTCTCAGCACTGCAAACAAATGTGCATCAGTCAATTCTATGAGTGTATAAACCAAGTTCTCCCTGTATGTGAGATTTCTGTCCACTTATTACGGACCACAACATCAGGCATTGCAGCAAAGAAACAAAAATGGTCTTTGCAATTTAGTGCTTTAAAAGAAACATCAACCAAGAACTCACTCATGCCATTCTTGAGCGGAGACATGACGTCCATGTTCTCTCTGGGTACCCTCAGCTGGTTGGTATCAATGTAATAGGAAGTTCCGCTTTGCTTGCTCTTCTCCCCGTCCGTCTCCATGGGTGTGCTGCCATCTTCTCGGTCCACAGTCACACCTATGACCGTGGGGAAGTCCGCCTGAACCGAGCCAAAACAACACAGGACACAATTCAAGACACATGCTCACACACCCAATATCAGCTTCCTGATAGTGACACGACATCACAAATACAAAACCTATAACAAGTTCATCCAAGACCCAAACCATGCATGAATGAATTCCCATTTTGTGAAACACTGAAGGTGCTGAAGTGTGAAGCAATGCTGCCTTGATTTAAGAGAACAAAAAGTGCAAGTGTTTGGAAACACTAAAAAGTACCTGATTATATCATCCAATGACGTTGCTTGTATTTCACAATTCAGCATGCAAAAACATAGGCTGCACACTCTAACTCGAGGGGTGGGCTATGTGTGGGTTAGACTAGTCGGAGGTGGTATAACACAGTGGAACAAAATACACTATCGATCATCAACATGCTTCTGTCACTGTAAAAAAAGTAATGACTTCAGAGGGCAGTGTTTCAAACATACTATGACCGGGTCTGGGTTGCCTGTAGTATGCTATTTGCATTAGAACAGTATTATGTAGGTCAATGACAGTACAGTCTGCTGAGGAGCAATGAGCATCCATTTTGACACTTTGCTCATCAAAATGATGTTATCAAAAACTCTCCATCTGTAGCACAGATCAAATCATAGCACAGATGAATCCAGACCGAGCGAGCACTCCAGAATGATCTGAACTCAATTTATTCCGTCTGTCTCCAGGGTGACAGCCCTCATTTCTTGACATTGGCTTACCCCCAGAAGGAAGTTGAAGATGCACAGAGGAAGAAAAGACACATAGTTAATCAGGTCATCTGAGTGATCCACTTACCTTGGGACAGTCTTCTCCTGCGTAGCCAGCTCTCACAGAATAAGAGCCTATGTCAAACACCAACGCTCCCACCTCATCTGCAGAAAGGAAAGAAATGCTGTGAATCCGGATGAAACTGCAAATTTAGCACTAATTTTCACCACATTATAAAAGATAGGGATGCAATCGTGTACATTGTATAATCAGCATATTATGGATATGTTTTTCAGGTCATAACTTTATTTAGTGTGTTTCCTGATGTTATATGTAGGCCAATTATCCACCAAGAAGAAGTCCAGTACAGTTTACTTTGCAATAAATGTCTACAAATATATAGTTTGAATAAATATCTAAAATTCAACTAATTAGTTTCATAATTCATAGAGGGCTTTTTTATTCTCAAATTATCTCCCACTAACCCAAAAACTTTTACATTTCCACAATAAACATTAAAACACAGAACATTAAACTGACACATTTATAATCAATGAACATTTCAAACATCTTCATTGTGCATTTGATCAACTGGAGAAAACAGACCTGAGCTGATCTGAAAATAAGTTTTTTGCACAAAGTAAACTCACTGAGCATGAGTACACTTTAAAATCTAGTAACTTTAAACTTCAATTAAGATCCTGTGCGAACAAGTGTTTACAACAATGACATTTCTCCCTCTAACTTTCACCACACAGCTCACTCTGCTGGGATCAGACTATAACCTGAATACTGTGTGTTACAAAGATATTTTAACCTGTTGTGCACCAGTCAAAAGTTACATTATATAACTGATGTAGTTTTAAGTGCAGTGCAGTTAGCATTGCCCATAACAACAGTATGCAAGATTGTAATTTTGATTGCATTGGATCCACGTGATGAAGAAGTTACTAAAAAAGAATTGGTGATGTTTGGAGACGTGTATCTACACTCCTAACAAAGCTGTGTTTAACAAAACTTTACACAAACAACGGGGTGCATTCAGGAGCTCGACACTTTCATTCATTTCCTTGCTAGCTAGCTAGCTAGCGGTACCGAGCCTGGTTTACATTGTTGCTGCATAAACAAACAAAGCGTAAGCCATTTAAATGGATGATAAATAAACAAATTATCTGACGTGTAGCGACATTACGTGCCAATAAGAGCGTAGTTTTAACTAGTTTGCCGTTGGACTGCGCGTTAGCTTGGCTAGTGTGGCTAGCTAGCTACAAAGCAGGCTAAAGCTACAACACGGGACAACGTGGAAAACGGTTCGGTTGTAATTGAAATCACAGCACGTGACTCACCGCCTCCATACACTCCGCCACTCATCCTCTAAACGATCGCGGCAGTAACCGTGTCGGTGCAGGTGATTTCAGCCAGAAACGCAGCCGCTGGTCGGTTGATCGCAACAAAGAGGCTCCGCTAGCAGGGATCGGTTTGATCTCTGTGACGAAGCAGGCGCCACACTGCTTCCAGCCCGTGGACCAATCACAGAGCAGCACACCGGCACTACTTCCGCCACGGGCACAGCGAGTTCTTCCCTGACTAGGATCGGACGTGGCCTGCGACAGCCCGACATCAACGTGAGTTAAAAACTGTGAACAACACGTAGAAAGTCTCTGTAAAGCGACCAGAAGCTGGAGGGCAGGGAGCGTGAGTTCATGTTTTATATCGGCAGGCTGCTGTTAGTGGCTGTAAAAGTGCAGGACCTTGACTCACGGTCGTCACGACGTGGATCTCGGTCACAGTGTCACTCACATGCTGCAGAAACTTCCTGCATTCACCTGAATAACTTGCAGCAAGAAGGGTTTAACATGCTGAATAACAGATGGTGCTTTGGTTGATATTCAGAAATGTCGTCTGTGTTGAATGTGCTACTGCTGTAACATACATAAGATCCAGGTTTCACAACCTCGTGGTGGCTCTGCTGCTGTGGGATTAACTGCGCAAGCACAAATGGTGGTGATGGTGCATTCAGCAGTGAAATAAACTCATTTGCAGCTATAGAGTTGTGATTTACAGCCATATACAATCTGTAGAAACTGTTTGACTTGTTGCATGTAGTTTAATGAGTTTCAGCTATTTTTAGAGGACTGTGCAAAATGTTTGTCAATAAAAGTGAGAATGCTTTTAATAACATTGCACTGAATACATTTTATTTATCAAAGTGCAGTAAAAATGAATCTAAATCAAATCCACATACGGTGTGGTCACCTTTAAAAAAAAATTTAAAAAAAACAAAAAAAAAACAGCCCCAGTTGTCAACACGCAGACTCGTGCACGGCCTTGAAGTTTCCTGGCAGGTGTGTTGAACCTGTCACAGTTCTGTGAGTTTAGTGTGTGTCTGTTTCTTCATGCACCCTCAGACAGGCTCCATGATGGTGGGACCAGGGCTCCATGGAGGCCACACCATCTGTTTACAGAACAACCTGCTCTTTATCCTGAGGATTCATTTGAAACCATATCACACTGTACTTTTATGCAAATATATGGCCCTGAACCTGTTGACTGTTCTTACTCCCTATATAACCTATGCACTGTATCCAGCAGTTGAAAGTGACAAAGCTGATGCAACTTTAAAGTTATTTTTCAAGACGAGAACAACGTCTTGAAAAGGTGCTTCTTCCAAATGTGTCTGCTGCACAAACACTATAGTTTTCGCCCTGCAGAGAGTATATAGATATTTTGCATAAAGACACTATTAAGTTTGCTGGTGCTGATAATGGCCCTACATCTGCGTGTACTATTTAGACATTGTATGCGTTGAAGTCTTATTTATTTGTACATTTGTTTTACAATTTATTTTTATTTTTCTATTATTCATGTGTATATTTTTAGTGTGTATTCCCCAATACACATTCTAATCAACTTAATGGATATGGCAATAAAGTGTTGCATCTTGAATCTTATTCATGTTGAAATTGAAAGTTAATTTTCGACCTTGGAAACATCAGTTGACAGAACTGGACCTGAAATGATTCATCAAGTTAATATGTGATTGCCGTAGGATGTAATTTTGATTATAGCTTAATCGTTTTAAGTCATTTTCATTCTCTAGTTAAAAACATTCATTAATTTGTAGCTTTTCATAATAATTGTCAGTTGCACGGTCGAATTTTTTATGTTGTGGTGAAATTGGGCCGTCAACAATTATTTCGAAATCTTCTCCAAACATCTTAAACATGTCAAATTAATTTTTAACTTTGTCTGCTTCCAGCACCCATGCAGCGCTGCCTCACTCTGACTTTTGCCCGGCACAGCAGGCTCCTGTTGAAAAATAAATTAGCATCTGTCCACTGTCAGCGGACGGCAGCCATGTCAGGTCTCCTCATTAACCAGCCCAAGTACGCCTGGCTGAAAGAGCTCGGCCTGTCTGAGGACAATCCCGGTGTTTACAACGGGAGCTGGGGGGGTAGCGGCGAGGTCATCACGTCTTACTCTCCCGCCAACAATGAGCCGATTGCCAGAGTAACCCAGGCTACTATGGGGGAGTATGAAGAAACTGTCCAGAAGGCAAGGGAGGCCTGGAAGATTTGGGCAGATATTCCAGCCCCAAAGAGAGGGGAGATTGTGAGGCAGATTGGCGACGCTCTAAGGAAGAAGATCAGTGTCCTCGGAAGCCTTGTGTCTTTGGAAATGGGCAAGATCTATGTTGAGGGAGTGGGCGAGGTTCAGGAATACGTCGATGTCTGTGATTATGCTGTTGGTCTGTCTAGAATGATTGGCGGCCCCGTCTTGCCCTCAGAAAGACCAGGCCACGCTCTGATCGAACAGTGGAACCCAGTCGGACTTGTCGGCATCATCACTGCCTTTAACTTCCCTGTGGCTGTGTATGGCTGGAATAACGCCCTCAGTCTCACCTGTGGCAACGTCTGCCTGTGGAAAGGAGCTCCAACCACACCTCTCACAAGTGTCGCAGTTAGCAAGATCGTGGCTGAGGTGCTGGAGCACAACAAGCTGCCCGGTGCGATCTGCTCCATGACCTGCGGAGGCGCTGATATCGGTACCGCCATGGCGAAGGACGAGCGCGTGAATCTGCTGTCGTTCACTGGCAGCACCCAAGTTGGCAAGATGGTGGCCATGATGGTGCAGGAAAGGTTCGGGCGCAACCTCTTGGAGCTCGGCGGAAACAATGCTATCATCGTGTTTGAGGACGCTGACCTAAACCTTGTCGTGCCCTCCACTGTCTTTGCGTCTGTGGGAACTGCCGGCCAACGCTGCACCACAACCAGGAGGTTGATTCTGCACGAGAGCATTCATGACACAGTGGTTGAGAGGGTCGCCAAGGCCTACAAACAAGTCCGCATCGGAGACCCCGAGGATCCCAGCACCCTTTATGGACCTCTGCACACCAAGCAAGCTGTGGATCAGTACCTGGCAGCCATTGAGCAGGCCAAGCAACAGGGCGGCACTGTGGTCTGTGGAGGAAAGGTGATTGACCGTCCTGGAAACTACGTAGAGCCCACCATTATCACAGGGCTGGCTCACGACGCCGCCATCGTCCACACAGAAACCTTTGTCCCCATCCTCTACGTCCTCAAGTTCAAGACGGAAGAGGAGTCGTTCGCCTGGAACAACGAGGTCAAGCAGGGTCTGTCCAGCAGCATCTTCACCAAAGATATGGGCCGGGTTTTCCGCTGGTTGGGGCCTAAAGGATCCGACTGCGGCATCGCGAATGTCAACATTCCTACAAGCGGAGCTGAGATTGGAGGAGCCTTCGGTGGGGAGAAACACACAGGAGGTGGAAGAGAGTCCGGCAGCGACTCGTGGAAGCAGTACATGAGGCGTTCAACGTGCACAATAAACTACAGCAAGGAGCTCCCTCTGGCCCAGGGAATCAAGTTCGAGTGAAGCTTTGAAGTAGATTGATTAAGCTTCGATGTTGCCCAAAAGAACAACACTAAATGTTTTAGGAGTGTTGCTTAAGATGTGTTCAGGGATTTTGAAAGGTCAGTTAAATTTGAAAAAAAAATCTTTACTTATGTATCAAATCTATGTCTGCTGTTGAGTTTTGATATTAATCCTGGATTTGAGGTTTGAAAATAGTTTTGTGTTAAAGGTGAAATACGGTCGCCCCCTATATGTTGGTGTGCACTTTCCTACAAGCACTTAAAGTGGTTGAGTGCTGGATTACTGTATCAGATACTAAATTCAGTATAGAAATAAATCTATTTTGGAAGAATTCGTTCGAGTTGACAACTAATGTGCAGATGTGCGTTGTCTGGACAATAGATTTTATATGTACAGAAAGACGCCTTTGATTGCAAGTTGCAGTAATTCTAACAGAATCACCGGCTGCTTGAAAGATAAATGAAGGTTTCAAGATCATAAAAACAAACAAATGCAGGTTAATAGAAAGTAGCTGTTAAAACACTTGCATCTCTATTAACTACAGCATTAATATACAGTGTTCAGCCACAGCATTTAAGCCAGTTACTGTACTCTACTCTGCATCTCAAGCCCCTTCAACAAACTGTCACAATGTGCTTTCGAACCAAAATCAATAAAGGCTTCTTGGTGACATGTCAACTGGTTCTGTGTTTTCTTTCCCATCATTTTTATGATCTCTTATCTTCTCAAATTTGTTCTATCACAAGTTGCAGATTTGGACTCAGAAAAAGACGGATGCAGTGAACACATTGAAAGATGGAAATAAAAATGTCCTTAAAATGAATGTCTGATTTAAGTGTAATATTTATTCCTAGACATTGTTGATACTGTTTTGAAAACAAAAAGATTTACCTTAAATTTCAGGCTTGTTTTTAATTTCAGATACGATTTCAAGTGGTGGTGCTTTTCACTACATTTTTGTCTACATGGCTTTTCAAAAATCAAACATTCTGTGTAAATCTGTGCAGGACATCAGCAAAACAGTGGATAAAACCGTCTTCACAACCACCAGACTTTTTTGGGGGGCCTAAACAAAAACCTGAAAAAGTATTGTTATACCTATTACAGAATTTTTGTATTTGTCATCTACACATTAACAAATATACACAGCATCATTCTTTTTTACCCAGAAAGAATTCACAAAGTACAGTGTTTTTTTAAAAATGCAGTCTCTGGTTTTCACACAGTGACTCCTGACAGGTACTAGTGTTCACCCCATGTTTCCATGAGTTTTCTTCAGGTCTTGCTTCCTCCCATCGTACTAAGACATACAGTTTGGGGTCAGGGTAATTGGAAATTATATTTTCATCGTATGTGAATGGTTGTTTGTTGCCGTTTGTTGGCCTTGTGATATTCTGGTTACCTGTCCGAGGTGTACCCCTCCTCTGGCCCAATGTCAGCAGATTTCAAAGAATAATTGTATGGATAATGGATAAAGGATTGATTTCAAAATCCTCTTTATATATAGTTTTTGTCTGTTAAATTGATCTATATTTTGTATCGTTCAATTGATCTACATGGATCCTGCCAACAGAATGTGTCCACCAAGGTAACTACACCCTGGATTTTCTGGAAAACATGTACAGTAAGTGGCAGGTGTAAATGCTTCACATACAACCCTCCTGGAGCTCATCACAGCAACATGTTTATTAAATGACATCAGGTCATTTCTGTCATGTTTTCAGTCATTTCTTGAACTGTGGTGTTGAAGAAATCAACTCTGTCGCTTTAATAGAAATACTACTCCCATCTCCCATCCTCCGTGCCCCCTCCCATATGCTCACCCTCCCACTCAGCAGCTCTCTGCCTCATACTCCAGCTCTGCCTCTCTCTCCATTTACTGCAGCATCTACACTCACAGCCGAAAGGAAGAACTGAAACCAGAGCGCTGTGTGCGACTCATAATCCATGCCGTTTAGGACGTACGCAGAAAACTCCCACTTCCTCTGCTACTGCTCTGCACTGGAGAAAGGTAGAAACGTGAATTGTTTTTTCTAACTGTGACATTTTTGGTGTGCACATTTCTCAGTGTGGGTTCTTTCATCTGTGATGCACTGCCACAGAAAAATCTCTGCTGCCAGGGAAAATATAAAAATTACACAATTGTAGATTTTAAAAGCGCAGAGAAGCACCTTCCTGCTTTTCTCTTTTAATATTGGTGTTTTTAAAAGGCAAAAGAAGAAGTGTGATTTCTCGCTCTGAAATCTGCACCACAACTTGATTTAAAATGGAGATGGGTGTGGAGGCTAAATGTACATCTCAGCCTCACTTGCAGAATTAGGAGACACTTGACTGTGGTGCTTCAGGGAGCTTGTCAAACCTGTACTACCGGCATCGGGGGTTGTGCGCTGTTTTTATGCAACAAGGAGGAGACCCCTCATATTCTGAAGCTGTGGTGCACCAAAATCTCAAATGAAATAATTATGAGGCCAAGTAATAAATTAGTGATTATCTGGTATCACAGTGATGCAGCTGTGATGAGAGGCTTTTTGAAAAGGAGAGCATTAGCACATCAGGGCTGTTCCTCACTTCCTTTATTTTATTTTCTCCCATACTTAACATGTCACTTCGAAGAAAACTTAAAGGATGTTAGTTCATGCTATTTGTTGCTTGATGCAGCGCCTGGTTTACAGAAGTGGGTGGGATTCCCCTGGACTGAAACACTTGCATTTCTTCTCTTTGCACATTTCCTCTGCAGCTTCTCCCTGAAACACAACTTAAAGCTTCAGGCAGATTCATTCTGGTGTTAAGTGACTCCTCGTGTCACAGGTGCTTTTACTGAGAGCAGTTTCTAATCCAGATGTTGTGACAGGAAACGTCTTGAATTTTGCACATGTACAAACACGAGGCTGTAAAAAGACTGGATACTGCCCTCATACACACAGGTGTATTTTACTAATATATGAATATTTTTAACATGCATGTCAGAATATTTCAATTTCTAATATAATGTGGTCCCTATTTTTTATTGTGTTACATGTGTTTTTATTGTTTAATGTGCTGATTTAATGTGTTGGTGAGATAAACAGTTTTCTATTTGGATTGAACAACAAATTCTATTCAACTTTATTTCAAAACAGAAATAGAAATATGATTTTTTAATGAGGCGAGTCAAATACGTCATGCTGTTATGTATTTCTATCGAGGTTTGATTATAGAGAATAGCATTTTTATTAATATTTACCACCTCTACTCAAAGGTGGACACCATGTCAGTGTCTTTTCCGTCCTGCTGTATTAATTTCGGTAGCAACCGTACTTGTCCTTTGCCATCAGCAAACCTGACTCCACACTTGGTGTCGATAGTGTGACTCCACAACACAACATGAGAGGCATTATCACAGAAATGATGAGGGCTCTTCAGCAAGCTGCCGCTGTGACCGTCTCTCACGGGCCAACAATAGCTCCGAGATTAGACAAGAACCTGACATAGGACCGACAGAGTAAAACCACTGGTAGTTAGGACTTAAACATGACCTGAAGTGATCACTTCTGAGAACTGTATGCATGAATGTAACTGTGGATCCTCGTTACGTGACCAATGAAGGATCCGCAGGGGATGGTGGCCGCTGAGGTGACAGATTTTTTCTTTCTATGGTTTCGATTGGGTAAGATGCAGTGCAGGTACAGCCACACGTTCTAATTTTAGCACAGAGGAGGAATCATTTACTTTTGGGACACAGCAGAATACTGTATCTGCAATGTCTTCACATTCAGACACAAAAGCATATTTTCCATCTTAGGAAAATACTACTCATGGTCATAAACAGCATACAAATTATGCAGAATTTCCCAATCTAGGGGAAAAAACATATTGTACCCAGTGAAGAGATGGTTCATCAGCAGTGTTTGACTCAAGATGCATAATTTCAGTTGGGCCGGCCAAGCCCAAGCTGTGCCAGTCAGCAAGTAAAAACCCTGAAACTGTCAACATCTATTTTCCTCATCACACACAGAGGGAGAAACAGAGAGAGAAGTGGTAGTGAGCCCAGCAAGGCACGCATATTTTAAGTCACTTTGCACTTTTCAAGAGGGCCCTTTTTTCAATAATCCATTATGCATAGCAGCTCTGGCTCTCCCTGGTATTTCTCCTACCTTCTTGACGTCAGTTGCCATTTGTGAGGGTTACCCTGGCAACGGCCAGCCTCCCCGGGAGATGTCTGGTGGATAAGACGGCCCTGATAAAGCCTTTTAAGGTTCTACTGTTGCTACACCTTTTAATTGCCTTTGATACAGTGGAAGTATTACACGGAGGTCGTCAGGGCGCGTCGCCACATGTGGGTAAGAAAAAATGGGATCGTGCAAATAAAAATAGTCATCGAGAAGCTGCTCCGGATTCACGTCCCATTATCTCCACTTGATTTGATCACCCACGTATTGGGCTCATTTTTGAGTAGTCCTGTGAAACTGAATTGGACAAGATACGTCTATTTTTAGTTACATCGCTCTTCTGTTACACAAAAGACAAGTGTACTGATCATTTTAACAGCGTGGCACTGTAGCAAGGAGATTATATGTGAAGAGGGGATGCAGCATACGGCTTATCATAATGCCTCTACACAATAAACACATATATTTATATTATAAAATCAAATATACCTTAATATGTGTCCGTGAACATTACCATATTATTGTTATAGTGCAGCAAAATGAATTATTCCAGCATAGCCTTGCAGTACCTTTGCATATGAGGGGATGCAGAAACCTCTTGATAATCCTCTTGGGCGTAAAACCAACCTCAAATTCAAATATTTCCTTCAGATGCGTGACTGCTACTGTACTTTGAGCCCTGCTGAATTTGCATCAATGCAAAAAAACACGTCTCGGTTGTGGGAAAACAATACAGTTGAGATTCAGACACGTTACCTGTTCCAGGCTCCAGGGGACTATTTATAGCCTCAACAACATGTATGTCTTTCTTTTTTTTTCAGACACCAGGGCTATTGATGTGCTATTTTTACAGTGTCAATTTGCTCCCTCCCTCCCTCCCTTTCGGTTGCCAAGCAATGGGCCAAAGGACCTGATTGGCCAAGGATGTGCTTTTGGACACCCTGACTCTGATTCTCAGCTGGCTAATGAATTCAGTCGTGTTGCTCACTATAGAGGCTGGAGAGCAAACTCCGTCTTATGTAGTGCTTTTACACATTTTCCTGTAAAATCAATCCCTGGTCCACAAAAGGCTAAAAAGAAAAACATGTAGAAAGACATGATGCGTGACTGGAGTTGAACTGTAGTTGCATTGCACGTTGCGTGATTTACATCTACCTTGAGCAATCATTAATAAATTTGTTGAGCAACATCAGACATGACACGACAAAAGGCTTTGGCTGACCCAGGATTACGTCATCTTCAAAACAAGCTACGGCAAAAACCTGTGTGTGTCATAACTCAGATCAACTAACAATAACAGAAATCCAATCAAATGCCATGTTTAATTACTTACTGTAAGATGGTAACGACTATAGGTCTCTGACAGATTTGTGGTTGTGACTCGGCATGTGTCATCCAACTTCTCTAAATCGTATGTGAGGATGTTCAGTCATATTCTGGGATTATAACCATTCCAATAAATTCTCACTTTCCAAACAAATGGCCATGAATATATAAATTTAATATTATTAAATAATAGCCTATTTCCAGGCTGAGCTAATGATCATTAAAGACAAAAAAACTTTAATCCCAGCTTCTCTAATGACAAACCATTTCCAACACATGTTACCTAATCCTCGGTATGTGTTTAGGGGGAAATAGGTCTGGCACACCTAAACTGCTGTGTGTGTGTGTGTGTGAATTCAATTAGACTTAATCTGACCCCATGCCACTCCGAAAGGAAACTAAGGGCTGGGCAACTTTCATCTTCCCTCCATTGATTATGGCTCGTGCAGAGATATGGAAAAGCCTATCCCACTGCTCCCTTTCATTGGGCCCATTAAAAATTCATCCTGTCCTAATGGAGAAATCCTTTTCAATGAGCCCACCGCGCTGCGCCGGGGTGAGACTCGGCACAGCTGTCTCCTGGCACAATCCAAACCTTTCAAACCTTTTACTTTGGGTTTTGGGTGGTTTGGAAATAGCTTCCTATTAATCTTCGCTTATCTGTAGCATAGTTACAGTAACAGATTTAACGTCAGTGTAGCAACAGAAAGAATATACATTTCTGTCATAAAATCCATTGTATTCAATTTAGCACTATATATTTTTTTTAAATATGCCTGCAACTAGTGAGTCATTTCTTAATCTATTGGTCTCTGGGTTATTTTATTGGTTCACAATCTGTAAACTGTCATAGCTCATGGTAACATCCTGATAGATTTTCTGGTCATTTTTCCAAAACAAATTACTTCTTTTTTTTTTTTTTAAATAATCAATATAGTTTTTGATTAACGTCAAGGGGTTAGTTAACTTATCTTTGCAAGTCTATATATGTTCTAAGCATTTTAGGGCACATATAGGACATATGTAGCCTACATACATTTTTTATTTCTTTGTTCTGCTAATGCATTTGGCCCATCCCTTATTGTAATGATAAGACACCACTGATTTACAAACACATATATCTTCTTCCAGTATTACATATAATTGACTTAATTATTATTAACAATCATTAGAATTATCATTTAATCTTTTGATGTACTGTTTGTTTTATTAAATGACAGGAAACCGTAAAAACGACAAACAGAGTGGCGTCTTTAAATTGCACATCAACAGTCCCAAACCCAAACAAACTGAATTAAAACATATAAAACAGAGAAAGGCAGAGGATTCATCATATTTTAGAGGCCATTTGTTTGATAAATGACTGAAATGACACCCTCAGTACCTTTGTGTTATTACAGCCTTTATCATAGGGTTCCTGAACAGACAGTTGTCTTTGAATAGATGTAATATAACCACGAACCTTCTGCACATGGTTTAATTTAAGTGTTTTGTACCTTTGAGCTGTTTATATACAATAATACAGAATAAACAGAAAAAATGGAAATCTATTCTGTAACTTTACAATGAAGCTCTCAGGTCAAAAGTATAGTCACTATTGATAAGATAAAGTTGATTAAAGGTCCAGTGTGTAAGATTTAGGTGAAAGGGATCTATCGTTTTCACTAGTTTGTTTCATCTACATTGTACAAATTGTTGTTTTCTTTTCCCGACAATGAATCCTTCATATTTAAATACTTTGTATTTAAATTGAGAGTGGACCCTGGACAAACTAAACACCTTTTGAGTTTTTATGACAGCTGAAGGCTAAGACAGGTTCTCTTTCATGTTCGGAAGGGAAGGGTGAGGTGAGGGGGATTCAGCTGCAACATGCAACTTCACCACTAGATTCACTAAATTCTACACACTGAACCTTTAATCAATAGTTGAGTGAAAGAAAATTAATTAGCAACAACTTGTCATTTTATCAAAAATGTATCATACTGTTTGTTTGACACAAATGCAGGGGTTTGCCACTTTTATGCTTTATCGTGTATTATGGTAAAATGAAAAATATCTGGAGGTGTGACTAGCGTTTGAATATTTTCTCATGTTTTTTTTAACTCATTGATCAGTGAATTAGCTGAAAAATGACTAATCAGAAATGAAAAAGTCATTCGCTGGGAGAGACAACATTGTGGAGTAATATGGAAAATGACAGACAGTATTTTGTTCTTTAAATCCCACGAACCAGCTGTAGTGAGTCGTGCACCGTACATCTCCTTATTCTTTATTTGCACAGCTGTAGCTTCATAAACCTCGGATGAACTCAGGTGTGGTCATAAAGTCACAAATGGTGATGAATCACATTTATGGTCCAGATGAAACTGTACTTTCCACTGTGTGTTGACAGTTGTTGTGGTTTTATTCGGTGTTATATCAGAGCCGATGAACCCGTGTTTGGTCTGAATGTATCTTATCCAGGGGTTAGAATAGTATTAGTGTTAGAATCACTACAGTCACCACAGGCAGCTCAGCTCTCACATTAGCTTCCTGTATCCCATTCGGTTCCTTTTTGTTGAGGGGGCTGCCAGACCGTACCACTCCGCCTGGAGGTAAACCCACACATTTATAACATGTTCACCAACCTAGAGAGGACGTTAATACTGAGCGATTTTGAATGCTGACTTGAAACAAATCACATTCAGAAAGTATTTGCCATTTTACGTGTGTTTTAGTGGTTTTAAAAGAGACGAATACCACGGTCCCCGCCGCCGCGCACCCCTCAGCGTAGGCTGTTGCCATGTTCCCACTTTCATGGGTGTGGTGATTAGCTTGGTTGGTGAAAATTTTCTTTTAGTCAAATCTGACCCGAGTCGCGCTCGTTCCGGAGCCTTTACAGCGGTGAAATCGAGTTAAAAGGAGCGCGGCTGCCCCCGGGCTTCGTCTCACAGCTGGGACCATGGCTGCCGTGTGAAAACAGGAGCGGTTTGTGAGGACGCGCAGAGCCCGAGAGAAGCAGCCTGTTTCAGGTAAGGACGCGAGCTCTCGTCGCTGGGTGTACGTTTCTCTCTTGGGGGGGGTTTGGCCGTTTCTCCGGCTCCTGTGTTGTGTTCATGTAGCCGAGGTGGAGGTGTCGACATTAGCCTGAATGACTCCTGTTCGCGGCGGTGGAGCTGTTGACATAACTGTTCACACTGTTGCCTCAGCGCTGGTTTGTTCCTGCTGAAAATTCACCGACGACCAGACGCGGCCTTCCCCCTGTCTGTTAAATGACTGTGCAGCTGCGACACACGCACATTCTTCTCTTCACAGTTCATACAGATGTTTTCTCATTTGCGTTATTAACCCTGCCCCCCCACCCCTTTTCCC
Source organism: Hippoglossus stenolepis (assembly GCF_022539355.2). NCBI lineage: Eukaryota > Metazoa > Chordata > Actinopteri > Pleuronectiformes > Pleuronectidae > Hippoglossus > Hippoglossus stenolepis. The sequence continues at coordinate 13,140,620 of NC_061496.1, read as the reverse complement.
ATCAAACACATACATACATACATACATACATACATACACACACACACACACACACACACACACACACACACACACACACACACACACACACACACACACACACACACAGTCCGCCCTCATCACACTGGTTGCGTGACGAATTTGTCGCTCGTATCAGAAAATGTCTCTGTACTCTGTCATCGGTTCATACAGATGTGTAGAAACATATTATTTACATGCATGTTGTCAATGTCTCCATGTGATGCAGCTGTTATGTTTTATATATATATATATATATATAATTTTAGGACAGTAGGTTTATGATTGCACAGAATAAATAATATGAAGTTACAGTTTGTTAAAGTGGATCATGTTAGTTTCAATAGTTTTTTTAATCTACAGTTAATTTGGTGCTGGTTAGTTTTTACCTAATGGTGTCAGTAGTTTTATTATGATAGATAATTAAATCGTAAATTTTTCAGGTAAAATATCAAATCCTCTGGTTCCAGCTTATCCAGTGTGAGGATTTGCTACTTTTCTGTCACTGTATATTATTAAATATATTTCACAGTTCATTATTCTTACAGTTTTTATAGTTTAAAGTTATTTAATCAATAGAAAAATAACCATTAGTAAAAATAATTATTAGTAGCAGTCCTAAAGCCGAGACCCGTCAACATCAACAATATTTTACAATAAACTAATGTAGGAGTGTAGGGCTGAGCAATAATATCTTCACTATATTAATATTAGAATATTTTGACTTTCAATGAGAACAGTGAAGTATAGTTGACCGCATCAAATATTAACTCTTCTAAATTGTTTGCTGATTTATTATACATTTTCTACATTGTGATCGACACTCACTTTGATATACACATACAATCTATAACTAATGTAGTTTTGTAATCAATCCTACCTTCATGACAGTTAATATAATTGCATTTTTGTTGAAATTGTTTAATGAGGTAATGATTAAACTGTATAATCAACCTATAAGATGCAGGTTTTTTGGGGGGTCATATTGAACTGTATTATACATAATACAGAGAGGTTTTTCTGTTTTTCACCTTGCCCACACTGATATTAATGGAATGGACAAAATAACAAACACCAATCATTGTAATACAGTAGTGTATAATCTTGATTTCTGAAAAATATTCTCTTTCATAGCATGATTCAGATACACTGTAGTGCATGTTCCTGCTTGACCTTTTTTTTAGTTGTACAGCTGTATGTGACTAAACCTAAACCACACCTCAGTTGTGGTAACAACAAAACAGCTAGATGTTCACAGAAAATCTCAAACTTTCACGTCAAAGGATCATCTGGCTTTAGAATATGGATGTCATTTGAATCAGGTCTCATCTTATCAGGTTCTTGTAATTTTACTAATTGTAAAAAAGAATGACTGGTCTGTGACTACATTGTGTGTAATTCTGGTGTAGGTGGGGTGATACCAGTGATCAAAGTAGGTCAAACAATCATCACACACTCACTCATTGTGTTTCTGTCCATTTTTTCTTAATAAGAATTCAAACTTTCTCTTAACGTCTAATTCGCTGTTCATGAAACATCAAGGATATAGTGTGAATGTGGATCAACTGAACAGAAGGAAGGTATGTAGTCGTTCACCTTACTGGAATCTCACCAGGTATTTCCTCCATTCTCTGGATGTTTGGAATAGTTAGCGAGTTACCTGAACAAGTTTACACCTGGTGGATCTGCCTTCCTTCATCTAGTTCTTACTCTCATAAATCAAAAAACAGCTGTGACTTTGCCATTGATTTTCAGTGGAGCTCATTAAGCATATACATTTCAAACATCAGAAATAGGCTCTTGAATAGAAACTGCAAAAGGAGGATCAGGTGGAGGATTTAGTATCTTTTTTCATCTATTCTGATTCGGCTTATCAATTCCGGTTCTTATCAATTCGTTGTGTACATTCCAAAATGGTTAAAAAAAGGGTCAAATGTTTAGATAACCGCAGAGTCAATAGTCAAAAGTATTTACTACAATAAAAGCAACTACAAAGATGTTCATGAAAAATATTTGGTAATTGCTAAAGATCAATCATGAGCAAAAAATTAACTATTAGTTGTTTTACTTGAAGGTTCTGGTGATATCTTTATGTATATTTTACTAGTGAAGGAAATCGGCTCAAATTTTTGTTTTAAAATCTCTAACAAATTTCAAACTACTCATGAATAACTGAGCATCTCTGGCATATTTTGCCATTGATTATTATAAGAAAAAAATACAAACAGTTGTTGAGGATAAATAAAGAACTCAATACTAAAGCTTTTAGTTCTTTCATATATTGCAAACTAACCACTTTGCGCTGTTTGAGCTCGTTGCATTTAAACCTCATTCAAAATGATCAGAACAGACAAAATGTATAAAGTCCATCTATTTTCTGTGTTCACTGCAATGAAAGTTAAATACTTAGTCCAACTTATAGAATGTGATTTTGATCATTATAAATATTAGGATCTCACTTTAAATCAACATAACATTTGTGTAAAGCCCTCTTGGTGGGCCATGTTGCAGGAACTTGTTCAGACCTGGCATTTCATAATGTTAATTCCTTAGCTTCCTGACCATTTCATGTTGTTGGGCGCCTGTGGCTCTGGGTGCAGCTGCACTGGCTGCACCTCCTGCTGCTTTCTTCACTTGTATTATAGTATAGTTGTTGATTGAAGCAGATGTGACTGACTTTTTACTGTATGTAACCCACAAGGATGAGAAGGTCTCACAGATCAGGTTCAAAAGAAACCTGGAAAAAAAGATTTGGTCATGTTGTTGTGCAAAAACAGCTGAAATCATATTGTCTGCTGAAGTAGATCTAAAACTGTGTGTACCCATTAAAGATTCTCGCATAAACGTTGGTTTAAAAAAAGACATAAGTTACAACTAAGCATTATAATTTTTTCTTATTCAAATCATTAATTGTTTGTAATACAATGTCAGAAACCCCAATTTCTGTTCTATCAGAAAAAGTTATGGAAAATCAGTTTTAGCTTATTACATTCAGTGATGACTAAGTTTGAGGATGATGCTATAATTGTATAAAATGATTATCTGACAGAGTGATGGATTATTGAATTAAAGACTATTTGCTCTGTTTAACCGGAGTCATTATATGTAATGGTCGTGTATTAGTGAACCTTCACCTCTTCTTCGCATTGACCATGTATAAAACTGAGCCAATACTATTTTTCCCTTCCTGATAGCAAGTCCGATACCTTGACATTGCATATTAACCGATATTGAGTACTGATCTACTGTACTGCGTTTGTTTGTTATCTGTGTTGTTTTGGGACTGTCTTTGTCACATTTATTGTCTTTTGGATGTGGTTTCCAGGTTTTTGCTGCACTTTGTCCTTTTTTCCATTCGTCTTGGTGAACTCCTCATGTTCTTTCATGTGATAGTTCTTAAAATGCTTTTTGAGATTGCTAGTTTTGTATCTGGCCACACTTATGCCACCTCTGGAAACTGAGGTCTTTCATACGTTACACATCAGCATTTATTTGTGGGACTTTCCACTGTGAAATTTTGCCAAATTGCTGACATTTTACCTTGCTAAGGCTACACTACCAGAAATCACATCTTCTTAAAACAGTACTTGGTAGTGGCAGTACAACTTAACTGCTGTTGTGGATCGACGAGGAATGATGAAAATTGCAGTTTTATCCGAGTGAAACTAATATTCTGAAAGCTATGGTATTGGATAGGTACAAGGATTTGCATACTTGCTGCTGCTCGACCCGGCATTTTCGGGTATATCAGAGGTATTTCCGATGCTGGACTATTGTGACTATTGTTTCAGATATATCTGCACCTCTGGATAACTAATGTCTGAGAATTATGTGGTTGCACATAGTTTTATGACAGCTGGGAGCTCCTGCTGACTGCAGAGAGCACCAGGCTCAACAGGTTGGATGGGTGGCTGGTTGGTTGGTCTGTGTCATTAGGGCTGAGGAGGAGCAATTGTAGTTTCCATGGCCACAGTCTGTGGTGGTGCCAAGCAGCCCTATCTACTGTAGCTGGCAGCCTCATACTAAACAATAGGCAGCTCCGGCACACAGCTCCGCCTTTGTCCCCCCCAATCGTGTGCCATGCTCTGGCCCTGTATTGGCTCGGCTGCATGACTCAAGTCACGCAGCTGGAGAAAACACATACTCACACTCACAGGGATTGAGGTTGACATGCAGTTCATGATAGTTTCAGTTTTGAGTGTCCTGTTGTGGTTTTTAATTGACTATTATTTAGTATCCAAATGTGATTCATGTGGCACTCCCATAACTCAGTCCCATTGCTTGCCTTAACACCAGAGCTGTAAGTTTAGTCCACACTGATGGGAAAGCCCCTGAAGCATCTCGTTTTTCAGCATCATCCTCCATCCTACCTGCGTTATTTATTTCCCATGTCATCTCTCCTGTGTGCGCCGTTGCAGTTCACAACACAGGCCTGAGGCTGAAAACATTGATTGAAAATGTTTTTTAGACGATTGTAGAAGGGCATATCGGGTGCTTTAGTAGTCCACAGTGCGCTCTGTGTGACGTGGCAGACTTCAGAAGCATACGGTGTGAATGGATCCATGGCAGTAATAAAGCAGCACCACATCACAGGCGAGCTGACGCTGAGAGCCTCTCTTCAGGGGGGTTGCGTCATCCGGCGGAGGGAGTAACGTCACTCTCAGGCAGCTGAAAGCACTGCAACTCTTGCTGTCCCTCATGCCTCGTTACTGTCAAAGGCCTCCTTGGCTGAGACAAGAGTCCACAATGAGCGGTCCAATGCATCCTCTCTTGTGTCAGTGGAGAAAAGGAACAATGACCAAAACTAAGGAAACTGAGAATCTTAAAGGAGCAGCTTCTCAAACAGATAATTGCACAATATCTTCTTTGCTAATTGAACTATTTCTATTTAATTATTTCCTATTTGTATAAAGATGTGGTTTATTTAATGGTGAAGATGAAAATGTGCCCCAATGGTTTTAAATGAATATAAAGCACAAGCATCCTCCTCTTTACATTAACATGATTTCCTGTGGAGAGGAACGGCTGGATTCGGCCTAATTGTTGAATTATAGAAACTGGAAATGAAAATTTAATCTTGGAGGGTTAGACTTCTGGACAGCAGACTGTAAAACAGCCTGGAAAATGGGGGTGGGGGCGCAGCCCAAACATTTTCTGAGGAGTGTCTAAGTGCTTCATGACCCACATTCATTCTCCCCAAGGTAAATGTAGTGGCAACCTGCATATGCACACACGCACATACAAACAGATGCTGCTGAATCTGACACACTAAATCCAGACACACATTCAAATAAATAAACATGTAATGCACTCACAGGTAAATACATGCACATATGTTTTCGTTCTCACTTGGCCCTATTGTCTAATAAACCGTTGATAGCTGCCTGTAGTTCACAACACACAGATACACACGTATGTTCAGGGTTCTTTGGGCTGGGTTGAGCAAATGGTGCTCTGCAACAACACAAAAGGCTGATTGAGTCAGAAAAGGTCAGAGCTGGGCTCAGATGGCCTTTTGAACCATACTGGGGGTGTTTGAAGAGCCAGGCCACCCTCCAGGCCCCAACCCGGCCCCACCCTTCCCAACTCTCCACAGCACCCTCCTCTTTGGTCTGAACCCAAACAGGATACCTATGTTTGTCTGATGGAAGTGTTCCCATCCTTCACTCTCCGTCCGCCTGATTAACTCATAGTATTTTTGTCTCTCTGTCTTGCAGGTGTCAACTGGTAAAAACGCGTGAGTGTGTGGGTGCGTTTGAGTGAGTGAGTGAGTGAGTGCGTGTGTGTGTGTGTGTGTGTGATTGCGCGCGTGTGGGCACGTGTGTTTTCCCAGGCCAGTCGGTATTTGGAGCAGAGTGTGACCTGAACACACCACAGAGGGACAATGAGTGAGCTGGAACAGTTGCGGCAGGAAGCCGAGCAACTACGCAATCAGATCCGGGTATGGCAACATTGTGTGTGCACGTGTTTGTTTATGTTGACGTGTGTGTGAGTTATGTACGTGTGTGTACATCACATGTGTGCCACTGTCTGTTCCCTGCAAGCTGTGACTCACGCAGTTTCTGATGAGACACTGACGCACTTGGCATATAACTTGTCAATCAGGCATCCCCCCTTACAAATTGGATTCTAGAAATTGATCAATGAATGTCACTCCTGTGTGATTATTCTGTGACCTCTGGCAATAACTGTTCATGTTCAGACACTTTTTCAAAGTAACTTTCTCATCATTTATTTTTTGAAGTCTGTCTTTCTCCTTTTTATTTAAGATGTGTGTTGACTGAATAAGCTGAAATTTGTCTCTGATCCACATGATCTTTGAGATTTCTGTTTTGTTGCAGGATGCCAGGAAAGCCTGCAGCGACTCCACTCTGTCACAGGTAAGAGACTCACTCCTCATATTCACATCAGTTGGTAAATAATAAAAACATTTATTTCCTGTACAAGTTTGCATCTCAACATCTGTGTTTTCACAAGAGGGGAAATGTTCAAAGTTACTGTAAATAACCTAAATCATGTGAAATCATGTTTAATAAATTGTAGTTTTACATAGTCACAAGGCAGAACATTATACAGGGAAATCCAAGAGTTAAGTTTTGACCTAGTCAAAATACTAGACTGTATATAAAGATGGACAACGCATTTCCTAACACTATCCAGAAATGAAGCTAAAATATCCTGGATACGAATGCCGCTATCTTGTGTAATTGGAGCCAAAGTCTCCACAGTAGCGATCACAGATGGAGCCACGGTAGTGAGTTCATGTTGATACAATTGACCAATCGTGAGTCAGTCTTCGCTGACAATCATGGTGTTTCACCCTGTTTTGATTGCATCAAATAACTCATTTAAACCAACCTTACAGAAAATTTTACACTTGTACAAACATTGGTGTGATAAGAACTACCTTAATGACAGAAACCATGTTTGGGAAAAAAAATGTTGACGTGTACTTTGACTTTTTAGTTTTGTCTATGTCCCATCCACTAACATGGATGAGGTGTGGTTTTAGACCTATGCTGCAGCCAGCCACAAGTGGGCAATCGAGACAATTTGGCTTCACTTTGGGGGAGCAGTCAAGTCGTCTATCTTTATATACAGTCTATGGTCAAAATAAACATCAAAAATATTTCTGTGCCCTGTTTATCCTCAGCTCTTCAATATTTACAAAGATATGTTCTTACACAGACCATATATATACACACAGATATTATACAGCAGTAATAACCTCCGCTATTATTCTTCACTGTTCACTGCTGAGTGATTTTGGCCTGTTTTGCTCAGCTAGTGTCCAGTGGTGATAAGTGCGTATGGACCCCGAGTGTAACTGCTGACGCGTCCTCCTGTGTTTTGGCAGATCACAGCTGGTCTGGACTCAGTGGGCCGGATACAGATGCGGACACGACGCACTCTCAGGGGCCACCTGGCCAAGATCTATGCTATGCACTGGGGAAGCGACTCCAGGTAGAGTAATAACTCTACAAAGAACACAATTAGTAGCTTCCATCAGTTTATGAAATAAACCTGTTTGTTCATCTGAATTTATTTTGTGTAATTTATTGTAATTTTAGGGGCATTTAGCAAATAACAGATGAGTTGTACTATTGTTCAACTTTCTTTTTTGTTTCTGGAAAATGTTTGGAAGTGACTGCTGCAGATTTATACTGTTTTCTTCATCAAGTTTTCGTTTTTAAAGCAGGAGCTGGTGTAGGTTTGCACACTGAACTCAAATTATCTGTAGTTCTCATGAAATGTCTACAGTTTTCTGAACGAGACAAAGGTCAAATTAAATCGTATCATAATGACCACAATTTGCCTCATTTATTTTCTAATATTATGCAAATTGTAGGAACATTAAAGGTAATTTTTTCCCCTCATCAAGCATTATTGTTTACACAAAAAGCAACACTAATTAGTATACTACTACTTGACTCACCACTTTTAGTAGAGCAGCTCTCACTATTGCAGCATATTGTCACTGTAACTATACACTGAAACAATAATATATGATTTAGGAGTTCAAGGCTGTTATTGTATCATTGATGTTGAAAGTTGTCTTTCTCTGTGTTTAATATGTCTGTGTCACTCTTGATCTTTCTCTCTGTCCATCTGTCTCTCAATGCAATGCACTGGGGCAGTGACGGCAGTCCCAGGTGTGGGACTATATACTACTACCACTACTGCTACTACTATTACTACTACTACTACTACTTACTACTATTCTACTAATATGACTAATACCACCATAAATGACTGTCACTACTGCCACCGCCACTACTACTGTACATCTGTCTAAGTGCTAGCACTAATTTACACCCTCACTATGAGCACAGTAATGATATTCACCTGGCACAGAGACACACAGCCACCTCAGACTAACATTTAGTTAAAGATGCAGTTTGTAAGATCTACTGTAAACAGTGTCCAGATTGGACAGCAAGTGCGGCCTCACACTTGGGGTTGTATTAAATTCAAACTGCCTTTTTAACAATTTGTTGCAATTTTGAGCACAGAAACGTATGAGACACGGTTTTATTTTCACCTTAGTATGCATGCAGTACACTAATGTTGTAGAAAAAAGGAAATAGGAAGATGATGTAGCTAAAGATGTAGATGTTGTTGTAGTTAAAATTTTGTAGATTTTAGAAGACATACATAACAAACTCCTGTACTTTTTTCACTACTGAAAGTTTTTGCTTGAGTCTAAAGGCTCATTTATGCTGCCGTTATGTATAAAAAGAGATACGACCGTTTCAAACGATGCAAATGTCACTGCCTATGTCCTTCCAATGCAGTCTTTACTTTGGCATGGTTGTTAAACAATACATCCACTAGAGGGCAACGCAGAAGTCGAGTGTGTCTGTCCATGACAAACATGGTGACGGTGGAGGAGGTTGTAATAAAGTACCTCATAAGATGGAGGCAAAAGAGGCCGTGTTGTAAACAGCAGTGGTCCAACTTACCAACTTCAAAAAGTGCTGCCATTGTTGACATTTCTTCCTCGTGTGCTATGGTCGTTTCGCTTGAACTATCAGACACTGCCCCCTACAATATCCAGTGGTACTGCTCCGTTTAGTCCATATCCATTAGCTTTCAGAAGATGTGCACGAAATTTGGACAAAATGAATAGAGAGTACAAACAGAAAGCTCCGTCAGTGTAAGGATCTGTCATTGAGCATAAATGAGCCTTAGTGTTTTATTACGAAGCTTAACTCTGATATTACTAATATATTAGAATTGTGATTATTCAGTGTTCAGTACAGATGATTCTGTTAAGCGTGTTGGTGTGAATGTGTGCACATGTGTGCCTAACACCCCCTGGGTGACCCTGCAGGACACCAGTGTTTATTTTGTATACAGCCACTGACATTTGAGCTCGATGGCCCTCCTCTCGATTGCGGCATAGCACCGTCAAACCACTTCCTGTCCCCGGCGAGATAAAAACACGCAGTCAGGATGGGGGGGAAGGGTTCCAGCTGTTCCTGCATCTGTACCACCTCCTGCACTCACTCTGTCCTCCCTGTTCTCACTTCCTCCTTTCCTATTTCTTTTCTTTCCTTGATGTCCCATCACAGCTTGTTTCTCGTGCTTTCCCAACTCCTCAGGCTTCCACCTCCCACCCAACAGCAGGCTCTTTTACATAACCAACGTGATAAATATTGCATGGAGTAGGACATTTAAAGTGGCTTCCCTGGATGAGGAGACGTCCACCGGGAGAGGGAGAAAAAGGGACGTTGGAGGGAAATGAGCAGTAGGGAGCTCACTGAAGAGCTGAATGCTTTTAGACAGAGCACCTTGTAGTCTTTCGGACAGTGTAGTACAGTAGTCTGTAAGGTGGCAGGCTCTCATTGCTTTTAATGAACCAGGTGCATGTACCTTAGATTATGTGGATTTTCCAACATGTGAGCCTTCTTTCATGCTGCTGTCTTTCATTTGTTTCCAGGTTACTCGTCAGTGCCTCGCAGGATGGAAAGCTTATCATCTGGGACAGCTACACAACAAATAAGGTGTGCTTACTGATATTCAACGTTAGAATGTATAAGGAAAGGCAATCTATGGTATATTTTTGTCCCAAAGGGACCCAATGCATCACATACAGCACAATAGACCACTTATATATAAATACATGGTAAATACACCAAACATCAACCATTAAAGCAACAATACATACTCTACTTCACATGTCTAGTGTGGACAACTAAAAGCAATCAAAAACATTTGTGCTCCTACTTATTGTTGTTTCCTAATCTGGTGGAAGATGGAATGAATAAGTAATATTTGTATTAAAATGTATTAAAACCTGAGGAAAAGTACATGAAGAAGTCATTCTTTGTGTCACTCCTGTCAGATTTTACTAACTTTCCTTTTTGACTTTTGTAATAACTTGTACTTATTACAAGTTCATATCAACTGTCCAGCTTCCATTTTAGGCCACAGTACAGTTTTAGTTCTTTATGTGATACATGATCTGGCAGGTAAAGGAGAAACGTTACTGACAATATTTGGATAAACATCAGCTTAACGTATAGGTTCCAGGATGCTTTACATCCTTTGCCTCAGTGTTACCCATACAAATGGAAATGGCAGAATTTTGCACTTAATACTTAAAAGCACAACACCGCTTCCAAACTTTTCCTTAACTCAATTTAGCCTTTAAACTCAACATTATTTCCTCTTATTGCACTTAATAAAGAGATGACTTTGGCTCTCCTTGTCCATAGATGCATGCCATCCCACTGCGCTCCTCCTGGGTGATGACATGCGCCTACGCCCCCTCCGGGAACTATGTGGCCTGTGGAGGCCTGGACAACATATGCTCTATATACAGCCTGAAGACCCGTGAAGGCAATGTGCGCGTTACCCGAGAGCTGCCTGGACACACAGGTGAGCACAGGGCCACCGGCCAATAAATACAAATAAAAGGAGACATTACAACCTTTATGCTCAGCATGTTGTTTATTTATACTTCAATATATTTATGTTTGTTGAATTTGTTTTCATAGACTGACTTGCAGGCACTCTGTAATACACATTGAAGAATGATAAAAATGTGTGGCTCCCTATAAACAGAGACCACTGCTTTGATGATTAACTACAGTGAATGCACATTTTTATCATACCACAACATGAATGCAGCCCTCCATCATGCCTGGTGTTGATATTTCAATACAGGCCCAACTCATCTTTTTTTGTGTGAACATAACTACTTGAACACAACTGAAATCAGAGCTCAGTTCAGTGACTGCCGGCTCTGGTTAAGAGTTAAGTGCTTTGTTTAGGGGAACTGACAAAGCAAAGGAGAGATCTCTTCCTATCTGATGTGGAACCTGTGTTTATCTGCAGGTTATTTGTCCTGCTGTCGTTTCTTGGATGACAACCAGATACTGACCAGCTCTGGAGACACCACCTGGTGAGTCAGCGACATTGTGTCCTCGCCTGCAGCCTAAAGAACTAGGCTGTTCACATGATAGAAAATATTCTATTCACATTAAATTGGCACATTACAGTTGACACGTGTAATGTGCCAATTTATGTAAAAGCACAAGTCTTTCATGCGGTTTACTTCCCAGCTGTGCCTTCATAATAACTCAGGGAACATTTTCAGAAATCATTCCTAACCAAAACATATTTTTTTGCAGTGCATTGTGGGACATAGAGACAGGCCAGCAGGCTACCGTCTTCACTGGCCACACAGGAGACGTGATGAGTTTGTCTCTCAGCCCTGACTACAAGACCTTTGTGTCAGGTGCCTGTGATGCCACCTCCAAGCTGTGGGACATCCGTGATGGCATGTGCAGGCAGTCCTTCACTGGCCACGTGTCCGACATCAACGCCGTCACCGTGAGTACTGGACATTTAGTGACAAACACACAGCAGGAAGGTGATTCTGGCTGCAGATTGAATATGACACTGTACTGTAATGATTATAACTCAGTTTACCCTCCATTTAATCCAATACAGAGAAGACTCATAGATATATACGAATCCAAAGGAACTATTTTTGGCCTGATATTGGGAAACGTCAATATGTTTCATTTTACTATGTATTGATAATTTTGATTCCCCTACTGGAAATATTTCCTGCTCCTTTTTAAGGCAGGTCTCTAAAGCTGCATGTTTTTTTTCCCTCTGGAATGACTGTAACACTTTGGGAAGAACAAGAAGCTTTTTGATGAAAATATGTCTCTAGAGAAACCAACCTTGTGCCTCAATAACACAATCTAATGGCTTAAAAACTAAGCTTAATTTAAATATTTTGTCTCCTGTAGTTTTTCCCCAATGGAAACGCCTTTGGCACAGGCTCAGATGATGCCACCTGCAGGCTGTTCGACCTGCGTGCCGACCAGGAGCTGATGATGTACAGCCATGACAACATCATCTGCGGGATCACCTCTGTGGCTTTCTCCAAGAGCGGCCGTCTGCTCCTGGCCGGCTACGATGACTTCAACTGCAATGTCTGGGACACTCTGAAAGGCGAGCGCGCAGGTAATTGATTCTCAATTCTCCTCTTGGCTCCGCTCTCACACTCTCACAATGACGTACAAACACTGATCGCCGGCACATCTTTGGTGTCAGACTGGCTAAAACTACATCATTTGGTCTTTGGGAATAGAAAAGATGTACATGTTTATTTGCTTATAGAGAAAGGAAGTGAGATCTGATCACAATTGGTCACTCTAGATGCATGTGGAGACGCACAAGGAAATGTGTAGTAATGTTTGTGGCATTAGAAAGCCATTCCATTATTTTCTTGATTAATAATTTAATTGTGGGTCATTAAAATGACATCACAATTTCCTAAATCCTGAGGATTTTCAGACTATCACAGATTATCTCATAAAACAAAGAAAATCAGCAAATTCTCATACTTAAAAACTGGAAGGAGGGAATGTTTTTGCTTTAAAAAATATCTTAAATGATTAATTGATTAAGACATTGTCGCTATATTTTTCTGTCAGTTCCTTAATTGACTGATCAAATATTCATTGCCCTCTATAATCAAACATATGTTTCCTCCTAAAATAAACACAATAAGAGCAGACATCCTGATTAATATGTCATATAGTATGAACATGGCCTGTCTTACAAAGCTTAAGACTTTGTTGTTATTTCTGAGTAATTGTTATGTCATGTTTAAATGGCTCTTGACTTTGGCTTGCAGAAATATTCAGAATCTCTGTTTCCCTGTCCTCCCAGGTGTGTTGGCGGGCCACGACAACAGAGTGAGCTGTTTAGGGGTGACAGAAGATGGCATGGCTGTAGCCACCGGCTCCTGGGACAGTTTCCTCCGGATCTGGAACTAAAACAAACCTCCACCCCCCCGCCACACCCAATCACTGCCTGCCAACCTCCACCTTGCAACCCCCCCCCCACCACCACCACACGATATCCCCAACTCATCTGCTGGGCTGGACCTGAGGGGTGCACACTGTGTCAGCCAAAATCCTCTTCATTCACCCCCAGTTCTCGTCTCTCCTGCCCACCTGAGAGAGAGTACTGACTCTTTCTACCTTTCCAAGTGATTTTCTTTTTTGCCCAGCTACACACACAAAAATAAGAACCGTCCAGTAGAGTTGTCCAATCAAAACTAAAGTAAAAGTTACAAAAAACTGAAGGAGAAAAAGTAGAAGATTTCGTCCTTCTAGAGAGGGCGTCTGTTACAATGACCAACAACAAATGCGATGACTGTCGGTGTGTAATATGTAAATGTATATATAAAGACAGTATATATGTATAGCATTATGTGTGTATATATGCATCATATATGCATATATAATGTGTATGTATATATTTTTGTAGTTTATTTCCCACCCTTGAGTTTTTTAAATATAATTTTGGGGGTTTTATGTTTTGTTTCAAATGCACTTATTGACATTACTACACATCAAAATGCCAGAAACATTTATTTTGTCCCATGTGACTTTCAAACCAGTTCGACATAGCAACGGATCATAATTTGACCTAAAAAGTCTCCTTTACATTTTCTGAATTTTCTGGCATTTGCTGTCAGTGAACCTCACTCATCCAGCAACAAAACAAAAAAAAGCAAATGACAAGCAAACAAAACAATTTTCAAAAACAATAATTTGGCTCCGCTCAACTCACTTTCCTCATTTATATGTGTATTATGGTCACAGGCAGTGGGCATAACTCGTGCATCCTGCACCTCTAAATGTTGCTTTCATGTGAATGATGACTGTGATGGCATTCTTTTCTTTTTTTATTTGTTTTTTGACAACACGACCCCGAGCATTCCTCACCACAGACTTTTATTTTGGAAGGAAACTGTCACACTGCTGTGGTTGTGATTATAGAGACGGAGCTTAAAACCAACAAGCTTTGTTTTAAGGTTTTTAGTTTGAATTCAGCTTTAGCTCCAAACTAGAGACCAGTGAATTTTAGGCTAAAATAAGAAAATGTTATTCTATCAGAAGTCCTGCTTTGGCCTCGACCTGAGAGGATTTCAAATCATCAGATGCTGAATATCTGAAGACCACAGCCATTCCATGCAAACTGCTGTGAAATGATCAACAACCCAATAATGCTCCTAAACATCATCTGCATCGTGTCTCTTGTAGCCCACTGAATCTACACTTATCCTATAATTTGGCATGAGCATCTCAAGTCGCCCATACAAATGACACTGTGGAGAGAGATGTGTTCTCCCTGAGCAGACGCTGCTCTCTACTTGTGTATGGACTAACAAACGGAGAATGCTCAGTCGCCATGTGAGGATATGAAAAGACGATTAACGGACAGCAGTGACTCTGTCAGAGGCCTCTGAGGACCAGAGAACAGAAGAAGAGTGAGAAACCTGTCTGTCAGTGCTGACCACGTCATTTTTCTTTTTCTTTCCTAAATGAAGGATCAATGTGTCCTTTTTGTTGTTAACAAGGTGTGAACTGAGTGACTGCATGGGACTGAAATCATGTTAGCCACTCCAAAAAACACATCAGTGCCACCACAAGCCTGTAAAAAAAAAAAAAAAATAGAAAAACAAACAAAAAAATTGAAGGGTTTAACACTCAGCAATTTATTTTTCGTCACCAAAAACACGTTATGAACTGTTAGATATTGCTAGTGAAGAAAGTACACTTGGTAGACAGACATGTACATTTAATAGCGAGCTAGAGATGCACTCACAAACTGTAGTACAAACGTATACCATGGAGCACGTGACTTATTTACCCATAGAGATAGTAGTTCTGATTTGAGTATTTGCTCATCAGGCATCTTCCATTATTTTGGTTCTTCTAATCTAAAGGCTTCATTTTTTTTGAATAGATTAAAACAAATAATGTGCGTGAGTTGGACCTATCCATCAGCTGTCTCAGGTGCCTATCTCTGAATATTAACATTGGACCCACATGCGCCGGGTAAAGAAGGGGCTTGTGCTCCTTTTGAGATGTGGCACTTTAGTGTCTCCATCCTGCCTTACGATACCATTCATAAAAGAAGGTAATGCGTGCATCGACAACTGTAATGTTCTCCTCTTGCTATTCCTTTTTACACACTGATCAACAAGAAGATTGCTATTTCTCGTTCTTTTCCCGATAGAAGCACATTCTGATACTAGTGAACACTAAAAGCATGCTTACGGTAAACCACATGCAGCGCCATACTGCTTCTTATAGCAAGTGTTTTACATCACTTTTTATACAATTCTGTTTTCTACTACTACCGTACAGTTTGTAGTATTTATCAGCTGTTAATGAAACCCCCTATTTGGCGAACCGTGTTTTTTTTTTTTTTTAAGTTTGAGCTGCTTCTACCCGGCTTCGCATTAAAGGAATCCATTTGGAGAGAATTTAAAAATAACAGTTCTAGTTTTAAGCCTGACAATATCTTCGAGGTGTGTAGGATGAGATATGTATCACATATCAGTGTGGAGGTGTGTGTGTGTGTGGGGGAGGGAAGGGAGGGGGTCGATTTGCTGATGTATGTGGATAACATATAGATCTAAGTGTTACTTCCTCATTTTGTGCCAATGTTATCCACAGACCCTGAGCTGTGAACTAGTCAATGTGACAAAAAAGAAAAAACAGAACATGTTTGCTCACTTTACTCAAGTGCCAGCCTTCTCCATATCCACCAATTAAAAATCACACGTCTGATTTTCTAATGTTCTACGATCAAAGAGTTGGACTGCTTATATCTGAAGATGGCTTTTTGTATCCCAAAATGTTATTGAGTTGCTTCTCAGACTCCAGTTTCTATTTCAGTCAGTGGACATCAGATGTTCATGTGTTCTCAGACGAGGTGACACAATGGCGGACTGACAGTTTGTACTTAAAGGGATAGTTTGACGCTTTGGGAAATGTCTCATCAAAACTGTCTGCTTGATGAGATCCTGACAGCTCTCGTATATATCTGTGAAGAATTAGGTACAAAGGGTTGTACAAAGATTTTAATTATGTGAAGTTTGTTTCACTTTTACACAACATGGGAACAAAAACTCGGACCAACGTTTGGCCTATACGTTTAAATATTTGTACGTCAATTTCTCAAACAGCAGTTCCTGTTGGCAGAGTACTCATGTACGTGCAGACATCTGAATTATTTGATAAAAAGAAAACTAAAATGTGATAATTCTCAATCAAGTTCTGAAGCATCTTTTTTCTTTGAGTGCGTTAATGAACATTTATTTGGGATAGACATCGGAGATAATTGTATCCATATAAAGTTTAACTTACACAAAATCTAAAAATGTGTCTGTTCATATTTGTTTCTTCACGCCAGTTTAGCTTCACTTTTTATTGGCAGAAAAAGCACCCCAGATTATTATTATAATCCCAAAAATAAATCTAAATTTTTTTACTCACGAAAGTTGTTTATGCTAACGATTAGTGAATTCGGGAGCTAGTAGGCACTTTTAAGAGCAAAATTAGCTTAGACTATCTAGTCTTTGTGCTAAACTGAGCTAAGCTGGTCAGTAGCGTGGTTTACAGGAAAACATTACTCACCTCTCATCAATGCCAGAAAGTGAATCTCCCATTGTGTTCAACTATTCCTCTAAAGTCTCTGTAGTTTTACTTTCAGATTCCGTCATTAACTGTGAACTTCACAAAAAAAATCACCATAGCCCTTACCAGGTAAACAAGGGGATCGTCTGCATACGGACAGTGATGTTCAGCCATGTCCTCGCTGTGTGTGTGTGTGTGTGTGTGTGTATTTCAGCAGTATTAGCAGCTGGAACCTGGGATAGTAAGATAACACTTTGTGCCTGTGCAGTTCACTCATCTTAAGCAGTGCAGTAGACTCATTCATTAAAAAAGAGGTGCTTGGCTTCATTTATTATCACACGAGTGTTGTATTGACCTGGTTCAGACCCATCACTCCTCCACTGATCCGGAGCTGTCTGACGTTGCAACATGTGTCAACACTTCAATGCATTTAAGGTCTGAAGCACCACAACCTGAATCTGTGACTTGTTTTAATCCTCGTAACTTTAAAGCGTGTCTGGCTGTAGTGTTTTAGGTGATTTTTAGCGAGTCGCCCACAGTGCCAACGTTTAACGTGAAAGATGAGATGTGAAGTTGTCTTTGCTGCACAGGTTCAGGCAGTATTTTTAAAGACTATTTACATTATCCTCAGATTTAACAGCTGAATATGAAAAAAATATATAGTTTTGAGTTTTACTGCATAAATTGTCAATATTGTAGGAAAAAAAATCTTTGGACACCTCACCACTTGAATCGGTTGCACCACATAACCACAGCACCATCACCAAAATAATGCACTGCCCTTTGACTCTACAACCCACTGTTCTGACTTTTTCTTTTTTTGATTTTCTTTTAATTTATTGTTTCATGTTTTAAGCCAGTAAAGACCAGGGACTTGGTGCCATGATACTTCTCTTACAGTGCTATTGTGTGAAATTATAATCACTTGTTATGGAATAATTTTTATAGTCTTTTTCACACCAGACCTTTTTTTTGTATTTGTACAGTGGCTTGGTTATACTGATATGTTGCCATGAGTTATTGTAACCAATAAAAAAAAGCTTTTAACCAAGAGTACAAATCCTGGCTGGGTCTCTTTATATAAATGTAGGAAGTGGTGAAACATTTACATCGGAGACATTTCATTCAAGAACAAGAAGCTTTTGAGGATGGAATTTACACTATACACACAGTCCACTTATTTACTTATCTGTTGCTACTTGGCAGAATAGTTCTGGACAAGCAGCTACTTTTATTGTTAACACAGGTTCATTTTGACACTGATGATTCTGTCATTTAAGTCTAGAAAAACAAAAAATAAATCATTTGTGTTTTTAAACCAAAAAAACAGCGATGGACCATTTTATAGACCACATTAGAACAAGTGTAAAATGTAAAAAATGTACACTCGGTGCATAACTCAATCAGGGCCGAGGGATCCTACACGATTGTCCAGGTCTCATAGTAGAAATATGAAAAAGGAAGTGATCTGATAATCTAAATTATTTGTCATAAAACTCAGTCCTAAATAGTCAAAAATGAGTCCTATACATTATTCTGTGAAAAAATTAAATTTGTTTTGCAATGTTAAAGTGGGGAAACAAATCCTGGATCCGCCTCTTAATCAGCATCTGCACCAGTATTAAACAGGTACTTCTCAGGCCCGGGCCCCTGTGGTGGAAATCAGTTCAGTAGTTTTTGCATAATCCTGCTAACAAGTGAAAATAGAACTCATAGGTGGTGGCAATTGAGGCTTTTTGAAAATTGGAAAAATGCTGCCTACAGATGACACACGTTTTGAAGTCGAAGCAGTCATTACTCTCTTTGCCTGTAGGTGGCAACATTGACATAACATCCTACCTTCCAGTAGGTGGTGCCGGTTGGCAGGTGAAGTACTGACAGACAACTGCCCAGATCCCCCGTTTTAGCCAATTTGCAGCAAAATCCTATTTTCTTCTATTTTAAATTGTGCATTGTTTGGATCAATGTTTAATCGCCATCAGTCCTCTTCCTCCTCTGTCTTTTTGATTCGTTCCTGCCACCAACTCATCAGTGGAACAGTGAAACCCATTGAGAAATATGATTTTGGGCGGCTGCAGATTTGTCTGTGTTCATGCTCCAAACAAACAAAACAGGGACTCATTTGTCAAAGAAATGCTCCAAACGTGGTAAAAAAAAAAACTCTTGGTTTGTTTAACACAGCTTTGAAAGTTGTTCAAATCAACACAAAACATCTTTTCTTTTACATTTTGGCAGATTTAATACAGTTTGGTAAATGTGGAGATATTTCAACACATTGAAGAAAAAAAGAGAACAATTTTTACAAACTGTTGACTTGTGTAATCGTCACTACAAGCCCGATGGATATAAATAAAATAGGATCTTATAAAATGACTTTTTCCAAAGCTTTTTTTTACTGTACATTTTAGTTTGATAGAAAATAGAACATGAACCAACAGCATTTTAAAGACATGCTTTGAATTTACTTGACCAGGATTTGTACTTTTCCCTTCTGATTCAGAAAAATCTGTTCTCTTTCTTTATTAAATATATTTATTTTTCTTGCTACGATACAGTAGATCATGTGCCTGAACAGAAACAATGTACAATTTGACACAGACTTCATTTGCCCCACTAAGGTAAAAAAAAGGCATATTCACAGTTAGAAGCACGTTAGTGTCAAAATATAGCACCTGATCTGTATTTTCAAGCAGACAGAGATTCTATCGCGTCTTTGTGGAGCGTCAACGTGCACATCAGGTTTGTTTTACATTTCTCCAGCACCTGAAGCACCTGGCAGGCGGAGGATGAGGGAAAAATACTGTCGTGACTGCGCCCTCACCCTTCTCCCTCCGCTAAGAGAGGAACCACAGATCACTTTCATTGTCTATAAATCATTTTTTTCATTAATCGATTAGTCTTTAAAAAACTCTGATTTGAATGAACATAAAATTTTATAAATTAAACAAAAAAAGGGCCATGTCTTGACTTTTGAAAAACTGTTGCCCGATGAATGATTAATATTTCACTGATTATGAAAATAGCCACTAGATTTATTTTCTGTTGACTAAACGATGAATCAATCAAACTTTTCAGCACCACTGCCCAGAGGGTAACTGGTGTAGTGGGGCTGATGGGGGAGGGCCAGGGGCGGTGAGGTGGTGCCTGACTGAGGAATGACTGGCTCATCTTGAAACCAAGTGTGGGCCGATGAAGAGGAGCATCTTCACTGCGGAAGATGCAGGTACTGGTTCGTGAACACCTCCAGCTGCCTCTCCAGGTCTGTGGCTTTGTGTCTGCAGAGGAAACAAACACATGTCAAGTAAATCATGCAGTTTGTTTTATTTATTTTTGTTAGTTTCACATTTTCAGAACGGCTCTTTCTTTGATAGCTGTTGGTCATCCAGTCAGGAGGAAGTCGGGCGGAGTTCTGCTGGACTCTACGTACTAGAGAATAATAAATAAGCTTTGGAAGAAACTCCACCTACTGAGGCAGATCGGGTTAGTATGACCGAGTGGAGAATTTTGTTTTATTGTAGTAAAATCATTCATATCTAGTACATCAATTTTCTCCTCAACTCAATTTGTTCCTGTTTACCAGACAGTCATCCACTCTCTCTCCACTACTTCCCCCCAAGAAGAGAAGGAGCTGCACAAACCGCAGGCTCTTCGAGTGGCTCTGGACGGTCTCCAGCTGATCTATCGTGACTGTCAGTTGGCGGATTTCTCCCTCCAGCTCTTTTTGCGTCTGGGCCACCTGCTGACAGAGCCGAGCAAAGGTCGTAGTCATCTCCCTGGCAACAAAGAGGGCACAGTGTCGCACTGGTTATTTATTTAGCCCCACAACAGAGGGGACGGCTGGGTGGGGACATGGCTGTGCGGAGTCAGGCTTTGTCAGTAGCTTATAAACCAGGAAATTGAGGAAAGGTTCATAGAAATTAGCATTTGCAACGTAACCTAAAACATTTTTGTGATGAAGAATTAATAAACTGAAAGAATTGTCAGAAAATTATCTGAAATTGGACCAGTGGTATCATTTTACTTATTAAATACAGGACTGCCTAAATGAACTGCAGATGCGGCATCAGGACTTACTGTTGGACCTGGTGGCTGCAGCTGCTACTAGTGAAGCTGACAATAAGCTGCAGCTTCTCTGAAGCATAGTCCACAAATTGGCGCTTCAGCGTGCGCTCCTTTGCCTTTGTCGTCCAGGTGAGTCTCTCGTACAGGTACAACAAGCCGTACAGCGAGGTCGAGAGGGCAATCAGCTTCCAGCCAACTGTTCTCCACACCTTAGGGAAAACAGACAGACAGAGGCTGAGTTCGCACTCACAGGTTAAAGCACGTGGATTAACATGGATGGTTTTCAATGTCAAGTGTTTGCGTCCGCCAAGTACAAAACAACTGAGGAAACCACATACCACTCCTCCAACAATGATAACGCTCATTGAAGTGCGGGAGGTGAGGGAGGCCACATTTGTTGCCACGGCTACCATCAGGTCCTCCTGGGTCATCAGGGCTGTCTCGTGGTTTGCTTGCGATACTATGGAGGGCGGTCCTGAGGAAGGAGTAAGGGCCACAGGCAGCACTGGTCGAGAGCCCTGAGGGATAAGATGCTGAGTTTAGAAATCTGACACATCTTCTGTGTAGTGTGTTTGGAGTCAAACGGGCTACATCAATCACCAGGAAGTTCAATTCTTCCTCACCCTCGAAGCACAAGTAACCAACTCTATTCCGAAGTTACGCTCCGTACCTGGAGGTTCTGATCCACCAGTCTGAGGGCTTTCTGTGCATTGACAGATCCCAGGAAGCGGTGGACCAACGCTGTCCAGCCCAACGTAAACTGAAACTCAATGTTCTCCTGGAAGTCGCTGCAGAGTGTGGCGCAGTTGAGGTCGTAACTTAGGTCAAACTTCCTGCTTGGTACCAGCATGTTGATTTGGCTCTGGGCCGTAGAGGGGAGCAGAGGGAGCATGCTCTCTGGAGAGAGGAGAAAGAGAATTACACAAACAGGAATCACTGGAACATCTGTAGCTTAGTTTGTATTTTAAACGTGTAATGATACACAAGTAACAACACACAGTGACAGAAACAATATCACAACATTATCATTGTGGTCTCTGCTGTTCTTCATCTCTCATTAGGGATCAAACAACAAAAAAATATCACACCACAATTTCACAACAGCAGCTGAAGCCTTTTCATCAGAGGGCACATTAACACCTTTTCAACATCACTGTCACAGTGACGCATTTGTAGCAGGATGGGGTCTGGGATGATGGCATTCAGTGAGGAGGGTAAATATAACAGTGAGCAGGGTGTTACAGATCATAGCCCGAGAGACCAAAGGGTTCTGGCTAAGTTTAACAACAGAGTGTGAGCGACTGCAATCATTTTCTATGAAAATATGATTTATGTCTTAGCTGGGTGTGAAACTGCAAGGTTTTGAGGAAAGATTCATTCCTGATAACAAACAACTCAGTTTGTTGATCAGATATTTGCCTTCTGCAGTTTATCTTTGAACCAGTATTTTTAAGCAGGAGGAAGCTAAAATCCTCTACTGGTGGTTTCTGTTCAATTCACTTGGATCATGAAGAGGGGAATGACTCAGTGCAAACAAGAACCAGATATTTCCCACACCACTGCAGACCCTCTACTGGAAGCTTGAGCCATTTTCAGATATGCACTCCGGAAAGGCCTGGACACTTTCCAGAGTTTGCCTTTCACATATGAGGAACACAGCAGCTTCGTGTCAGCTCGATTTAACCCATCTGTCCATTCAGCAAAGATAATTCCCTTCTAGTGGCACAGAAGCACTGAGACTAATGGCTTACCTCAGACGTATGAGCGCGAATTGAACTATTTGTTCACTGACAATTTGACTCAAAGGTGGACTCGTGATTTTGTCACAGTTAAATTACCCATCATGTATCTCTGAGAAAACTGGACAGATGCATCCACGGCGTCGGAGCAGCGGTAGGCCAGGTTCTTGCCCATCCCCTCCTCCACATGAGCCAGCAGCTCCTGTCAACAGCAACAGGGATCAGAGGTCACATGGAATACAGTCAATGAGAGAGACAGAGCAGAGGATGTCAATTTACCCAGGAAAGGTGACAAATTAACCAGCGGCTACTTACAGACTTGTAGATTTTGAGGATATGAGGTGAGGGGTGGAAGTCGGAGTGGAACTCATCTATGATTACATGGAGACGGCAGATTTCCTCCCCCATTGCGCTGGACACCTGGATAAACCACAGTCAGAGTCATGAGTCTCCCACAGCACAGGAGCAGCCAGGCCCTCTGAGTCCTGTTATAAGTATCGCTAGCAGCACTTAAGAGCTCAAACAAGCTAAAGATACACCACAGACTGGTCGTTTCTGATAGAACATCTACTGTGTGTGTAACAACATTGTGCTGTGCGATCACATTCTAGTGGTGATGTGGAAAAAAAGGCTTTATAAAAGGCTGCACAACTCTAGAGCCACAAGTTCAAACACAGTAGTGACATTATGTGCAGGTCAGAGGGTTAGAGACTCTCAAACCAGTTGTCACCTACGTTACCTTGGTTTCGACTTCTTCACTTATGGCTTTAATCTTTGTCTTGATGTCAGAAATCAGCAGGTTGAGTTGATTCTTGACAAACTCCAGTCGGTCTATCTGATCCTCTCGGTCCTCCAGTGCCGCCACCCTGAAGCCCCGCCCCACCAACAGGAAGAAATGTCACAAATACAAACCAGCAGCTGAACAATTTAGCAAAAAAACCGAAACACAGTAAGGTAAAGATACACATGGACCACAGTAGAAAGAAGCATTTGAGAGAAATCCACTGACAGTTATAGAATTGAGTATCTGAAATTTATCCTATAGCATCTTAATTTACCACAGAAAGTTAAATCCATAGTAGTGACCAACATTTTGTTGAATCCATATTTCTACCCCAGATTCATAGTTTACCTCAACAAGCCCTTCATGGCATTGACAAGAGAAGACAATATCAGTTTGACATTATCATTGAAATCAGATTAGAATTAGCAATTCATCTCTAACAACACAGGCCCAACTACAAAAATATAAAGAAATGTAAATGGGGGGGATACTCACCTTTTCTCCGCTGCCTCGATGTTGATGTCGTCCATGATGCTCTGGACTTTTTCTGTGATCTGCTTGGCCCTGATAGTGTGCTGCTCAAACTTTGTTTTCACTGCTGACTGCGAGATACACTCCTGCCAGGCCATAACACACAAGTTACTGTGACAGTTACAGGGGCTGCGGCTGGACCGGGTGCGTGCATTCACACGCCACCGGGGACGAACAGGACAAGACAGACACCTGCTACTTTTAACTCAGGAGAAGAAACGAAAAGGAAACTCAGGAGGGAA
The DNA here is from genome assembly GCF_022539355.2 of Hippoglossus stenolepis. NCBI lineage: Eukaryota > Metazoa > Chordata > Actinopteri > Pleuronectiformes > Pleuronectidae > Hippoglossus > Hippoglossus stenolepis. Next base: position 13,116,280 of record NC_061496.1, on the reverse strand, counting down.
AATGAGAGCAGCAGGGTGTGCGCCTTGAGTCCCACAGCCCACAATCTGTTTTTAAGGTCACAGTAATGTGTTGGTGGAGCCACAGCAAAAATCAAAAACATATAAAAACAATACAACCAAGAAAGTAAATGACAGAAAAAACTATATACATAAGAATATTGCATCGCTGTGGGATGAATTTTATCATGGTTTAGGGATCTTGAAGATTGTTGTTCTATGAAAAATTGATTTCAAAAGGTGTTTTTTTTAATTTAAATGGCCTTTAAAAAACCATAAATAAACTAACAACTACAATGTTATAATAATTTCCTTTCCCCACATTACTCCACTCATGATCCATATGATCAGCTGTCTGTCATGGTTATGATTCACTTTTTTGCTCTTTAAAAACAGAAGCCACTAAAGTCAATGATCATTTAAGGTCTTAACTCAAATGTCGTAGGGACAAATTCAGTTTCTCCAAGTTAAAAGCAACAAAACACAGAAACACAAAGAAAATCAACAGGTGGTACAGTTCAGACAGAACTAAATCAAAATGGAACAAAAACAAATGGATGTCTCGCCGAAGTGAATCTAGACTTCAGCAATGAAGACGCAGGTTGATGGATAAGGCACAGTGACTGGTCTACATGGCCTCTGGGGGCGGCCGGCCTGAAACTGTGCGGTGAATGGTGAAACCTCACGAGTAGTTAATGTGCCAGCGGTTGACTGGTCAGGTAAGTGGTCACTGTTAGGAGACTAACTCCTGTAGCTAATGCACAATAACCTCAAACAGAACAGAGCCTGGACTGAATGAATGAAAAAAACCTCCTCTCCTCTGTCCTGTAGTAACTCACTCTAACCAGCATTGACCAGGCATCAACCTGAGTAAACTTCTTTCAGCTGAGCCTGGTTAGTTGTGCAACCTGCTGTTTTTGACTCGACTTCACACCTCAGGCTTGAACCCGCTGAGACGTCTTTCTGGTACCATATTAACAGTATCAGTGTTTTGATCAAACCTAATACATTTACAATTAACAAATTATTGTGTAATTTTCTTCCAGCTCTGTCTCCTTTGGGATTCAAACACACCTCAAACCTCCTCTCAAAGCACTGGAACTCCTTCAGTCTCTCCTGGAAGCCCTCAGCCAGGGCGCCACCTGTTGAATGAAATGAATATGTAAGTTCTTGCCATCACTGCAAACTACAAAATATACGTATAATACACATTTCTAATTGCTTTTGGCTCATTTTTTATTACTGTAATTACTGTTTCATTATCATTATCTGTTGTAATTCAAAAGCGTGTGCCATTTTCTATCCATTACACTGATTAAAAAAAAAATAAAAAATACCAGAATTATTTTTTTTACATAAATTTGACAGAATGTGGATGACAGCAGAAAAACCTGCATCCAAATTTCATATAAACTACATATCCTGTTTATAAATTATATATAAACATAAAGATTCAAGCCCCACACACACAGCATCACCTCTCTGTTTTCCTCACCTGATTCGGGCATGCCCTGTGCACGCTGCATGCGAGAGTTGAGCACCTCTTTGGCGGAGACAAAGAAAATGCGGTCGGGTGCCTGCTCACGGTCCACAACCTTCAACTCCTCCACCAGGAAGTTCACACACCGGTCTGTGTGCTGCTTCCTCACCTGGAGCAAGAGAGAGCCACATTCTTAGAGCTGCATTGGTGTTTCTAATTTAGCCTCATGAAATCATATATATAAAAAAAAAAAAACACAGATAAAAGTTCATTAAAATTTATATTTAAATTTAATGTGTTCAGTTCAAACAAATTCTAAAAACAACTCACTCCTTTTAAAACACAAGAAATCTTAAAAATGATGACACATGTAAAACATATTTAGTAAAAAATCTAATGTTTTTGTTTCTGAAATGAGGTGGACACAGAGGGTTGACTCACATCCTCCATGTACTCCGGTTCATTTGCTGAGGCGTCCCAACGGTTGTTGAGAATGAAGATGTTCGGCTTTGACAGACGTTCGTTAACTTTGTGGAAAAAGTGCTTTTCCTAGAAGGGTGAAGAGCAAAAAGAGACGGAAACAAGATGTCAGTGATGTTTCTGATAGCGTTAAAATAATCATTTTATACCTATATTTTCTCACTTTCTCTTTGACAAGTTGAAATATTTAAATTAAATCGAAATATGTTAGTATATGTATTTGAATCAACAATAAATTGGGTGTTCATCCAGGGATGGTATTATCCAGGAACATTAGATTCATTCATTCAGGGAAGTTGGCGTCACAACATGGATAAAAACATTCATTGTTTCCACAACCAGACAGAATTTAGGCTCCCTTACATTATGCCTGGAGGTTTATTTCTATTAAATCACCCAGAGGGGAATGTGTGTTTGCCTTTAAGAGATGCCACCAGGTTAAGGGGCTCTGTGATTGACTTTGGTTGCAGCTTCACTTTGCATGAATGCCTCAACAGACAGGAACAAGAGTGGAGCCTGTGTGAGACCGACACAGGCAGCCACATTCCCTGCTCTCTAATCAGCTCAGCAGAGAACATGTCCACAATGGTCACATGTAAACTGTGGCTTTAGTTCACATAAGTCACATAACTGAAAACTTACTTTGCTTGCTATTATTAAATAGTATAATTAGTTAAAGTATACGAGTGGTCATATTTCAGTACAATAATCACATTACCGTGTTCATGAGAGTGGATTCAGAGTTGGCCACCAGCACGAACACATCAGCATCAAGACAAAACTTGTCAATCCAGCTGTCCAGTTGTGTTGTGACATCTGTCCCGGGGCTAATAGGTGTAAAAGAAGTTCAATAGAGAGTTGGAATGCATGACATCTTCATATATGAAGTAAAAAGCAAATCTGGACACTGTCAGAGCTTTTCCAGATTCAAATGATGGATTCTGTTACCTGTCTACAAGCACCAGGTCATCCCGAAGCAGAGCACACTTGGTTTTTGGCCAGAAGACGCGTACGAGACAGCCTGCGTCCAGACTCTCGTCCATGTGGAGAGCGTGAGCCAGCTGGTTTACTGTCTGCAGAGGGGTTGGACACGGAACAACGTAACAGATGTTAATGTAATGACTAACATTAAAACTTATTGCAACCAGTAGCTTTAGATTACTCTTGAAGTCATGAATTACCAATTGTTACAGCAAAAACATTTTTGCCACCATTCAATATTGATAAATCTGTTTCTTTTTGGCACAGCATTGATTTTGTTTGTTTTCACAATGTTTAAAATAACAGTTTTGATAGTAAAGATATTTATAGCATTATCCACTAAACTATTTAATTTTCAACACTAAAAGGAGAATTTGTAAAATAATAAATCAATAATAACAATAATTTTTACAAACATATAACACTACCAGTAGCCACTCAGATTTTACCGAACATTTAATTACGACTTTAGTAGTAGTTGATTTAACAATAAAACAGACATTCATTTCTAACAGTATGGACAGTGAAGCACTGACTGAGAAAAAACAGCTCGACAATCAAAAGCACGATTTAACTGCTTCTACTGAACCCATGTCAACCTCATTCAGTTCAGTGGGCGAGAGAGAAGTGAAGAGAGAGCAGTGTCTCCCACATCGGGCTCTAGTGTCAGACACCTGACACCGCGGTAAACTAGATGCAAAGCCGTCACGCGTCATATATGACAGCAGGTTCAAGTAGCAGTGGCTAAAGTCAAACGTGTTTACTATATTCTCTGAAAAACAAAAAAATACCTATTATTAAAGCTTTTAATTCAACATGTTGAGGAATCAGAGTTAAGGTACGAGTCCTCAACCACCCTAAAAAGAGGGGTCCTGTAGTTTTCAGTAGCTGAGAACATGTTGTCCCAGGTATTGACATTTTTAAAATCTAAATAATATTCACCTTGATGCTCTTCTCCTCATCAGAGCCCTCTGTCTTGAGGTAAGCCTTGTCTTCATCCGTGCCCTCCACACTCAGGAAGCAGTTAGTGGTGTGGCCAATACCGCTGGGCAGCACGCGGTCCCTCAGCATGGCGTTGACCACTGTGCTTTTACCGTTACTTGTCCTATGAACAGACAAAACAGTCACAGAGATTATCTTTACTTATATTAATTCGTGAACAAATGATCAGGTCTTAGGTATAATGTTCTTGTTTGATATTTGAAAAAAAAAACAACAATGCAGCTACAGACAGTAAAATACCAGTAATATGTTCTCAATGCATTTTACTGCCTGCACTGCAAGTAGGCTTTTGGTTATTTGTTTAACCTTTCTAATTATATGTATGAAATCTCTCAGGTTTTCTCAGTCTCACCCTCTGACTTTTAGATTTACAGCACGGCTCAGTTAACATCAGATTAAACTATGATGCAGAACGAGTTTTAACAATAGAAAGTGTATGAGGTGAAGAAACCGTGTGTCACCTCCATTACACTAGTACATTAATGGAAAATAAAAGTGAAAGCAAAACAGCCACATTGATGTTTTGGAGGGACTAGCTTAACTAACACAAGTGAAGTGTATATAAATGGAATTCTTATTAAAAAAGACAGTTTTAGAATCGCATCCAAAAAGCATTTACCTGCCAAAAAAGGCCACTTTCATGTGTCTGCGGGCCAACACCTCCTTAATGATCGCAAGCTTGTCAGCATACGCCTGGATCTCCAACTTTTGATCCTCACTGGCGATGTTCTCCAAAGCTTTGTTCCCACAAGTTTCTGTTGAACAAACACAACAACCTCCACTATCATCCATACACACTGCGAGAGCTGCCTGACAGATGCTGATAGACCTGGCAAATACCATACAGATCAAACCACTCACCTTCGACAAAGTCTGAGGTCTCCTTCACATAATCGAGTAGCTGTTGAAACACGTCGCTGATCTTCTTCTTGGCCACAACAAAGTGCTTGAGGGGAGAGAACTCCCCCCGAGCGGAGTCTGTCCTTCTGAGTGGAGGGGCTGCAGCCATGGTTCCTCAGTCTGGAGACAGGCAGAGACGAGAGGGGTCAAAGAGGGCAAACACGGCTGTAACCGTGCAGGTAAACAATACAGCCAAAAATGGCGGTCATAACACTGCACTTGTGGGTGGTTTGTGTTGATCTCATAAATGCAGGTGCACAACTTTTAGGGCAACTGGGATATTTAGGGAAAGCTGTGTCCCGTGAGCCGAGTTATCTAACTGTGAGCGACAGAAGTTAGCACAAACACGTGATGCCAACACACAATATACAACTCACACACACAATTAAAGACACACATTTGGATTTCCATGACTAATATGTGAAATTCCAGAGTTAATGGAGCGGACACACGCTGTCTACACAAGCTAGCTATCAGATTAAGCTAGCTAACTTTACCCGCGGCGTCGCGGGAGCAAGCTAGCATTAGCAGCGCGGATAATGTAATAGAGATAAGAACACAATGTCCTCACCGCGGTCCTCAGACAGCCAGTGTCCTCTTCTCATAACACAGACAGCAGCGAGGCGCAGCAGGACAACACACGGTGCCGCTCACTGCTGATGTGTTAGTATCGAGTGCTAACCTTGTGTTCGATTCCCACAACAGCGCCGCTGTCAGAGTAATATCTTTCCTGGAGCGAGTTTCAAGATAAAAGCTGTTTTGACAAACTGCCAGTGGATTTGCAATTGAACGTGTTTCAATGAGACTTTAAATTGGCTCCTGCTGATTTGAATTATGCTTTAAAAACACGTGGTTGATATCTTTACTCAACCGACTCACCATAGCCACCATAATAATTGTACAATTTTACACATGAAACCTTCATTTTCCTTTGATTTTATTTTGAAAGTCTCTTCCTGCTACGTACAGGTTGACCACAGTTAACGTGACGCAGTGACAACATCCGATCAGGACAGAGGGGCGGAGACAGGTGACGACACGATTGGCGGGCAGCAGCCAATCATTGAGCAGAGAATTCATCCAACCCCTGACATGTCCTTTAATGTCCCTGAGAACTCAACTCGGTAGATAGATAGATAGATAGATAGATAGATAGATAGATAGTTAGATAGATAGATAGAGAGAGAGAGAGAGAGAGAGAGAGAGAGAGAGAGAGAGAGAGAGAGACTAATGTTTTTAAGTATAAGGTGATTGAAAGACACAAGTATCCGAGGTGGAGTATTGAAGCCAAATACAGTATAAATACAGATTTAAAGATAAGTAACTTGAAGCTATACAAAGTTGTGCGTTACACTAACATAGCCTGAAAAAAATATGGTACAGCAGATGATGATGCGTTTCCTCATTTCCTTTTTTTTAAGCATGCAATGATGCTATACAATTCATGAATAAAGAATTTGGTAATCATATACATAATATATTTCTGAACGTCCATCCAAAACTCACTGGTATACATACAGTGATAAACTACATGACATATTGGTCCAAACAACTACAGCTCAGGGCGTAGGGGTCACTCAGTCTGTATTTAATTTTCTCTTTCTCTTGGAAAAGGTCAAACACTGGTCCAAACCACACTGCAGTAACTAACCATCCATTACCTATAACCATGCTTACAATACTCACATGAGCAGCCTGTGAATGGGACAATGCCCGAGAGGAAACGCCTCTGTTGTGTATACGTGTGTGTGTGTGTGTGTGTGTGTGTGTGTGTGTGTGTGTGTGTGTGTGTGTGTGTGTGTGTGTGTGTGTGTGTGTGTGTGTGTGTGTGTGTGTGTGTGTGTGTGTGTGTGTGTGTGTGTGTGTGTGTGTGTGTGTGTGTGTGTGAGACCTTAGCTTCTGTGGCAAATCAGTCAGAGCAGCGGACACTGAAACACCTCCAGCTCCAGCCTCTGTTTGGCTTTGAGATATTTGAAAACCACGCATCACCTCAGAAACTCGGAATTTAACTTGTCGACTTTCTTTTTCTTGTTGGATTTTTCTCTTATGGTTTTTTGTAAAGACTGTGGGTGGATTTATGATGGAGAATTAAAATGGTGAGGAAGAAAAAGCTGCTAGTGTTTGGGTAAGTATTACTCCTGCATTCGGAGCGTCAGAGATTATTTCAATTCTTAGCCTCTTTAAAAATCACCATGATGCTATAACGTCTTTTAAAGGTGTCTCTGATGCTTTATTTTTATATGTCATATTGTATTTCTATGTTATAGGTGTCTTTCTTTTTCAGCAGCATGGCCTCAGCATGTTAAATTAGTGATGAGATGGATTTACTAACTGCTCCCCTGGGCAGATATAGATTTCATCTCATCCAAATGTCATTTTCATCCAAACTGAACTCTTGCACTGAGGAAAACTTGACATTTCAACAGTTTAAATTGTTATTTTGGGTGATTTGGGGCAATACTTTAAAGAAAATTGTGACTAAAACCATGGAAATTACTTTTTTAATATAAATTTACAATTTCACTAGTGAGTTTTCCTCATGTGAAGTAACCTGGGCTCAAACTATGTTTCTGTCAGCTTCCCCATTGTGTTGGTGCCATTGTGGCAGCATAGGTGACACAACAGCTCATGTGTGTATTGTTTGTGTGTGTATGTATGGGTGACCTTTACATTGTGAAAAATCCCATCCAGCATTCTCTTTCTCTGGGAATTTAGTTATTTTGCCACAAACAGGGTACAAAAAATTAAACTTCAAACCATACGTATGATTTCTCCATCCTCAGATTCACATGAACTGGTCTGCCAGGGGGTTAAAGCCAATGTTTTGATGGGAAAACATCCTGTGTTATCTTTCTTTCCTTTTTTTAGAATTTGTGGAAGCATGATGTGGGATGGATAAACAACAACAAAACTCTACTGTAAGTCGACTGTCTGAATTGTTTTAATGATGAATGAATGTAAATTTGTAATGATGGAGTATGAATGACCCTGGTGACCTCTATGGCCTATGAGACAGTGGTCATTTCAAAAACTGTGTTTACAGTCATAGTTTCCCTAATTTATAACATTTCTTTTGATATTTAATACTGCAGGTATATATATAGGATTTTGTATTTTAAAAGTTTTCAAGGCCTCCATCAGATGTTTGTTTGAAAGAGTGTAACTTAAAATATTTCCAATATTTACATTTTAATATAATTATTTTACAGCCAAATATCTTGTTTCTAATAGATGCATGCAGACCACTTTGCTCCATTAAGCTTTCGTGAAAAGAATGAATCTGTGATATCAAATACAAAACTGCGTCTCCGTGGCTTTCGTCGTAGATGGCTTCCAATGACCCTGACCTTCCTGACCTCTCTGGTGACCCCCAGCCTGGTGACCTCATTGAGATCTTCCGACCAGCCTATCAGCACTGGGCTCTCTACCTGGGAGACGGTTACATCATCAACCTGACTCCTGTTGGTTAGTGGGAACCTCTAAATTAGACTGAATTAAACAAATTTAAAAAATAAACTTTTAAAAGTGTAACTTGACATCATGCCACCTTCATCCAGCCTTTGTGACAAATTTAACCAGTCAGAGGCAGTAAAGCTTGTTTAAGGAGGATGGTCACTATGCATATATACTATATAAAGTGTAGATTCAAACTCAAGATCATCACCAGAATCAATCAATGACACGACTAAATACCAATTATACATGTTTTCTTTCTTTCAGCTGTAAAAGTGGTTTAGTTACACTTTAAGATGAATTGTAAATGATTAGGTTCATTGCATTTCCATTCAACTGCTATATTTTGGATTATAGTTGTGCAGTTGTGGCTGAACCAAGCTCTACTTGTTGCAGGCCGCAGGCCGAAAAACAATTTGTCTTCTTCTAAACTTTGACAACCTCTTTAATTAGGTCAACCTATAAAACTTATTTTTTTTTAAAGTTGCTTTCAGTTTTGTGTTTTTTGCAGAGTTGTGTGTCATGAATCACACTTTCAACTAGTATTTGCATTATTTCTTCACTTACACTACACTAATTTAGACTTTAGAGGCCACCATGACAATAATAGAATGTTGGAGACATGATACATCAAGTTTCTAATGTGTCTTGGCGGAAATAATAAAAATACTCCTGTTGCTTTCTTTAATTTAGTTTGCAAAGTGGAAAAAGTTTGGCTTGTCCATTCTGTCAGGATCCTTAATGTCTTCAGGATCTTTGTGATGGTTCCCAACACAAAATGCTTCACACACAACCTACAATATTTAATTTAGTCTCTAAACTAATCATTTGCTGTTACACCTAAGAGAAAAAAACTGGGTTAAATCCACTAAGGCCCTTCTCTCCCTGTACAGACGAGAGCCAGGCAGCCGCCATGTCCAGTGTGAAGTCCGTCTTCAGCAGGAAGGCAGTGGTGCGCATGCAGCTGCTGAAGGAGGTGGTGGGAAGCGACTCGTACCGGGTCAACAACAAGTACGACCACAACCACACACCCCTGCCCATCTCCGAAATCATCCAGCGAGCGCAAGTCCTCATTGGCCAGGAAGTGTCCTACGACCTGCTGGGGAGCAACTGCGAGCACTTTGTGACCCTCCTGCGTTACGGGGAGGGGGTGTCCGAGCAGGTCTCTCACTGTCTCTTTACTTTCTGTCTCATATGTAATTAGGGCAAAAACACTTTTGCTCAGAAGGCCACATTGTCCAATGGATCCTTAAGGTCACCAAGGTCATAGTTTCACTTGAGAAATAGATTTTAGAACAAGCAGGATATTTAAAACTGAATTTCTTTCTAAATAAATAAAGTCAAATTTATTTTTAGTGTGAATCTGTTTTTATGAAGACGTGAGTTGTATCATTGGGCCGTTGGTTTGTTTTCCTGAATATTTTACTGTGGAAATAAATGTCAAATATCACCATTTGTCCAAAAACTGCAGTGAGATGCATAGGGGAACATACAAACCCCCTTAACTAAAAATATGAATGTGGTTCCTGTTTCCCAAACTACATTTGGTTCTGGTGACAGGAAGTGATGTAATAAAACTTAATGGGACACTTCACCCAAAAACCCAAAGAAGTGTATTCTGCATTGAGACCAATCACTGTAAATCATTTACACACAGTACTGGAGAGTTTAAAGTTATGCTCTGGGTCGACATTAAAGGGTTGATCTACCCAAAAATCTATGTTCTGACCATCAACCCTGTTGCTTTGCATGTGACCAAAACTGGGTTTAATGTTTTTGTACTTTCCATCTTCAGAGAACATATCAGCTGTGCTCAGGTTGAATTAATGAGGGTTACCATGGTTTACAACACTGACCAGTTTAACATTGAAATATCCATATAAACTCTTCAATGGGCAACATATTGAACAGAAGTGCACTCTTTGTTCTTTAAGAGATGCATGTGTTGGTTTGGTGAATTATTTGCTTCCTCTTCTTTAGGCAACAGACATATTTTATATTATGTACATCTGTTTAGGAATTGATTATTTCTGAATTATGCTGTACCATTATTATTGCTTTGTTCTGATCCCTGCTATCCCTTTGATGTAATACTAAATAACTCCAAAACCTCTGCTCCACTTTGTCTCCGCAGGCTACACGGGCCATTGGGGCCATCAGTTTGGTGACGGCAGCAGCCAGTGCCTTCTCTGTCCTGGGACTCATCAACACACGATCCAGAAACAGACCCTTCTGACAGAGGTGTCCTTCACTGAAGGGTCTTGTCCCCCAACATTCATGCGGCTGTGATTTAAAAAAAATTGAAATAAAGCATTATTATTAATTCCAAACAGTGTGTTAGTTGTCTAGTGATTTCTTGGGTTAATTAAGCAATCAATCGTTTCATTTTTTGACAATAAGTCAACCTTATTGCCATTTGTGGCATATTTACAGGACATAGACGGAGAGAGAAGGGGAAAGCATTTTGGACGTATTTCTGAAACTGTGAAATTGACCTGCAGTATTCGAGCCTCAGCAAATAAAGACCCATTGTTGGAATAATAAAAGATTATCTTATTGTATCTTAATTTAAATGCAGTTGGACTTGCAGGCAGCAGGTGGCAGCAGCGTCCTGGGAACAACGGGAACAACTGAGACGAAGAAGAAAGGGTTCCGGTGGCTCGGTGAACTTCCGCACTGAGGCAGGAACACGTGTTTTGTTTTCGTGCGGCTGCTGTGAGTCCTGACAACGTGTGAGATTCTGTGTTAGAGCTGATCGCAAAACAACAAACATGGGGAAGAAGCTGAAAGTCGGAAAGACGAGAAAAGATAAATTCTACCACTTGGCCAAAGAAACAGGTACAGTGTCACTCTCAGGAAACACAGCACGCCTTCAGCTTGATGTTAGCTTTAGCACACTTGCTAGTTAACTCGAATAACCCGGTGTTGGGTGTTTCTTTTTTCAGGTTATCGCTCGCGTTCCTCCTTCAAACTCATCCAGCTCAACCGTAAGTTTCAGTTTCTGCAGAAAGCCCGAGCCCTGGTGGACCTGTGTGCTGCTCCGGGAGGATGGTGAGCGACATCTCTGACACGAATTCATCATCTCACTGGGAACCATGCATGTGTGTTCACGTCCAACATGTGGGAACTATTCCATCAGCCCTCCTTTCAGAGTTCACTCTTTAACCAGATGTAGTTACAGATGATATATGACAAGCAGGAATACATCTTGTGTGATTTTGACATGTCAAAACAGATCTTTACTCTGATTTTAATCTAAACCCTTAATGTAAAGTCAATGCACCCCCCAGTTGGCAGATTATTAGGTACACAACAGGGGAAATGTGTTGTAATAAGTAAACATAGGCAAATATAAAAATAGTGATAATACTTACAATGTAAATAGGATAAATGCAATGTAAGAAGGATGAAAATACTGAGATTGCTCAAACAAAAATATTGAAATCACACAGATAATGGAAATCTTGTACAGTGAAAATCCAGTTGTTAAAGCAGCAGGCAGATCAGAATGAGTTAAGCAAGAGAATAAAAAATGTTTTAAAATAAAATAAAAAGCTGAGTATTTACATAAAATACCTTTCACTGTAGTGGTTTATACAAAGTGTAGTGGCACAGGATGATTGCACAAGAGAGTAGAAAACCCCAATGTACTTAAATATAAGGACATATTGTGATGGGCAAAAAGTTATTTTCCATTTGAAATATTGCAAATAGTATGGGTAGAAGTAGACATGAGATTACACCTGAGTTAATTGTGCAGTTAAGTCAGATTTCTGGAACCCTGCCTTCATGTTGTTATTTATATCAATGAGGGAAGGCTGAATATCAGAAACATCTCACTGTACAATGCAACACAGATCAGAAGCTCCACTAACCACAGTAAACTTGTCACATGGTTAAATCAACACGTCTGAACTTAATGACCTTCATGAATGCAGGATTTATTGCTGTTTTTGCCAAGTGCATTTGTAATCTTTTTCTAGAGAATCAAAAGAGCGATGTGTGTTGTGAACGTGACTAAAGACACTGATGATTACCTTTCTCCTTGTAGGTTGCAGGTAGCATCAAACTTTATGCCCGTGTCAAGTCTCATTATTGGTGAGTCTCATTTTGTCTTAGTTCAGTTTTCCAGACGTAATGATTCCCATCCACTTCTGTGGCTTCTGTGAATTATTTAATTAAGATCACATTTGCTTTCATCTGCCTTTTTAAAGTGTCAAAGTGTCGAAGTTTTCATATTCAAATGTCTTGTTTTGTTTGACCCATGGTCCAGAACCCAAATATCTTTAGTTTAACATCATAGAAAATGGCGAAAACCAGCAAGAAATTACATTTGAGAGGCTGGAAGGGAAAATATTCTTTGTAATTGGCAGATCAATGCACTCAATTGAATTTTGAAATAGTTGACAGTTTACTCTCTATGGATTAATTAGTTAATTAAAAAATTGTTTTAGCTCTAGTCTGATTTTATTTGTTCAGGAAAACTCTGTGATGAAGATGATGCAAGTGCATGTTTTAAATTGGTCTCCTCCTGTCAGGTGTTGACCTGGTGCCCATCAAGCCCATTCCTAATGTGGTGATGCTGCAAGAAGACATCACCACAGAGAAATGCAGACAGGTGAGTGGGTGAAATTCAAACAGTGATCAGTTTAATACAAGAAAAAGATATTGGATTTTTATTTTTCACATGTTCTTCACACCACACTACTCCTTAATGCAATGTACATGTACTGTTTTCAAAAGATTAGACTTCTTTAAAATCACATACTATATTCTAGATCTTCTTAAAATAGATTTTGTAAGTGAGATACCATCTGTCTTATACGCAGTCTATAAGAAAGCAGCTGCAGACTTGGAAGGTGGATGTGGTGTTAAACGATGGAGCCCCCAATGTGGGAGCCAACTGGTCACATGACGCCTTCACACAAGGTACGTACAGCTAAAGATTCAGGACATTAGACGGAAACAACCAAAAACCATAACAGACTCCAACACATACTATTGATGTCAGTGTTTTTTAAATTTATTTATTATTTGTCTTACACTGTAAGTCCCAACAGCCCATGAAGTAACAAATTGTAATAAAACATTTAATCATTTATCAACATTAAGTATTATTAGTTATTCTCAGACATGATCACAGACACAGGTCTCATCTAACGTTAGCAGCAGGGACACTGGGACAGTGTCATGTGACCACGTGACTGGCCTAACACGTCTACATGTTCTTCTCTTCACCTCCAGCTCACCTGACCCTCATGGCTCTGAAACTGGCTTGTGACTATCTGGTCAAAGGTGGCACTTTTGTCACAAAGGTCTTCCGCTCCAAAGATTACCAGCCGCTCCTCTGGATCTTCCAGCAGTTCTTCAAGAAGGTGCAGGCCACCAAGCCGCAGGCATCCAGGAATGAGTCCGCTGAGATCTTTGTCGTCTGTCAGGGTCAGAGACGGTTTATGATGACTGGATTTTAATATATTCTCTAAAGGGAGAGCCTATGTGTTTAAAAAAAACGTGTCCCCCTTCCAGGTTATCTTGCCCCGGATAAAATCGACAGCAAGTTCTTTGACCCCAAATATGCGTTTAAGGAGGTGGAGGTGCTGGCCAAAACTGTGAAGGACCTGATGCCTGTCAAGAAGCCAAAGGCAAGTTCCCTGCAGGGGATGAAGGAGAATTAGATGAGCACCTGTGAACAGCCTAGTTTTGGTTCATAAATTGTCTCCATTACTGACCAAGCAGTTCTTCTTCTATTCCAGGCGGAGGGATACACAGATGGAGATCTGACGCTTTACCACAGCTTCACAGTGACCTCTTTTCTCAGAGCTGAGAACCCTATTGACTTCCTGAGCAAAGCCAGTGAGGTGAGATATCTGCACGTTAGAGATTCGCAGTTCGGCCCTGACGACATCCGAATCCGCACGTTTGCTTAGCTCATCTGCCCGTCACCCACCCGAAGGAATTATCTTCTCAATTTAGAGACCCGCACCCGCATGAACATTCCACACCACCTCTACTGGTGATAATATGGTAACATTACACTTTAGAAGGCTGATTTTAATTTAATTCACATTTATTTAACTCGTAGGCACGTTGGAATTCGGAAGGTGATAAATAACTTGTGGCCACGAGATATGAATCTGTTCTTTACAACAAGACCTGTTCAACTGAACTGAAGAAGCCTTTTGCTTTCACTTAATCACATGATGTAGCCTCTATAATGAGCTTTAGTTTGACACTGCACTGACTCGGACTGATGTCACACTGTTGTGGCATGAGATCCACTTTCTTGGAATATCTGCAGCTTTCAACCACAATCGCATAATCCCCAGTTTCTCTGCTCTCATAGGGTTTGAGTAATTTGAGGGAAACAAGATGTGGTTAAATATCATGGAAACACCAGCTTAGTCTAATTTGAGTTGAGAATAATTTGTCAAAATCTATGCATTGAAGAGACAGAAAAATCAATCTTATTAAAAACTCTCCCATCTTGCCATCCTCACTCTGTCCTCTTCTTTCAGATCAGCTTCGATAACCCAGACCTGGAGTCTCACTCAGCCACCAGCATTGAGATAAAGGAGTGTTGTCGTGACATCAAAGTCTTGGGCCGTAAAGAGCTCCGGTAAGTCCCTGATCTGTCACCGCTCAGGTTTTAGTTTTTAGAAAACAACAGTTTGTTACACATCAAAAACTTGACGTGGAGTAGGAGGAAATGACCAATTAAAACATCCTTTAGCAGTTGTTCAATGCTGTTACTTTATTATTATTATGACAGAAATAATGCAGATAAAAATGATTGACTCAAGTATTTGTGTGTGTGTGTGTTCTGCAGCCTGCTGCTGAGCTGGAGGTCCAAGCTGCGGAGATTCCTGTCCAAGAGACTGAAGGCGGCCAAAGAGCAGGACCAGGAGCTCAAGTAAACAAGTCTTTATAGCATCTTCACAAATATCTACAAAACATAGTTCTGTCCTTGCAAGGATTTGTCTCAGCCGATCAAACATCCTCTCTGCTTTGTTTTTAGCTTAAGCTCTGATGAAGAAAAGTGTAAGTCAGACGACGAGCCCGAACAGAAGAAAGAGGTGGAGGACGACGATGAAAAGGAGGAGGAGGAGGAATTGGAGAAGAAACTGGCAGAGCTGAAAGCGGAGGAAGTGTCTGAGCTCAGACGGTATGACAAACTCTTTTTTAGTCTTTCCTGAACTTTCATCTTGTGGAAAAGTTTAATCAATTGATAAGTTATAGTCCAGTTAACACCAGAGATTTGTCTGGATTGTCATTTTGAAGAGTGTCTAAACAACACAACCCTCAAACCAGGTCGTAAAGTAATATTATTGCAGGTGGATTTAGTGAAAATGTCTGAAATCCTCCTCATCACTCTCTGATTTGATATTTCTCGAGAAAACAGATTTGTATAACTGTCTCCTCTTATCCTATCTGCTCCATCAGGAAGAAGAAGAAGCTGCTGAAAGAGCGGAGGAAGGTGAGGGAGAGAGTGGAACTGAAGATGGACCTGCCGGGCGTCTCCATCGCCGACACCGACGACACATGCCTGTTCTCTCTCAGCACCATCAAGAAGCAAAAGGTAACAAGCTTCCCAAGTTAACTGATGTGATCTCTGAGCTAAAGTCACTCGTTTTCTATGTAGACTTTAATCCATCAGGTTTTGTGAAGGTGCCACGTGTAGTTTTCTGGTTTTTATTACGACGCAGGATTTGTGGTCAGTGTGGTAACATCAGTTTTAACTGTGGGGTTAAACCTGGATAAATCACCATGGTAACTTACGCTGAACACCTAACTTGCTTTGCTGTGACGGAAATGAGATCCACTTGTGCTGTAATGATGGAGCAATGATATAAGTGTGTTGTGGTTCACACAGTAGGGGCATCACTTATTTCCCAAAGTTCATATTCATACAATAAAGACCTGTTAGAATTCAGATTATACAGACAGGAGGCGCATTCAGACTCTGAGGTAGTTTGCCTTGTGATCCAGCAGAGGGTGCTCACTGTCACTATTGAATACATTTGAATATATTGAATACATTAACGTGATATTATAGTTTGCGCTTTGTTTGTAGAATATGCTGCTATGACAATGCATGTGTATGTTGACCTTTCTTAGTAGAACAGGCCTCAGGTGGCCCAGGGGTCAAACTCTCTGTTTGGAGACCTTAATTTTTAATAATCAAATTTCAGTCACAGTAACCTAATCCACTTATTGACGTATTGTTTGAAGAACTTCACACTCCCCCCTTTTCCCGCCCAAGTCAAACTAACACTGAGAAGACTCTGAACCCCCACTAAACTTGACCTGCTCCAGTTTTCTCTGTGAAGCAGCAGAACTCTTCCCTGGTACCAATTTATTTTAACTTCTCTCCATCAGGTGCTGACTGATATATCCAAGGGGGACATGCAGGTGGCAGATAATCTACCAGATGAAGATGACGACCTGTACCTGTCTGAGGATGACGAAGACAGCGCAGATCAAATGTCCCTGGCCTCTGATTTAGATGACGAGGACATGGAGGAGGTGGAGCAGCGACAGAAAGAGCTGGAGATGAAGGCACCAAAGAAGAAGAAGTAAGTAGCTGTTCAGACCAGGAACTTTCCAACTGCTTAAAAACACGAGCTGCTGCTGTGGTTTCGATTTGACATCTCAGACACATGTGAGACGATTACTGCAACTTCATTGAGTCTTAAACTGAAAGTTAGTCCCACTCTTGTCCATTAAGACGTCGCCTCTGTCGATAGAATCGAATGATTATTTTATTAATAGCACGACAACACTGGATACTGGACAACACACGATAACACTCAGTGTGAAGCTTCAGTCTGAAACCTAAAATAATGTATTTGTGTTGAAAAATATCCTCAATATTAAAATGCAATACAAAGTCTATTATATCCAAATATATTCACTCAATAGCCTTCAACTTGTAATTGACCCTAACCCTCAATGTTTTGAAAGTAAATTGTATTGATATGTGACCCGATTCCCAGATTTGTTTGTTCTCATTTGTTTTCAACTGTAAACTGTATTAAATTCAGCAAACTTTAAAGCAAAGAGGGAATATTTGGCCCATGTTGCCACCATGTTCTGAAAAAAAAGTCTTAATTTCACATAGTTCATACCCCCAATAATTCCTTAATTTAGTTTTTGATTTGTGTATTTGTTTTTGCAGAGTACAGTTTGCTGAGGAAGAGGAGGATGAAGGGAAGGACAGTGGTCTGCTAGTGGAGCTGGAGGGAAAGGATGAGAAGAAAGAGCGAGAGACCAGCCTGTGGTTCAGCAAGGTTTGTTTCCCATAATGCAACACAACATGCACAGCCCTGGTGTTCTGTTGCTGTCGTCAGTGGGATGTTGACAGTTCTGCAGATTGATGTTATATTGCGACTGGTCCTCTGCTTCTTCTTTTACATCCTTAACGATCCTTCTCATGGTTTACACCGGCACATGAGGCGATTTCTGTGTAATGTCTGACCTTTGACCCCCCCCCCCCACCCCTCTTTCTCTGCAGGGCATCTTCTCTGAGATTGACCTGGAAGGAGACGCAAAGAGTGAGCTCCAACACACTGAGCTGCTCCAGAACAAACAGACAGGTAACTGACACAAGAATGATGAGAATATTAGTTCTCTTACATCTAGGAATCTTTGAAAATTATAAAGTTTTGGGACCTTTTTCAGGAAAAAGCCAAAAGAGGAAAGCTGAGGAGGAGGAGGCAGAGGAGGAGGAGGAGGCGGCAGAGGAGGCGGTGTCAGCTGCTGCTGCTGCTGCTGCTGCTGCTGCTGCTGCTGCTGCTCCTGCTGCTCCTCAGGAGGAAAAGGCGGGACCTTCAAAGGAAGCTGCGAAGGAGAGCGACTCAGACGACAGCAGCGATGATGAGAAGTAAAACCTCATGTCCTGTCCAATCTGTTTTTTTGTGAATGATATTAGTCGATGAGGAGAAATTGAATAGAATGAACAAGCTTAAATTCTATGTTGTAACAAATAACCAATGTACAAACAATTTACCTGCTTTTTTCCAGTGAGATTACCAGGATGAAGCAGGCTGCTGGGAAGTCAGGAGAGGCCGATGATGACCTCCAGGTTGTTCCTGTAGAGAGCACCAGTGAGTTAATTCCTACTTGTATAGGGTATATTTCCGATGAAATGTTCTGGAGAAACTACAGTTAAAACTAGACATGTCAGCGTAAGAAGCTTTTTAACCAAATGAATACATTTCAGTGAGAGTGTAACTTCATGGATGTGTGAATGTGTTGTGCCCCTCAGGTAAGAAAGCCAGGATCCTGGATGCTGAAGGCCTGGCCCTCGGCTGTAAGATCGCTACGTCGAAGAAAACAGCCAGAGACCTGATGGACGGCTCCTTTCATAGGTGGGTGGTGCTTCATAGTGTGCGTAGCTTCTGTCTGAGTCAAACTGTCTCACAAAGCAGGTGCTAATTTCTGTATATTTAACTGTCAATAAACCCACAATAAGACTGTGATCAGCAATCAATTAATTCCACTGACAAGTATCTAAACCCTTTTTTATTTTATTCTGTATCATAGATCTCTATTGTTGATAAACATGTATATAAATTATAGATATGAGTCTCAAGGTTGCTGTGGGTGACATTTTCCTTCATTATGGTGAAAATGGGACCTGTAGTTAATTATGAGTCAATCCTGCATAAACATCCTTCTACTGTAAATACTCACCAGTGTTCAAAATGTGTGAAAATACAAGGATCATGTATGATTGTGATCCAGTTTTAGAGGTCTTTGTGTTCAGTGTGAAGAATTTGCCCTTGGGATGAAAGATAATGTGATTTTCCTAATTACAAATATCTGTGACCAGGTGCTGCATGTATAACATACAACATCATTTTTGAAAGATATTCTTGTGGTTTTGCTTGGTTCATATTTAATACTTACCACACAGTCAGTTTCTACAAAATGCTCTTTACACTGATTAATATCTATTGCACATGTTGTCGTCAACACAGCTTGTTTTGTGAACCCACCTCAGTCAGTGAAAATACTGGATTTAGTTCTTAAGCAGTAAAATAAACCTATCAATACCTACACAGTATTGTTTTCACTTATACAACTGTCTGCTTCTGCAGGTTTGCTAGCTCTGACGAGCCATGGGAAGTACCCGAGTGGTTTCTGGACGATGAACGTAAACACCGGAAGAAGCCAATACCCGTTACTAGAGAGATGGTGGAGGAATTCAAACAGAAATGGAAGGAGATCGATGCCCGGCCCATCAAACGAGTGGCTGAAGCCAAGGCCAGGAAGAAGAGGAGGGTAAGTTGAGGATGAACCCACAATGATGTGATTTAAAGGTTAAAGATTATTTAAGTCTTTATAGCCGCTAGATCTCTATTAAGATGCACAAAAAAACTCAAAGTATTTCTGTGGATCTTAATTTGTCAGTTTCTCTGTGACTTTTCCAGATGCTGAAAAAGATGGAGCAGGCAAAGAAGAGGGCGGAGGCAGTTGTCAACACAGTGGACATCACTGAGAGGGAGAAGATGGCTCAGCTAAAGAGGTATGACGTTACACCTGTACACCAAGTCAATTATAACTCCCTTTAACTGTTAATTTTAGGAATAATAAAATCTCAATTTTCTTTTCTTGTCTTTTCCGCATACTATCAGTATCTACAAGAAAGCAGGCATCGGGAAGGAAAAGAGAGAAGTCACATACGTCGTGACCAAAAAGGGAGCCGGCAAGAAGGTGAGCCGGCCCCCCGGCGTCAAGGGAGTCTTCAAAGTAGTAGACGGTCGAATGAAGAAAGACCTGCGGGGGACGAAAAGGAAAGAGCAACGCGATAAAGGGGGCAAAGGAAAAGGGGCAAAAGTCAAAGGAAGATCGCCAAAAGGTGGCAGAAAGAAGGGTGCAAAATAAATTACGTCCTTGCAGAACTGCCTTTCTATCTAAATAGTAGACATCGCCTGGGCTCGTGTTGCTGGTGAGCATTTCTGGAGCTTTGTGTCCCACAGTTCAGCTCCTGTATCATGAACAGAGGCCAAAATTAACTTTGGCATTTGATGTGATTGCCGTCTTTTCAGGAAATCTTTGTTGAGGTTCCTTAAAAACCCTGCACACTTGATCTATGATGCGAGGTTGTCCCAGTGCTGATGTTTTTATTTGTCTTTCTGAAGATGTAAATTATGCATCCTCAGCTCCTCAAATAGAGCTGAACTGAAGTTTAACTCTACAATAAATGTGTTCATTTAAGTATGTAAATATTACAGACACATCTTTGCAATAAATATGTTATTTCAGTATCTTTCACGTGTCATTTGATTATTTTGCCTTTCATCGGTGTGACTCAAATGAAACTGCCAGTGCAAATACACAAGTTGTATTGGTGACTTAATATTAGATGGAGAAAATAGAATCAGGCATGTGATCCAGTATCCAAAGTGTGATTAGTGCCTCGCTCCCAATGCAGCAGATAGTTTTTGGTTCACAGGCAAATAAATGTTCGATTTAAAAAGAATTCAATATCGGTAAGTTAAAATTTTCCACCTGCTAAATAGTTTCTCATTCAATACAAACATTCAATGAAACTACACAGACAATAGGGAGCATGACAACTTCCACCTCACATGTATTCTGTTAAGTTTTTGTCTTCAACAATAGTCGCTGTCCCAGAAAAAAAAAATATAAAGGTAAAAGAGTGACTGACTACATTCCCCATGAGCCACTGCGGTGTGCAGGTTATCCCTGTGATGTGGCGCTCACTTGTAGTTGTAACGATGAACAGTTGTTGTGAACAGCAGGTTGACATTTACTTTAGATGAACGTGTGTTTGTGAAGCTCAGTGTGAGTCTGTGTGAGTTTAATTTCATCTTTCACTCGGAATCTTCACGCGGGAGTCAGGTGAGTGTTTGACTGGTTTCACTTTCGTCCACCTGAACGTCCACGTTAGCTGGTTAACTAAAAAACACTGGTTTAGTTAGAGGAGTGGTTAGTTATGAGTGGTGGGTTAAAAGAGGTTTTAGTTATAGGGGTAGTGGGTTAAAGGAGTGGTTCGTTATAGGGGTAGTGGGTTGAAGGAGTGTTTAATTATAGGAGTGATTAGTTATAGGGATAGTGGGTTAAAGAAGTGTTTAGTTATAGGGGTAGTGGGTTAAAGAAGTGTTTAGTTATAGGGGTAGTGGGTTAAATAAGTGTTTAGTTATAGGGGTAGTGGGTTAAAGAAGTGTTTAGTTATAGGGGAGTGGGTTAAATAAGTGTTTCGTCAGAGGGCCGATTAGTTTAAGGAGTGTTTGGTTACAGGAATGTTTAGTTTAAGGAGTGGTTATTTAGAGAAGTGTTTAGTTTAAGGAGTGGATGGTTAGAGCAGGGGTTCCCAAACTTTTCAGCCCGCGACCCCAAAAATAACGTTGCCAGAGACTGGCGACCCCCACCTACCCTGGATGTGGTATCCCAGATACAACCTCGCATCATAGGTCAACAAAGAAAAAGGAAAAAAATGGTTTTATTCTAATTTCAACTCATATTTATGTATATATTTATACAATAATGGGTTAAATATTCCATTTAAAATTATTTTTAAATTGTATTTGTTTTTTGGATGGCATCTCGCGACCCCCGGGGGGTCGGGACCCCCACTTTAGGAACCCCTGGGTTAGAGGAGGGATTAGTTTAAGGAGTGGTTAGTTAAAGTGGGGATTAGTTAGAGGAGTAATTATGTATAGGGGTACTGGGTTAAAGGAGTGTTTAGTTATAGGGTTACTGGGTTAAAAGAGTGGTTACTTAGAGGAGTGGTTAGTTATAGGGGTAGTGGGTTGAAGGAGTGTTTGGTTATAGGGGTAGTGGGTTAAAAGAATGGTGGGTTGAAGGAGTGTTTATTTATAGGGGTAGTGGGTTAAAGGAGTGATTAGTTTAAGGAGTGGTTAGTTAGAGGAGTGATTAGTTAAAGGAGTTGTTGGTTAAAGGAGTGGTTAGTTAGAGAAGTGGTTTGTTAAAGAAATGGTGTGTTAAATGAGGGGTTGGTTAAATGAGTGGTTGGTTAAATGAGTGGTTAGTTAAAGCAGTGGTTAGTTAGAGTCCTCTTCTCTCTGTCAGGATGGTGCTCGCTCTGCTGGTGTGTAGCCTGGTTCTGGTCTCTGCCGTGGGGCAGCAGGCGGACGATGACTGGGTTGACCCGTATGATATGCTCCACTACGACTCAACCTCCAAGACCATGAGGAAGCCCAGTGAGGTGAGCTGATGTTTATCTGTCTGCACATTTCTATTGTCCTGAATACCCTGAAGCTGTTCTGATGTTTCTGTGATGACACCAGAAACATGTTGTTATGTGTCTGTACCCTGCAGCCAGCTCACTATGATAACGTGGCAACCAAGAGAAGAGAGTACACAGAGGATCAAAGAATCAAATACTGTTGCCCAAAATGCTAAAAAAGAATGCTAAAAATGTAGGTTACTTATTCCCATGTTATCCGCATTGTCTATAAAGATGGATGACATCAGAGCCCCCAAAGTGAAACTGCCTGCAGTATAGTTCATTAATGACAGCTGAGAATGACTCACAATTGGACAAGACAAAACACAGCACAACCAACTTACAAATTAAAAGTGTATTCAGCATATTGCCCCTGTTGGAGCTATTTACTGTTTTCTATAGTGTTTAATAGTTAAACATTTGTTTTGTTTCTTCTTTTTGTTTAAAGAGTACAATAAGCCAGATTATTGCTTTTAGAATTATTATTTTAATTATATTTAGTTAGTTTTGTTAGTTGATGCTTTTGTTTTGAAGGTACTAGGCTCCAGGTGATTTTATATACATGGGTTGGTTGGCATAGGCAGCCGGGCACCAGGATGGGTTTATGGTTTTTCACCAGGGCAAGAGAGACAGCAATTTGTTTGCAAAATGGAGAAATGAACCACACAAAATGTGACGTCTGCCTGGACAATGGACTTATTCAATAAGATGAACTCCTCAGTTGCCTAAGTTAGATTTTTTACTCTTTTGCTTTTTCAAATTAAGTTAACAATACAAATCACCACTACAGGCCCCATAGAAAGAAAAATGGACGACATGACAGCTCCCCAAAAGTGAAGCCAAAGCATTTTGGTACAATCCCTTGTACCAGATGAACCAAACTAACAAGTACACCTCACAGACAATGCTTTTAGGTCTTATCACACTGATGTTTGTTCAAGTGCTATTGTGTGTATCGATGGGACCTCGCTAACACAACTGTAAGTTACCTAAAAAATAATGAGCAGAGGCGTCTGTAGACATCACAGAGACTGTTCTTCATCCTTTAACCTCAAAGTACAAATTTAAACCCTCCTAAACCAACATCTGCCCTTCTGACCGTCCTGTAGCAAGACACTGAATCCCTATGGCAAATGGAAAAGCTGCTTTCATTAAATCAGACAGGCATCACAGATATTCTGCTTTGGTTTTATTCAGATTGAAGAACAAAAGAAGAAGATCTCACTCCTCTCAGGTCAGCCAACATGCAACCCAGTGTTCAAGAGATTCCTCAGCAGGCTCCTGAGGGAAATGCAAAGAGTCGGTTTGGTAGGTGTTTCTTTTTAATCAGTTCTTCAGTGATGAAATAGAAAGAAGGTGTAGTTTGAATAAAGTAAAAAACCAGGACATTGTCATTTTAACTCACCTGTCCCTTTTCTCCCCAGCCCACTGACTCCTCAGACGCTATCTATGATGCCAAAGTTGGAGTTTCTAAACAAGCCATCGCAGAGATTCAGACACTTCTGGATGGTGAAGGAAGCTTTACAACTGGTCCTCTTGACACTGCCGTCAGTCAGATACTAGTGAATCTTAAACCACATGACTATGAGGCCTGGAAGTGGCGTTTCGAGGACAGTTTTGGCGTGGAGCTGGACACACTATTAAAGGTGAGCTCATTCATTAATCTTTGACATGACAGCTCCCCACAGCTTTGAAAGGCTTCACTTATGTGCTATCTATGGAAAAACACTGAGTGTCACTACAGCTGTGACGGTTACCGCCTTACCACAATCCCACGGTCATGTGATGCCTACGATTTGAGCTCATTACCATCATCACCGCAATTTTTTCCCATTTTCTGCTGGTGAGAGAGAGAGAGAGAGAGAGAGAGAGAGAGAGAGAGAGAGAGAGAGAGAGAGAGAGAGAGAGAGAGAGAGAGAGAGAGAGAGAGAGAGAGAGAGAGAACCCCAAGATAAATTGACCGCAGTTCTTTCTGCTTTTGTTCCAGATGGGACTGTGTGTTCTGGTCATGATGGCCATCATCTGCACGCAGCTGTGGTCGACCGTGTCCTGGTTCATGCAGTTCACTCGACTCCTTGCGGTCTGCTTCTTTGTCAGTCTTCCCTGGAACTGGTTTTACCTGTATAAGGTGAAGAGCTCCTTCAGTTCCATTGCTGTGGTTGCAGCTGTTATTCATTGTTTGTTTTTTGAGACTATTCAGATCTCTTAATGCCGTTACATTGTTTTTGTCCAGATCGCCTTTGCTGAGCACCAAAACAACCTGTTGAAGATGGACAGTGTAAATGAAAAATGCTCCGGCATGAAGAAAATTGGTTGGATCGACAGTATAAAAGGTAGGTTGATAACAAGAGGAACATGTCGTGTCTCAGGTGTTCGTAAAAAACATATTCCCTAAAACTTTCAGCTTTGTGAAAATGCAAAATTTTCTTGTATGTTTTACAACATCTGTTTAAAAGAATAATATCAAAAATTACAGAGATTTGGCTGAGCTATAATGCAGACTGACCAAACAATCTGTGGCTGAGTGGCATTGTGGGTAATGTAGGCACCAACATTTGACAATAAAGAAGAATGTTAGGAATAAAATATATCATATAGCTGGATCTGCTGCATCAAATCTCTCTTTAATCTGTCCATTGTGAACCTGATCAAATTTTGCAATGATAAATGGATAAAAGGAATGCTTGAAACTAGGGTACGAAGTAGGGTACGTTTCTATAGACTGACTTCTTTTTGCAGTGGAGTCGCCCTCTGCTGGTCATTTGAGAGAATATAGGTTTCAGGCATGTCTCCATTGGCTTCACTTTCCAGACCTGAAGTCTACGTCGGTTTTCTTATAGAGTTTCTGGTTATATGAAGTTTTTTAAATAAAAAATCCTGTTACGGTCATTGATTGAATTGGAACAGTGAAAATAAAAGTTGCGGTCATATTTTGTTCCATATATCAATCCTTTCACCTACACTGTCCCCTTGTTATATCATCCTAAACGGCTTTGCGGTTTAAGTATTTTGTTAAATGTAAGATCTACTACACCTCACTCTCAGCTGCTGTAACACACTGACTCACTGGTTGTTTTTTCTTGCAGAGTGGTACAGAAGCACCTGGACTCTTCAGGATGACCCCTGTCAGAAATACTATGAACACCTCATTGTCGACCCCATTCTGCTGGTACCTCCAATTAAGGTAGGTAGATGCTGGTGTGTCAAAGACTTGAAATAGTTAAGACAATTCCTATTAATTCTTGTTTTCAAGACATCAATACGTAGAAGAACCAAAGTGTTGCATTTCTGCATTAAGAGTCTTATTTTTCAGCTTTAAGGCCTCTAGTGAAGTATGTTGTATAAACTTGGTCCCATTTAACACTCCTGTCCTCCGAACCTAAATATTTTAAATCTATATTTGCTTTCAATGTTTATATTTGTGTGCAAATGAAAAATCTGTCACATTTTTAATCTCCCTCTCTGTGTAGGCGATCATCGTTACCATCACATCTTTCTTTACAGAGCCAATGAAGCACATTGGCCAGGGGATCAGTGAGTTTCTTCGGGCCCTCCTCAAAGATCTACCAGTTACCCTGCAGATCCCTGTTCTCGTCACACTTGTTGTCATCATTGTGGTAAAGACAATCTAATAAATTCTCTCTGACACATGAGTAACACAATAGATTAAATCAGATTATATTTCTCTATATATTGGTGTATTCATTTGATTCCTCTGCAGGTATTCGTGTATGTCAGTGTGCCGGCAGCCTTCCTGCATGGCATCATGGCACCTCTACGCCAACAGGGTCCAACTCCTCCTGGGCTCCAACAACCGCAACAGCAGCCTCAGGCAAGGATCGCGGACCCTGACCACTTAGCAGGCAGGGATACACAACAGCAAGGTCCAAGGCAGCAAGCGGACGATGGCAGGGCACGCAGGAATCCGGTTCATCAGCGGCATCCCAACAGATCCAGGGAGAAGAAGGGCCGGGTGGTTGTGGAGACACTGCAATCAGCTGCCAGCAGTGAGGATGAGACAGACACTGAGCAACAGGAGGAAAGACCTGAGGCAGAGCAGAATCCGACCGAGGAGTCAGATGCAGAAAACCAAGTGGAGAACAAAGAGGAGCCTGAAGAAGCAGGTGCCAACAGTGTTGCTGCTCACACAGCCCAAGCAAAAACCAAAACCACGCCCAAGGCCAAACCAATGAGAGTGAGTGAGAATCGTTCCCAGGACCAACACAGTGGAGACGATGCGGCACCCAGATCTCAGCCGGCAGGAAACTGCCTTCACATACTGATATCAAGGGGAGTTCTTCCAAAAAAAAAAAAAACTCTAAATATCACACTTGAGACATATGATAGTTAGGGCTGCAACTAACGACTATTCTGACAGTCGATTAATCTATCGATTATTGAAACAATTAATTGACGAATCGGATTATGAATCACACAAATTCTCAATTGCTCTTATTGAGCCATCAGCTTTTAAATTTAGCTTTAGGCTGTTCGCGGCATGTGATGACTGAAAACAAAGACAATAAAGATCGATACTTCATTCAAAGATGTCTTTTAATAAACTTTGCTGCATATTAGGCTACTATTGATACAAAAACAAAGAAAAATCTAGTTTTTGTCCATTTAAAACCAAGGACAGGCAAAGTGCTAATGTAAACAAAGGTACATGGAAAGTAGCAGCAATAAAAACATCAACAGTCTTCTTCGGAATGCATAATTGTGATTTAAAAAGACGTTTGTCAGGCAATAGGATAACATTACGCTTTTAAACTCGTTAAAAAAAAGTTTTTAAAAATCTACATTCAAACCATATTTGTGTAATTGATTCTAGAATCCTGCACACAGGTATTGAGGGAGTTGCCAAGACAACTCCGTTTATATAGCAAGCTAGATAACAGACTATCTTACCGAGGCGAGTCTGCATCGTCTTCGTTACGATGTCAAACGTGCCTCCTCTTCAAATGCTCGTGCATAACGGACGTGCTCCCATGGAAAGCAAGGTCCGCCTTACAAATATTGCAGGTAGTTTTTTTTCGGGCTATGTTAAGGGTGAAATTCTCCCGTACTTTTGACTTTCTGGTACGCGATGGTGTTGCAACGGACACCGCCATTGGTCTATGTTTTGTCGCCATTGCACATGCGCGACTTTCAGAGATAGGAAGGGAGCGAGATGGCTCACTCCTCAGCTACTACCATCAGCAACGACGTTTAGTTCAGCTGCACGGCACGAAAAACACGCGCTATGACGTAACCAACGAATCATCGACTATTAAATTCGTCGGCGACTATTTTTGTCATTTTCTGTGAGAAACTGCTTGTGCAAAGCTTAGACTGTAAATAAAGATGGATGACATGATGCCCTTCCACTGTAGAAAAATGAAGCTAAAATATCCTGGATGCAGCCGCCGCCATCTTTCTCTTTCGGTGTGATTTGGAGTTAGTCTGTGTTTTCCAGGTCCCACAGATACACACTCGACCAAATCCTGAGTCAGTCTCAGTTGTCAATAATGGTGTTTCCTCCTCTTTGTATAGCTTCAAATAACCTATTACAACGGAAACTAACACTTAACACATCAGTGTGAAAATAACTACCTAAAATAACAGAAACCATCTTTTTGGAAAATGTATTTGACGTGTACTTTTTAGTGTGTTCCATGTCTCAGCCATTAACATGGACGAGGCAGGGTGTATGAAGTATTCTGCAGCCAGCCACACGGGCGCGATCAAGATGATTTGGCTTCACTTTTGGCGAGCTGTCATGTCGTCCATCTTTATACGCAGTCAAAGTGTGAGAGGATTGCTGATAGTACCGTTGGGTGCAAGGGAAACAGTTGTAATTAGTGAATTTCATGAATTCACAAGTCAATCACTGATTTCAGTTGAGACATATGTTAATATAAAAGAATGACCCTTCTCACAAATTGAAAAATAAATAAGCCGCGATGTTTAAATCTGCATTAATCAGGTGCTGCAGCTTTACAGGTTTACTCTCATGACTCATCGTCATCTCTTAACACCTCGGTTTTAAACCCTCTGTTCCCTGCCGGTCTAGCATCCAACAGTAGTTTCATAGGTGACCAGCGGGTGAACTTAGTGGAGCGTTATTTGCTGTAGATTCCACATAAAACTTTATGAGGTCATCATTTGTCCATGTTATATGTAAATGGTCACAGGTCCACTTTGTATGTATACCTGACAAAATGTGTTTGTACGGATCTAACTATAAATGGATGAATCTCCTCGACAGCCTCTCATCAGTTGACTTAAGTCTCAGCGGATGTGTTGCTGAGGACGAGAGTTTTCCAGGGTTGTGTCACGCTCCAGCTGGACAGGCACTTGCTATTTTTATATTTATTTTCCAATTTACTTCCAATCCTTTATTGAAGTAATTACAAGTGTATTAGTAACAAAACACCTCATGTCTGATATCAAGTATTTCATTGTGAAAGAAAGTCCTGCCCTAAGGTTATTACTGTGTGTCTTCTGTATGTGGCTGCACCTTCACAGCAAGTGGAAGTTGTCTATTTGATCTGTTAACTGTATCTTTGATTACATTTTGCTTGTAATTTTTATACTTTACATGTATTTTTATTACATTTTTATATAGAATACACGTATACTTCCACCTCACATGTATTCTGTTAAGTTTTTGTCTTCAACAAAATAGTCGCTGTCCCAGAAAAAGAAATATATAAAGGTAAAAAAATGATTCCCGTGACTGACTACATTTCCCATGAGCCTCTGCGGTGTGCGGTCCCTTCCGGGTCAAAGGTTATCCCTGTGATGTGGCGCCCACCACTAGTTGTAACGATGAACAGTTGTTGTGAACAGCAGGTTGACATTTACTTTAGATGAACGTGTGTTTGTGAAGCTCAGTGTGAGTCTGTGTGAGTTTAATTTCATCTTCACTCGGAATCTTCACGCGGATGTAGCGGGAGTCAGGTGAGTGTTTGACTGGTTTCACTTTAGTCCAGCTGAACGTCCACGTTAGCTAGCTAACTAAAAAACACTGGTTTAGTTAGAGGGGTGGTTAGTTATATGAGTGGTGGGTTGAAGGAGTGTTTGTTTATACTGGTAGTGGGTTAAAGGAGTGTTTATTTATACTGTAAGTGGGTTGAAGGAGTGTTTAGTTATACTGGTAGTGGGTTGAAGGAGTGTTTAGTTATACTGATAGTGGGTTGAAGGAGTGTTTAGTTATACTGATAGTGGGTTGAAGGAGTGTTTAGTTATACTGATAGTGGGTTGAAGGAGTATTTAGTTATACTGATAGTGGGTTGAAGGAGTATTTAGTTATACTGGTAGTGGGTTGAAGGAGTGTTTAGTTATACTGTAAGTGGGTTAAAGGAGTTGTTAGTTATATGGGTAGTGGGTTGAAGGAGTGTTTAGTTATACTGTAAGTGGGTTAAAGGAGTGTTTAGTTATACTGGTATTGGGTTAAATGAGTGTTTAGTTATACTGGTATTGGGTTAAATGAGTGTTTAGTTATACTGGTAGTGGGTTAAAGGAGTGTTTAGTTATAGGAGTGATTAGTTTAAGGAATGGTTAGAGGAGTGATTGTGTTTAGGGGTACTGGGTTAAAGGAGTATTTAGTTATAGGGTTACTGGGTTAAAAGAGTGGTTACTTAGAGGAGTGGTTAGTTATAGGGGTAGTGGGTTGAAGGAGTGTTTGGTTATAGGGGTAGTGGGTTAAAGGAGTGGTGGGTTGAAGGAGTGTTTATTTATAGGGGTAGTGGGTTAGAGGAGTGGTTAGTTAGAGGAGTGATTAGTTGAAGGAGTGGTTAGTTCAAGGAGTGATTAGTTTAAGGAGTGGTTCGTTAAAGAAATGGTGTGTTAAATGAGCGGTTGGTTAAATGAGTGGTTAGTTAAAGCAGTGGTTAGTTAGAGTCCTCTTCTCTCTGTCAGGATGGTGCTCGCTCTGCTGGTGTGTAGCCTGGTTCTGGTCTCTGCCGTGGGGCAGCAGGCGGACGATGACTGGGTCGACCCGTATGATATGCTCCACTACGACTCAACCTCCAAGACCATGAGGAAGCCCACTGAGGTGAGCTGATGTTTATCTGTCTGCACATTTCTATTGTCCTGAATACCCTGAAGCTGTTCTGATGTTTCTGTGATGACACCAGAAACATGTTGTTATGTGTCTGTACCCTGCAGCCAGCTCACTATGATAACGTGGCAACCAAGAGAAGAGAGTACACAGAGGACCCCAGCCAGGCCGAGCTGGTGACGTGCAGAAGTCAAGTAGCGGATCTACAGAAGAAGGTGGCTGTGTTCCGCATCAAACAACATGAATCAAATACTGTTGCCCAAAATGCTAAAAAATGCTTAAAATGTAGGTTACTTATTCCCATGTTACCCACATTGTCTATAAAGATGGATGACATCAGAGCCCCCAAAGTGAAGCTGCCGGCAGTATAGTTCATTAATGACAGCTGAGAATGACTCACAATTGGACAAGACAAAACACAGCACAACCAACTTACAAATTAAAAGTGTATTCAGCATATTGCCCCTGTTGGAGCTATTTACTGTTTTCTATAGTGTTTAATAGTTAAACATTTGTTTCGTTTCTTCTTTTTGTTTAAAGAGTACAATAAGCCAGATAATTGCTTTTAGAATTATTATTTTAATTATATTTAGTTAGTTTTGTTAGTTGATGCTTTTGTTTTGAAGGTACTGGGCTCCAGGTGATTTTATATACATGGGTTGGTTGGCATAGGCAGCCGGGCACCAGGATGGGTTTATGGTTTTTCACCAGGGCAAGAGAGACAGCAGCTTGTTTGCTTGTTTGTTTGCAAAATGGAGAAATGAACCACACAAAATGTGACGTGTGCCTGGACAATGGACTTATTCAATAAGATGAACTCCTCAGTTGCCTAAGTTTGACTTTTTACTCTTTTGCTTTTTCAAATTAAGTTACCAATACAAATCACCACTACAGGCCATCCTTCAACCTCAAAGTACAAATTTAAACCCTCCTAAACCAACATCTGCCCTTCTGACCGTCCTGTAGCCAGACACTGAATCCCTATGGCAAATGGAAAAGCTGCTTTCATTAAATCAGACGGGCATCACAGATATTCTGCTTCGGTTTTATTCAGATTGAAGAACAAAAGAAGAAGATCTCACTCCTCTCAGATCAGCCAACATGCAACCCAGTGTTCAAGAGATTCCTCAGCAGGCTCCTGAAGGAAATGCAAAGAGTCGGTTTGGTAGGTGTTTCTTTTTAATGCTCTTTTTTAACATTAATCAAACAACATTCTGCTTCAGTGATTAAATAGAAAGAAGGTGTAGTTTGCATAAAGTAAAAAACCAGGACATTGTCATTTTAACTCACCTGTCCCTTTTCTCCCCAGCCCACTGACTCCTCAGACGCTTTCTATGATGCCAAAGTTGGAGTTTCTAAACAAACCATCGCAGAGATTCAGACACTTCTGGATGGTGAAGAAAATGTTAGAACTGGTGCTCTTGACACTGCCGTCGGTCGGATACTAGTGAATCTTAAATCACATGACTATGAGGCCTGGAAGTGGCGTTTCGAGGACAGTTTTGGCGTGGAGCTGGACACACTATTAAAGGTGAGCTCATTCATTAATCTTTGACATGACAGCTCCCCACAGCTTTGAAAGGCTTCACTTATGTGCTATCTATGGAAAAACACAGTGTCACTACAGCTGTGACGGTTACCGCCTTACCACAATCCCACGGTCATGTGATGCCTACGATTTGAGCTCATTACCATCATCACCGCAATTTGTTCTCATTTTCTGCTGGTGAAAGTTACAGGAATGCATATGCAGGGTTTTTCCTCACCGATAATTATGCTTTCAGATAAAATTCAAACTAAGGCTTGTATTGCAAACGTTAGTACTTTGTTTATGCAGAGAGGAAATGTACAAGCTTAACGTCTGGTGCACACTAGATAACGTTTAGAAAATCCACCTGAAGCTGAAATACAGATCTTACTTGTAATGTAACATTAAAGCAGATTTCACAGATAGTTATCACAGTGATCATACAAGATAAATTGACTGCAGTTCTTTCTGCTTTTGTTCCAGATGGGACTGTGTGTTCTGGTCATGATGGCCATCATCTGCACTCAGCTGTGGTCGAGAGTGTCCTGGTTCGTGCAGTTCACTCGACTCTTTGCTGTCTGCTTCTTTGTCAGTATTGTCTGGAACTGGTTTTACCTGTATAAGGTGAGGAACTCCTTCAGTTCCATTGCTGTGGTTGCAGCTGTCATTCATTGTTTTTTGAGACTATTCAGATCTTTTAATGCCGTTACATTGTTTTTGTCCAGATCGCCTTTGCTGAGCGCCAAAACAACCTGGCGAAGATGGACAGTGTAAATGAAAAATGCACCGGCATGAAGAAAATTTACTGGAGCGACAGTCTAAAAGGTAGGTTGATAACAAGAGGAACATGTCGTGTCTCAGGTGTTTGTAAAAAACATATTCCCAAAAATGTTCAGCTTTGTGAAAATGCAAAATTTTCTTGTATGTTTTACAACGTCTGTTTAAAAGAATAATATCAAAAATCTTTGAGATTTGGCTGAGCTATAATGCAGATTGATCTCACTCTCAGCTGCTGTAACACACTGACTCACTGGTTGTTTTTTCTTGCAGAGTGGTACAGAAGCACCTGGACTCTTCAGGACGACCCCTGTAAGAGTTACTATGAACACCTCATTGTCGACCCCATTCTGCTGGTACCTCCAACCAAGGTAGGTCAAGATGCTGGTCAGCTCAGACTTGATTGCTGTGTGTCAAAGACTTGACATAGTTAAGACAATTCCTATTAATTCTTGTTTTCAAGACATCAATACATAGAAGAACCAAAGTGTTGCATTTCTGCATTAAGAGTCTTATTTTTCAGCTTTTAGGCCTCTAGTGAAGTATGTTGTATGTCCTCCTGACTTAACTATTTTAAATCTATATTTGTTTTCAATGTTTATTTGTTTTCAAATGAAAAATCCCTTACATTTTCAACCTCCCTCTCTGTGTAGGCGATCTCCGTTACCATCGCAACTTTCATCACAGAGCCAATGAAGCACATTGGCCAGGGGATCAGTGAGTTTCTTCGGGCCCTCCTCAAAGATCTACCAGTTACCCTGCAGATCCCTGTTCTCGTCACAATTGTTCTCGTCATGGTGGTAAAGACAATCTAATAAATTCTCTCTTGACACATGAGTAACGCAATAGATAAAATCAGATTATATTTCTCTATATATTGGTGTATTCATTTTAATCCTCTGCAGGTATTCGTGTATGTCAGTGTGCAGGCAGCCTTCCTGCATGGCATCATGGCACCTCTACGCCGACGGGGTCCACCTCCTCCTGGGCTCCAACCACCGCAACAGCAGCCTCAGGCTCAAATCCAGGGGGTCGCGGACCTTGACCACTTAGCAGGCAGGGATACACAACAGCAAGGTCCAAGGCAGCAAGCGGACGATGGCAGGGCACACAGGAATGCAGTTCATCAGCGGCATCCCAACAGACCCAGGGAGAAGAAGGCCCGGGTGGTTGTGCAGACACTGCAATCAGCTGCCCGCAGTGAGGATGAGACAGACACTGAGCAACAGGAGGAAAGACCTGAGGCAGAGCAGAATCTGACCGAGGAGTCAGATGCAGAAAACCAAGTGGAGAACAAAGAGGAGCCTGAAGAAGCAGGTGCCAACAGTGTTGCTGCTCACACAGCCCAAGCAAAAACCAAAACCACGCCCAAGGCCAAACCAATGAGAGTGAGTGAGAATCGTTCCCAGGACCAACACAGTGGAGACGATGCGGCACCCAGATCTCAGCCGGCAGGAAATCCGCCTTCACATACTGATGTCAAGGGGAGTTCTTCCAAAAAAACCCCTCTAAATATCACACTTGAGACATATGATAGTGTTTCTTAACTGTGATTAAACACCATATTTGTTGTTTTTAATGCTTCAGCATCACACATTCACTAAATGGATGGAGAATATTTACATGCTTCATACATTGGTAAATGAGTATTTATTTACTAGATTATTGATTTTGTCCAGTGGTTTTACTTGTTGGTTTGGTGATAGCTGTTGTAGCTTGTGTTCTGTTAGTAAACTGAACACTGTAAACTATGGGCTCTGTAACCAGAGATGTTTTTCCTTTCCTTTTTCCTCATCAGTATAGTTGTAACAAGTAACAAAGAATTTTTATTCCAGTGCATGTGAGTAAATTGAAGTTATCATTTAGTTTTTAGAATTCTATCACCATTTATGGACCTGTGGTTGAAGCAAATAATCTATAATACGATACTATAATAATGTAAGTTATGTCAGACGGTGTCATACATGTAGGAAATCAAACCAGTAAGATGCTACATTGCTAAAAATCAATCATTTTATTTACTCAGTAAAATGTAAATGACTTAATGTATCTCACACATACTTCCTGGTCGTTTAAACACTTTAACGTTATATATTTCTCCCCTGCAGGACCTGGAGGCCTCCGCAGGACACAGGACCTCCTCTGTCTCTGAGACACACGTTGAAACTCTGGGAGTTCCAGTTCAGGAGTCGTGCCCAGTGCCTGAGGAGTAGACTGTATCTGTATCATCTGTGTTTAGTGACAGACAGTAGTGAGATGTGCAGCAGCAACATTTTTAAGACCAGCCAATGTGGAACCACACCAGTAGTTACCAACTAACTTTATCTTGCTGATGCACAGTCAACCAAATGGGCCTTTCCTTGAGATGGAGCACCAACACAGTTTTGGTGAATCTTCTCATTATTTCATGATGATTTTGACAAAGTGTTCCTCGGTCAGAGAGAGCGGCCAGATTAGTGTGTGTCTTATCTGTCTCACTGCTAGTTTTCTCTAGTTTGAATTTAAAGATAACAAAGGGTCACATAAAACCTGGCGGTGCAATCAACGACTCATGAGTTTGATCTGAGATATTTTTGTTGTCATTCATTATTTTGCTGAATTAATTTTTGCTGAGCAGCAGTGATACCTATTTTAGTTTTCTGTGAGAAACTGCTTGTGCAAAGCTTAGACTGTATATAAAGATGGATGACATGATGTCCTTCCACTGAAGAAAAATGAAGCTAAAATATCCTGGATGCAGCCACCGCCATTTTGCTCTTTCGGTGTGATTTGGAGTTCGTCTGTGTTTTCCAGGTCCCACAGATACACACTCGACCAAATCCTGAGTCAGTCTCAGTTGTCAATCATGATGTTTCCTCCTCTTTGTATAGCTTCCATCTTTATACACAGTCAAAGTGTGAGAGGATTGCTGATAGTACCGTTGGGTGCAATGGAAAATGTAATTTGTGAATTTCATGAATTCAGAAGTCAATCACTGATTGCAGTTGAGACATGTTAATATAAAAGAATGATCCTTCTCACAAATTGAAAAATAAATAAGCTGCGATGTTTAAATCTGCATTAATCAGGTTCTGCAGCTTTACAGGTTTACTCTCATGACTCATCGTCATCTCTTAACACCTCGGTTTTAAACCCTCTGTTCCCTGCCGGTCTAGCATCCAACAGTAGTTTCATAAGTGACCAGCGGGTGAACTTAGTGGAGCATTATTTGCTGTAGATTCCACATAAAACTTTATGAGGTCATCATTTGTCCATGTTATATGTAAATGGTCACAGGTCCACTTTGTATGTATACCTGACAAAATGTGTTTGTACGGATCTAACTATAAATGGATGAATCTCCTCGACAGCCTCTCATCAGTTGACTTAAGTCTCAGCGGATGTGTTGCTGAGGACGAGAGTTTTCCAGGGTTGTGTCACGCTCCAGCTGGACAGGCACTTGCTATTTTTATTTTCCAATTTACTTCCAATCCTTTATTGAAGTGTATTAGTAACAAAACACCTCTTGTCTGATATCAAGTATTTCATGATCACATCATTAGAAATATGGTTTTGTACGCACACTGTAAAACCTCAAATCTTTAACTTCATATATGTGTATGTGTTATTATAGGTGGCGCAGTGGGGCAGTGGGTAGCACTGTCCCCTCACTGACCCACGGTTGTGGGTTAGAACTTCTCAGTGGATTTGGCATGTTCTTTTTGTTGCATGTTCTGAATTTGTTTTAATAATGTATCATGCATAGTGTGACGAGTGGGAAACCTACAACTCGGTGAAAACAGGGAAGAAACAGCACAGATTAGAAGGGAGCTTTGTTTTTTTAGTTTTCTTATGTTGGAAATGTTTGAGTTCTATCTGGCAGTGCCATTACAATACAGAACATATCAGTGGTGTTTCTGTTAGTGATCAGGTTGAAGTCGGTTTACAGCAACTTGTGTGCAACACGTGTTCTTTCAGTCTTCATGTCCTCTCACAAGAAACACAAAAAAAATGTAAGTCTATAAAATCCATGTAGCAGCTGCAAGTGACAGTTCATTTAAATCAGAACATACATATATCAAATTATTCATTTGGAACATATGAAATAAAGGAAAACATCTTGAATGCAGAAGAACATCTGGCCAACAGTGCTTCACAACCAACACTCAGGTCATTAAGGCACAGAGACAGTTGGACTCTTTTATTGTGTCACTATTTAGAAGAAGCTGAACACTAAAGAATTTACATTTTTCTTGTTGATTTTGCCATATTTGTCGCCGATTTTAAAATGAAAACTATTTTGCAATATAAAATAATTATGAAAAACAAATGTCTGTGATGAATTTTTGCTTTGCTCAGCATCACTGCCATAGTTTAATGCCCGTTCACATACACACGCATCAATTTGCAAAGAACAGGACAACATCCATTTACCACTTTAACGGACACAACCTGAAGTATATCCACATATGTCACTTCAATATTAAACTAAAGTCCTTATGTGATGATCAGCCTGTTCTTCTTTGGTGTTTAATAATAATATTAACATACATACTACTGATACTACTACTGCTACAACCAATAATAATGATAATGATTATACTGATAATATTGGTAATAATAATAGTATCAATAATAATATTAACATGAATAATACTAGAGTCTCTACGGAAGCGTATTGCATTCACTTGAAAAAAAAATATGAAGAAAACAAAATACACATTCTATCAGTGTTTTTTCTTTATCTCAGAAAAAACAGAACTTTTTTTTTTTCAAGTGAAGGCAATACGCTTCCGTAAGTCTCATGTAATCTGATCAATAATAAAAAAACAATGAAGTAAATGATAGTGGCCGCTGGAGGGCCTCGCACCACATGTTGTGAACCTGTGCTCCTCCCGAGACTCGGGTCCTGATTGGCTGGTTGTAAGTTGGGTGACGCAGGAGCTCTGTGCTGAACGTGGTCTGACTCCGGATCAACTGTCAACCCGATAGAAAGCGCACGCGATCAATTGTAGCGTCCACGTGGATCAATCAGTCAGTCATGGAACTGTTGGGTCGATATCTGGAGAGGAGCAACTCAGTCAGGTGAGGGACTAGTTCTCATTGTTGGTGTTTAACAGTAGATCAGCACCAAGGTGTCATCATTTGTTTGTAAAATGTCACAAAGTAAACAAAATATGTAATTACGTAACTTAAATATAATGTTATCTCACTAACAACAACAACAGGATTATTTAATTACTTTATAAGTTCCTGGTAAAGAACACAGCACACTCTGAAATGAAAAATATGTTTGTAAATGTGTGTGTTTGTGTGTGTGTGTCTGTGTGTGTCTGTGTGTGTGTGTGTGCAGGACACACGGTTGGGAAAATATTGAAAGTGCACTCATGGAGCTAACCTTGGACTTAAAGCCGGGCTGCCTGATGAATGCAGCCTGTGTATACTCAGTACATGGAGTCCTTCCTGTTAGAGATGATGACCACTGCACTATAAAACACTGCATGTGTTGCTCAACTAAAATGATTCATGCAATAACTGGCCACATGTTAACTTCTGCTTTTTCAACTTCAGCTCTAACTCCTGACATCAGTAAATATGTCCTTTTTTTAAATCTTAGGTGACCACAGGACAAGGCCAGGAACAGTTTGTAGTGTTTCCTTCGTCACACAGCTCCTGCATGATGATTTATTTTGTGGGTTTCAGTTCTGTCATGGCTCAAGATGTCGTGAACGAGGAGAAGCTGAGAGATGACCTGAGGTACTACTTCATGAGCCCGTGTGAGAAGTACAGGACCCGACGACACATTCCCTGGAAACTGGGAGTCCAAATCCTGAAGATTGTCATGATCACAACACAAGTATGTGCAGCCGAGTTTGTGTCCATTGGCAAAGAGCTGGAGAGCAGAGCCTCCCCGGAAATGTTTCCTCGTGCATTAATCCGTCCAAAACCAAGCAGCCAAGTGCAGCAGCACAGATGAATCAGAGTGGAACTTTATAACAAGCAGGGCTCCATGTCATCTAAATGTTTTACTTTCTTTTTCTAATGAAAGATGATGAAATAAACGGAATCCTTCCACGTGTCTGATGTATTTGCTATTGGCTGCTTGTAATTATTAATAATTACAGCAGTGGAAAATAAGAATTTAAGAATAAAGATGTTACAGATGAGAAATAGTTAAAAACTAAATAAATGTAAATGTCATTAAATGGTTTTAACAGTCTGTACGATCAGAGCTGGATTCAAAGTAAGACAATAAATGAATAAAATAAAAAGTTGCAGGTGGAATCAGACCCCAGGTCCTGAGAAAGCACACCTTTAAAAATGTAAAAGAGAAGTTTGGACTTAGTTATTTTGAAGTAAGCACCAACCTTTAAATCAACTGCAGACTGTGAAAAGTTTGGCTTTAAGAGTTTTCCCAAAAAGTACAAATACCATTTCCAGAAACTGTATTGTAAATGTACTGAATAAATTCTCGATTATTCCTGTGACAATACATGTTTTCTCATGGTGATGTCCTCTAGCTCATCCTGTTCGGCCTCAACAACCAGCTGGTGGTGTCTTATAAGGAGGAGAACACCATGGCCCTGAAAAACCTCTTCCTGAAGGACTACACTGGCGTGGATGAGGACGACTACAGTGTCGCCGTCTACAACCAACATGGTGTCTACGAGAGCCTGTATTATGTCCTGGATCAGGCAAGTTCACCCTGCCCAGCTTACAATTCTTGTTTTTATATCAGAGAAATGAAAAGAGGTGGCTGTAATGCAGCGTTCGTGTCCTGAAGGGTTGATGGTGGAGATGAGGGAAGAGTCCTGAGCTTTCACATCACTGCCCAGTTCAAGGTGGTTGTTGTGGGGAAGTTAAAACCACTGAACATTGATTATTTATGATGATCTATTCAATTTGACTTTGATTACCTTGAACATGAGACATCGGATTTCTTCAGTCCCAGTTATGACCTGGATGTTGACATATTTGGGGTTAAGTTGTAAATCAACACTCTGTAATGACAAGATCGAACCTTTATTGTGAAAGGAAAGTTTGACCTCCAATGAGATGAGATTTACCCGTTTCTTAGATGAATAGGGTTGTTTCAAATTTTTGCTATTGTTAGGACATAAAGAAATGAAAATACAGCCCTTGGTCAAAAGGTAAATTAAGATACTAATTTTCAAATAGGCAAATAAAGCCTTTTATTTTTGTCGTAAGTGTCTTATCTGATTATTTGGCGAACAATTAGATTTTTACCTCCATCAAGGAGGTTATGACTGTTTGTTTGTTTGTTTGCAATATTATGCAAAAACAATCAACCTGATTTCCATGAAATTTTGTGGAGGGGAAATGACTCAAGAACGAACCCATTCAATTTCAGTGCAGATCCAGATCAGGGCGCAGATCCAGGATTTTCTTTTCACTTTCTTCAACTTTTTTTTCAAGATTTTCCCTGATTTCCCTGATTTTCCCTGATTTCCCAGAGAGCAATTAATGGATCTTGATGAAAAACAAATCAGACATGTTAAGAGGGCTGGTATTTATGAGTTTGAGTAATTTGGTGCAGATCCAAATTAAAATCCGGACTCCAAATTAAAATCCGGACTAAAATCCGAATTTTCCTGTGGTTTCATTAGAGGACTGTTGGGCCTCAGCGGAGGTTTACACTTTGTTTGTCTTTAATGTCTTGGAGTAAATATTCAAATGCACAAGAATACCGGTTATGATCAGGGTTTTGAAGTATCCTGTTTTTATAATCACAAACCTGGATAGTGTTATGATCAGTAATATTTTTTGACCAGGTTTCTAAATTTCCATGTTAAAAACCCAACTGTGAAGCTACTTTTGAACTATTGGAAACCCTGTGAAACAAAGTGGAACTAAGTTGTTTTGTGTGCGATAGGACGGGCGACACTCTCTCCAGCGTTGTGTAATCTGCCTTGTGACGGTGTGTTTTACCTGAGGTGTGTGATATTTACAGTACAGCCAGTTGGGCCGGCTCTCTACGGGTCCCATCACCTACCCCAAGGATGACGACGGCAACCTGCTCCCGCTGGTCATGTGCAAAGAGCACTACAAGAGAGGCAGCGTGGAGCCGTCGGACGAGGCCTACGACATAAACGCGCAGCTGGAGACAGGTGTGAGGGGGCGGTCACAGTTAAAAATCCGCAGTCACATTTGTGCTGTGATCATAAACAGTGTGTCGGGGTTTGTGCATTTGGTCAAAGACGACCACAAAAGACAGCAAAAACTTTCAGTTTGGATTTGTACTGTATCACACTGTATGACCCAATTAGAGAATCATTATGTTATTTTACTTAAACTGTAAAATCAAGAGTATGTTTGTCTGTTTCTCAGTTTGCACGTCACATGATCCAAAGACTGGAAACCTGCAGACACTCTACAACTCCTCCTTTTTTATTCTGGACTTTTACAGGTACACAGCTCCATCAATACACTGAGACTACCGCTAACATTAAAATGACTTTTTATTTAAAACCACTTCATCCTCTTCGGTTTCAGGCTCGTCGACATCAAAATCACCTTCCAGCTGAAGGGCATCAATCTGCAGACAGTGCGTTCACGGGAGTTGCCTGACTGCTACTCCTTCTATGTCACGGTACAGTTCAGAAGCTCTCTGTTATTATTATAAACTGACATGGGCTGGTGAAACACTCTCACACCTCCCATCATTGAGTGACACAGTGTGGAGAGCTTCCAGAAACTTAAAAGCTCTTAAACATTGATCTTACACATTTTTAAATGCAACTGCATTGTTTAACTCATTTACTTT
The DNA here is from genome assembly GCF_022539355.2 of Hippoglossus stenolepis. Lineage (NCBI taxonomy): Eukaryota > Metazoa > Chordata > Actinopteri > Pleuronectiformes > Pleuronectidae > Hippoglossus > Hippoglossus stenolepis. The sequence goes on along the minus strand of NC_061496.1, from coordinate 13,074,659 downwards.
CCTTTTACCCTTGTCCTTAGATAACATTTGATAACCAGTGTCACAGCGGGAAGGTGAAAATATTCCTGGACATAGACACTCAGAGCTGCGCGTGCACGGACTGGAAGATCTCAGGAACAGGTACGTTAGAGTTGTCAAACCAAAGGGGGAAATATAACAACAAACTAGAATGATTGTCTGGTTCTTATAGTAAAAAATATATAAAGGAAGTGATCCGATAACCTAAATGATAGATTTTTTGTAAAACACATTGCAAGAAAGTAAAAAATAATCTGCATCCGCTCCAAAATGTAACGGATTCCTCTCAGGCCCAGGGATCCTCCCACCACCAGGTTAGGTGTTTAGACGTTTTTGTATAATTCTGCAAAAAAAATACACCAGCAAACAGACACAGGTGAAGATGTCGTCTCGTCGGTGGAGGTAATCATTGAAAGTAAGACAGAAATTTTACAAAAATATAACCAGATAAAGAAGTTTTTCTAGTATACCCTGCAAAATAAGTTGAGATGAAATGAAGAGAAGAGAAGGAAATTAATATTTTTTTATTTATCTTATTTGAGCATCCATGGCCATGTCATTTAATAATAAAATATCATAATAATATTTTCTAAAGCACCATTCACTTGAAATGCAGCTCAGTTGTAGACAAGATATATATATATATATATATATATAATATCTAAAAATTATATTTTGTTATTTATGAAATAATGGAAAATAAGATGGAAATATGACCCAGTAAGAAAAACACGAGATACAATAAGACAATTATTTTCTCTGGAAGTCGCTCTTATCAGAGACGAGTGTGAGGGAGTTATGTAGGAGATGAACAGTCCCTCTCACACACTCTGTCTGTTTCAGCTCAGAAGAACACACACTACCTCCTGATATTCGACGGCTTCGTCATCCTGATCTGCCTCACGTCGGCCGTGCTGTGCAGCCGCTCCATCGTGCTGGCCGTCAGGTTACTCCAGGTCAGGACTCTCACGGCCTCTGCTCACTCTGCGAAACATCATACAGGACGTTTTTATTTCTTCTCTTCTTCTTCCTCTTCCTCTTCCTGTCTTTCCTGATTCTACATTCTTTCTCATTTCCCTCAAACAATAAGCAAACTTCATTAAAATACCCATTGATACAGCATCTAAACCACTATCCATGCCACATGTGTCGTAATCCATATTGCATCGTTATGTTTTCAGAGATTCTCCAGATTGTTCCACGAGAACTACAATCGTAAAGTGTGTGAGGACGATCAGACGGAGTTCTTGAACGGCTGGTACGTCCTCGTCATCGTCAGCGACCTCTTGGCCATAGTTGGAACCATATTAAAGATGGAAATACAAACAAAGGTAAACATTTGTCCTGAACTGTCTTTTATATAGATAGTGTTTCTCTTATCTTCAGTCCAAAGGTGACTGGCCAATATTACTGCAGCGGGTTATGTAAAATAAATGCAATAGAAAAGAGAGGGTAAAGTCCCTGTGTGTGTACTTTCTTATTTTCCAGTTAAATGATCATTAACAAGAGCGTGAGAGAAAGCTGGTGTTTCCATCAGATCAGGAAAAAATGAAGAAACAAACTTACGTTTTGAGTAGTCAGCGTCCCCTTTGATTTTACATTCTGTTATTTATTAAGCAACTGAGAAATAATATTATTTGCTGGGACGAGGGAACAAGGAACAAGGTATTTCCTTATGAAATCTGCTGATGGACAGGAAGTTCAACAGGTTAAATTTACTGGATTTACCAACAAGGACAACGTTCTATTTGAAAGTAGATCCTCAATGTGAAGGAAAAACTTAAGTAAACCAAGCATGGGAATTTCCTTTACTGCATTTCCTCATAGCACTTTGAGCGCTAGTGAAATAATCCACACCAGTCAGGTTGCACTACAACACAAATACAGAGCCCAGTAAAACCATTTTTTGTTTTAAATCTGAATCTTTTCCTACAAAGCTTTTATTGTTTCACTCAGGCCAGGTTTCATAATACAACAACAAACCTAAGACTAAAAGCAAACTGTCATCTCTGTTATTTTCTCTCTTGTCTCTCTCTCGTAGAGTTTGACCAGTTATGACGTGTGCAGTATCTTCCTGGGAACATCTACCTTAATGGTGTGGGTCAGTGTGATCAGGTACCTGGGATACTTCCAGAAATACAACGTGAGTCTAAGCCTAAAACTTTACATCATTTCACGAGGCCTTTTCTTATTCTCATATATTTGTTTATTTGATAGGCACAGAGCATATTAAAGAACATTAGTATAAAATACCAATTTAAATATGCTGGTGAGTAAGAATGCTAATTTACGGCCGTAGGCAGGACTGACACAGTTCAACAAATACAGACTTCAGTATACAAATAGAAAAAAGGACAAAACGCACAGCTGTGGAAAGATGGTTTTAAGAATGTGTTGTTTGTTGGAGTAGAAAATAAGAATCTGGATGAACTACATCACAAACAACCAGCTGTGTGCAGACTGTGTGTCTTTGTATTGTCAACATGTCGGCAGTTGTTGAGAGGCTAGTTCCATTTTTATTTGAAACTTTGAGCAACTGTGAGATTTAAGATGCTCAATTTTATATCACAGGTTGTTTTTAAGTCCATGTCTGTCTTTAACTATTTCTTTTCATGATTTGGTCTCGATTGAACTTCTTGTCTGCTTCTTCCCGTGTTTCTGCTGCAGGTGCTGATTTTAACTATGAAAGCCGCCTTCCCCAAGGTCCTGCGTTTCTGCTGCTGTGCCGGCATGATCTACCTGGGCTACACCTTCTGCGGGTGGATCGTTCTGGGCCCGTACCACGAGAAGGTAACCAACGGGCTGGTGTGGGGAGAGAAGGCACCTGAAGTTCAGATTAGAGAACAGAAGTTATCAGTTTATGGGACACTTGCTTTTCTGTGTCCATGGATTCAAGTTCTCTGTTGCTATAACGGTTTTCAGTCAGTTGGGAGGAGGCCGTGAATGAGATCAGTGTAGATCACAATGGAACAAGTGAGAGGGAGGGGGGGTGACACCATGAACCCGCGTAAAGCAGCCTAATGCAAATGTTCATGTTGGCTAAGGGTGTGCACAGAAATGTTTTCTTCTCAGTCACTGCTGCCTTTGGTTGCATGGTGGAAAAAAACGGCAAATGGACGAACAAACTAACAAACCCCTTAAAAACGAGGTGATCCACGTCAAGGAGTTAACAAACTTAACCCGAAAAATAATATTTAAAACAAGACAATAATTATTTAGCGTCTCAGTCATTGTTTATTTCCAACTCTGGACTAATGCAAAACAAAGGCAAGCAATGGATTGACAGTGACTATTGATTTAAATATTGAATTTCAAATATTGATTAGCTGTGTACACCGGGCAATATGGATATGATGAACATTTCCAAGTAAAATAACCAAGTTTTCAGCCGAGTCAGTTGAAAGCCGAGTTTGTTTACATATCGTAAAACTCAACTTAACATACTATATATTTTTTTAATTCTTCATCGTTGTTTAGGGTGCACATGAGTATGCTACGTGCATGTTCTGGGACTGAGCTCATTGACCAATCACAACCGAGTTAATTAATACACGTTAACATTCAAGACTAATGCAAAAGTAGCACACAGCGGTGGGAACGTTTTATTCAGTTTCATTCGAGTGAAAGGTCCCGGTGTTCTGTCCCACGTAAACCTTTTTGAACTATTACAGGTGATTAATATTGGATCGTTCTCAAAATTGGTTGATACATTTTCCAGTTTCAGTTTTACAGCCTGAAGAAAAGACCGACTTTTCCTTGTCTTCGAATAACTTTATGTGGCATTTGGCTTCTGTCTATCAGTCTGAAAATATACTGTATTGCCACTAGGTGCCAGTATATGTTTTGCCAATAATCCTCTGGTTTCAGTGACCAGCTCTCTGTGCCTTAGAGGATTTGATTCTAAGAGAATCTTTAAGTGTGACACATTCATTCATGTGCAGAAATTAGCATCTTTTTCACTGCTTCAAATGACCAGAAACGTGTTTTTCTTTTTTGGATAAAAAGATTATATGGAAATAAATATATATAAGTTGAGAAAAAGGGCAGAGAGATGTAGTGAGATGACGTGTAACAACATCCCTGGACTTGAGGATTCATGCAATGTAAACCTCCAAGCCACCAGTCTTGGGGATTCTTTTTTTAAACCACAGGGATTTTATTTTAACCGCTCAAAATGTTTAATTTCTTAACTTCTTTTAAGTTCAATCACCAGAGAGAGAAATGCACAGGATATAATAAATAACAGAATGAAGGATTTTTAAAAGAAATAACGAGAAATAACCATAAGACAACCCAGAGGCTACATTACAACATGTTTTTCTTTGTATGTTCTGAAAATATAAAAGCCAAAGATAATTTAGCTTTACTTTGGGGGAAATTTGAGCAGGCAAGGACCATGGCTTCGGAACAGATGGTAGCCACTCCTCGGACAACAAGTGTCATCGGGAAAAATATGTGTGTGTGGCCGCCCTTGCCTGTTAAGATAAATTATTTACGGAAGTGTGAGCAGCATTTGGCGTCTAAACAAGGCAGAGCTCATACTGCTGAAGAGACAGATGTGAGATAGACTGAGATCAGCCACGTCTCACTGAGCCAATAGAAATGTGTTGATAGTCCCAAACCGAAGCGTAAATAAGTTGTGGGTGGATGCAAAGTGTGTCAAAAGGTAATATCAATCAAAAGAACACTTTAATATTAATTTCGTTTTCAGTTCCTCTGGGATCAGTAGAAGTGAAAGTGAGGTGCAGGGCTGCTTCGGCTGCAGGTTCCAGTTCCTTTAGTGTGTCCTCTGAGACTCCATCATGATATTTACATTGTGGTAGAAGGGGGAGTCCCCTGTCGAGTGCCGTCAGCCCTTCCAGGATCCTCAGAGTATTTACCGAGGGAATAAACAGAGAATGTTCTCAGGCTGTTCCACACGTCCTCAAGTGCTGTGACCTGCATCCATACCGTCGCAGTGGGATGTTGTTTTTAGATACGATCTCATCCTGGAGAACTCTGCTTCTTTAAACATCAGTCTGGAGTGTTTGCCTTTCTGTCTTCATCAGTCCACCTCTGTCAACTGTCACACACTTTGGTGTTTTACACCCCCTGCTCCTTCTTGAGTCTCTGTAGGAACCTGCAGCTTGACATTAACAAAGTAAACAAGAAGTAACTGAACGTATTTGTTAAGCTGTTTACTGTGGAAACCTGCCATCAACTACCAAAGTGTGTGTGTTAGTCCTGAGGAGACAGACACTGAAGTTTGCATCACTGTTTGCACTTCTTTTCAAAACTGACCCCTGCAAATGTCAGTTCAAGACTGACCCATACCTGGAAAACTAGCCTCTCCATAGAGACGCAGCCCCAGCCGTCACATTCGAGAAGGTGCCGTGATAATTCAGAAGGTCTACGGCCATGAAAGCATGTTTGTAAACGTCGAAATGACCCATGATAGGAAAAAAGGTTCCCCAACCATTATTATTATTTTCTTTAGGTTTAATGAAAGTATAAATAATAATAAACTTTGTTTATAGAGAACCTTTCAAAATACATGTCACAAAGTGCTTTAAAATGGCAGCAAAATAAAACACACTAGTCATAAGCACATCAAATTTTAAATGGAACAGGTAAAAACTGTCTAAATAAAAACTGAAATGGAGAAATTAAACCTATGTCCCATAAAAGTAGAGTGTTGCACAGGAGGAGCAAATAATTCTAACTCCCTGCGCTTTTGTTCATTTTTTCTTGGTGTTTTTACAGACTTAATAGTTTAAATAAAGACCTACAGCATCTTCATCTTCATTGGTTATAAATGTGTTATTTATTCCTCTTCAGTTAGTTTTATTTTGAAACATTCCATTAGAAACATCAGAGATATACATACGTATGTTTTCCTTCTTCTTCTTTTTTCCTGCTTATGATCTTTAACCTCTCTGTGTGGATTCAGACGTCCAGGTACGCAGCCACTGGTCTGACTGACTGTCTTTGTGATGACTAATTATTGCGTGTTTACTGTGTAAGTCTAATGTCTCCTCGTCCACGTGTCCTAGTTCGAGGGCCTGAGTCGCGTGGCCGAGTGTCTGTTCTCCCTGGTGAACGGTGACGACATGTTCGAGACCTTCGCCCAGCTGAAGGACAAGAACACGCTGGTGTGGCTCTTCAGTCGGGCGTACCTCTACTCCTTCATCTCCCTGTTCATTTACATGGTGCTGTCGCTCTTCATCGCCCTCATCACGGACGCCTACGAGACCATCAAGGTACTCGTTCGCCTGTTAACTGAGCCTGAGGGACGTGAATCTGTGAATTTAGCTTTTAAGCCTTCTACATCATTAAAGGGAGTTCACCAAGAGAAAATCATGAAATTCATTAGAAATATTTTGCAGATTTCTGAGAAGACAACTCAAATTTACTCTTTTACAGGAATGGAAATTGGAGCTGGAATGATTTGCAGATTGTTGGATTATTGATCTACAGAAAGTTGATCTTTAATTATTATGATGTTTTTATGGCTTTCTTTTGTCTTACATTATAAGTAATACATAATAAGTAATCAGCAGAACAAGCAAATTGGTAACAAGGTTTGCAGCAAATGTTCATTTCGACATTTTGAAATCCTCCCACGAATATTTACTGTCCGTTAAATCTGTCCACTTTCATTTTTAGTTGTTTACTTAACTGTCCTTCAGAGAACGCGTCTACATTTTTCCTCTTTATCATCCACTGTGAAATAAGTCGTTACGTCTAAAAGCGTCTGTTACACTGATGAATGATTTCTGTTGGTGCTCACAGAACTACCAGAGGGATGGTTTCCCGTTGACGGACCTGCACAAGTTCCTCAGAGAGCAGAAAGATTTCCCTGTGGTGGAGGAGAGCAGTCAGGCAGATGTTCACATCAGGGACTCTTTGCTCTGCTGCTGCCAACGGTATGACAGCGACCCCAGTGATAATGTTTAATTTTCATTCACACACACAGAAACCTGGCTGGGAGCCTCACTACAAAAACATGACTGAAACACAGAGGTGACATTGTTTAAAACCACTTGTAGGCTTCAGCTGAAGAGTTTCTCAGGATTTGTCTGAAAAAACGGTTGTGCTTTTTCATTTTGGTGACGTCTTTGTTGCTCCGAGATCATAGTTGTGGTCTTTTTTTTTGCACTGCACCTCCCACAGAATCATTGATGTCAAACAAACAGCATTGGCAGCGCTGTGTTGACACTCTTTCATTATCAAGGTCACGTTTTCTGCTGTTTGCTCCAAACAAGAGGCGGCTGTTGTCAACGTGGGAAGCATCCATGTCGTTAAAGCTGCCTTCAGACATGAACTGAACTCTGGATGTTCTCCTGACTTTATCCGGAGGGGTTGTATGTGAGAATGCTAATGTCCGAGTCAGTTGCTGCGGACATTCTCCAGAAGTTTTTCCTGCCAGACCCCTCTGATAGTAGGGGTCTGGCAGGTGAGCCCATGTGAGAATACAGTAGGAAAAAATGTCTGGAAAATGTACAGCCAGTAGTGTACGTGTGTGTGTGTGACATTTCTAACACATGACAGACTAAATTAAACAAAAAGAACACAAACATTTCTGTCTTCTACATGTATCCTGAGTAAGATGTGAACTGGGAAAGACAACGAGATCTGAGATTTTTTTTTTTTGATAAGGGCCGATGTAAACCAAAACGCAGAATTTCAACATCACATCCTGCCTCTTGAATGCTGTACGCAGGTGTCACCCCTGACCCGAATGTTCGGACATTTCCCTGTTTTCATCTGAAACGTTTGACCCGGAGAATCTCCTGTTGCGTTCCTCATATGTGAAAGACAAAATCTGAAACCTTTTGTCTTTTCTTTATTCGCAGTTGTCGGCAGAAACAGTTTAATTCTTAATTTCTTTTGCGAGAGATGTACCAGGAGTTAAAATAAGTCAAAACTACAATACAGTTTGATTTCCCGTTGTGTCATATATCGTTCACAAGCACACAGCGACAGAACTGAGCTCACTTCATGTGGAAATATGAGCAACAGTCCCTATAGATGCAAGTCGCAGAGTAAATTTAGAGTCGCTACATTACACTACAGCAAGTCATCATATGTGTCTATACGTCCCTCTGTTTTCTGCTCGTTCCTTCTTCCTGAGCCAACCTCCATCATGGCCAGGCAGCAGCAGACTGCAGTGGAGTTTCCTCCTCGCTGCGGTTTGGCTCGGCCTGAACGTGGTCTGAGAGCAATGAAATTAGTGGTGGGAGCTATGCAGACACACCCAGTGATGGGCTGATTACAGAGAGACAGAGGGAGTACGCTGGGACGCTGCACCCCCTCACCACCTCCCCCCCTCTACTGAGTTACCTCTCAAATAAACCACGGTCGACACTGAGGTTTTTTTCGTCAAATGGAGAAGTTTTTTGCTGAGGCTCAGCGGTTAGTGGGACAGAGTTATGATTCAAGTGTGATGGGTGAAAGTTTAATGTGGCGCTCAGCGAAGTTTAGTGCATGTGGGGTTTTGTTTTATACGGGACTTGATCCGCTATACAAATGGGAAAGTTTCAGATTTAAACCTTAAATCGGCACTTATGGTTTCCTTCTCCCACTTTTGATTGTGCTTTATTAAAGATTCATAAAACTAACTCATGTATTATTCAGTTTTCCTGCTAATGATCAATTAAGTTTATGTCCAGGAAATAGTTTAAATGTAAACAGGAGGCTTGTTTTTCCATAAACGTCCTTGCACTCTGAATCTTGTTTTTTCCCCAGAGAAGTCATTTGTCATCGAGCGATTATTTTCTGCGTCTCAAATGTTTGCTCAATCTGTAAAAATCTGTGGAAAAGCACTGAATTCAGTTGCGATAGAAAAGTTAACTTTTCAGTTTTTAAGTATTTAATGGATTTATGTGGCTCCTCACCACTATGGTTGTACCAGACATTAACACTTACCCTGTGCGGTCTGCTCCTGCTTGTCTGGCCCTTCTGCTCAGGACGTCTTTAAGTGTTTGAGGAAGTGCAGTTTCAGTTACAGAACCATTAAGTGATCATTTGTAATAGTGCAGGAGCGGCAGCTGAATGTGCATCGCCCCCGTTGAAATGAACGTAAAAAAACCAGTGGCCTTTCAGAGTCGTCTGACTTCCTGTCATTAGGAGTTCTCTCGTCAGGTTACAAATTTGTTTATTCGCAGCCATTTGCAGCCTCCGTCCTGACTAAGATTTCCTCTTTATGAGCATCACTGTCAAAAATTAAATCATCACTTTGCCCAAACATTTCAGCTCATTGGATGAAATTTCATCTGTAATTAGCCTCTTCCGACTGTTTATCCTCCTCCGCTGCAGTCGTCTTGTTTGGAAAGTAAGCATGACTCTCTATTTGGATTTCAAATGTGTTACTAAGATGCAACTGGTAAATCAGGTTTGTATTTTAATGAATGAAAGTGAGTGTTGAGTGGACAAGTATAAAGGTTGTACCTGACACTTCAGTTACAGGAGTTCTTCACCTAAGGCTGGAATGTATTGGTTGCGGCTCATGAATGGTTTGTGATTACAAATAGTGTAATACTGGATATTATGTCTGAAAGAGATTTGACAGAGAAAAGCACTAATCTGTACATAAAGGATTGGATTTCCAAAGAAAACGAGTCCATACGACAGATGGAAAACACATTCACATCCTCAATCTGGCTTCAGCAGATTGTGGAACAGAGAGTCTGAGCTGAAACGGTCTCGACTGCCCACTCCGACTGCAGTGAAATGTGTTGCTTCCACTGATCATAAAGGGGAAATGTGCAATTTATTGTAGGCTTGATGTAACATAGATAGTTTGAGCGGTTTCTCTGGGATGCAAACATTTCAGACACAAGAAGCTGTTTCAAGATGCACGGGGAGATTTTCATTTGAGTGGCACATACCACCAACAGTCCCCTCATGAAACCACATTTAAATTCATTCCATCCAGATTTTTATTTGGATCCGCAACAAATTGAGCAGACTCCTAAACATGTCTGATTTTTTTTTATCATTTTCTGAGACGCGAACTAACAAAAACATAACCTCTGTACCTCCGATCATTTCGATCATGATATTTATTGTATTCCACCGTATACCCATTCCAGTGTGTTTTCTATTATTTTGCAGAAGCTTCAACTCCTGGTTATTTTTACACTCAAATCCAGGACATGCGTCGTCAAACAGTCGGGAACTGTCCTATGTGGATGTTGCAAAATGCTGTGAAAACTCCAATAAGACATTGTACTGCAATTAAGACGTATGCGCGTCTACTTAATGGGACTATGGTCGGAAAATTCCATATGTCTTAACTCAGTAATTGCTTATTCAAAAACTGCTGTTCACATGGCAGCGTCTTATTCAGACTATTGTGTTAATCAGGTTAATATCTGAATAATGGTGTTCAATGTAAACAGGTCTTATACCCCTTTATCCTTTGAGGGTCACGAGGGTCTGCAGCCAATCCCAGCTGACATTGGGGAAGAGGCGGGTACACTCTGGACAGGTCAGCGAATCGCAGGACCCAAATATAGAGACAAACAAGCATTCACACCTATGGACAATTCAAGAGTCTCCAGTTGACCCAGAGCTGCATGTGTTTGGACTGTGGGAGGAAGCAGGAGTTACTGGAGAAAACCCACACAGACACGGGGGAAAACATGCAAACTCCATACAGAAAGACCCTGGTCGAACTAGGGTTCAGACTCAGAACAATCCTCCTGTGACCCTAACCACTGCACCACTGCTACCATAATGATTTTATTCCAAAAATTCACCTGAAATCAACTGAAATCTCCGACATTCTGACCTCTGTGATCTGCACGTTGTCTGCCTTCGTGTCAGGGCCAAACCCACATTCAGGTGAAATCCCAGATAATCAGGATAACGCTGGCAATGGTCTGAATTCTACAAAGTGTCTGTGATGAGGTCATTTCCACAGCAACACTTTGTAGAGAGACCTCACCAGTCTGAACAAGCAGCCGTGTGTCTTGCAGAATCTTGAATTCCTTTGACCTTTGTTATGAGTTGGATGTGACATCGTAAAACAAAATGACTCAGAAACAGTCTGGGAGATGTGATAACATGAGCGAAAACTCCCAGGACTGTCATCAGATTATTATGTTCAAAGTGATAATTACAGCTTCACAAATGTACTTTAGCTGATCCTCTTTGTCACATCTCACAGTCAAATAAAACTCAGCAATTACAATACAAAGGCTGTGGGAAATTATAGCTGGCTACTTTCTCGATCTTCTTAAATTTTACAAACAAAGCGGCGAATTGATTAATTGAGAAAATAATTGGAAGACTCGCTGATGATGAAAATAATAATTATTCTTTCATTTCATCAAGCTGTGGTTTGCGACATCAGATCATTTTCTTTCATTTAGTTTATTTCCACTGATTAAACACATGGGCACAGTACATTTATCTTAATTTTTTGAACTCATTTATTGATGAATATTTCATGTTGAAGTAGGTAAGTGAGTTTTTAGGCGTTTTTACTGTTTTAGAACAAAAGATTTTCCCTGATGTGACTTCAATAAAACAGGTGTTTGCTGATGCATCAGTTAACCATCCTTATTAGTGACCTGAAGCAGAAACCGTGCACGTGTTTTTCCTTATATGGTGCTGCTGATGAGACATTGAAGATGTCATGTCTATGTTTTTTTTTATCATGTCAGAGTTCCAGAAAATGACGACATCGTGCTGATCAGCTGACAACTGTCCCACCGCCAGATGAGAGGGTTCACGGCGGAGGAGGATGCTGGGAACAGGACCTCACACATCTGACGCAGACGACAGATGCCTCCCTGGGATACGTAGAAATAACCTTTCTGTGAAGGGCAATATTCTCATGAAACTGGAGCTCAGGCTGAAGAGTTGGAACTGGGACTAAAAGACCAACCTGTTATTGAACTGTGTCTGTTGGAGTTCAGGATATCGCCGAGGAGTTTACTGGACCTTTTTCAGGCATGCATATGTATTAGTTGCCAAAGAGCTGGATTCACCGCTGTTATGAACTCGACTGTTGTTTTTCGAAACACCAGGTCGAGGCAACGTGATGCAAAATGCTAGATGTATGTTGTTTGTCAAGTGTTGGCAAAGAGGCAACATTAAAGCCGATATTTTTATTTGTTCATTGTTAGAATACGTTTCCTGTCTTTGCTGAAGATGTCTGAGCTTTGAGTCAAACGGCAAGTAGAAGTAAGAAGTCAAAGCTGTACATGAATGTGATTATTTATAAGGTCAGTATATTACAAGCAGTGGTGGGAGCCTGATATGAAATGGTAATGACGACAGAGATCTATGAATTTCCTCTGCACAAAATAAATTAGCTCCAACGTTTTCTCTTAATTTCATCATCATCATCATCATAATAGTAAATGATGATAAAACCGTATTTTGTAGCACTTCACGGTCACAAAGTCATTTACAGAATATATGGGAATAATCAAAACAGAACAAATAAGTCAAAGAAAAAGAACAACATCCATTAAGACCAGTTAAAAATCAGCCATTCAAATTCTTCCCTATAAAAATGTATAAATTTTGGTGCTGGATTGTCTAATCTCCACAGACTGGATTACCAGAGCCTCTGGGCCCTGATGGCAAAAGCCTGGTCACCCTTAGTTACCAGTCTTGACCCAGCAAGTGTTGGTGTTGTTTGGAATATCTTACATTATGGCTATAAGAATAGGGACTTAGCTCCGTCATATAACTGGCGGCCAGTTCTTCTGAATTTATCTGCAGAACGTTATACAAGACATCTGTTTCTCATTAGCTGTGATACATTCAATTGAATTCCTCAGATGACTGACATTATGGTGGAATCAATGAGTAAACTTCTGTATCATCTGCATAGCAATGACAGGAGACTCCATCTGAAATAATGGAAGCTTATAAAGGGAAATTAAAAGTGGGCCAAAAGTAGAACCCTGTGGTTCTCCGCACATGAGTTGAGCTGATGATGAAATATTCTATTACCAATAGAAACAGACAAATCTGCATCTGTGACATGTGACTTAAACCATTAAGAGCCAGGTTGAGCATGAGTAAGAGGGGAGTTTTAAATGACATCAGCATGACTCAACTTTATCGTTAAATCTGCCAGCATGTGAAGATGTTAAAACAAGCTGCAGCACGACTTCACACTCAGTGTGTGACTGCTGTGCCATTAACCTGATAATAATCAAAGCAGGCGTGTTTTGTTAAACCATTGAATTTGAGCTGGAAGGAGTTGATCTATCAAAAGACCTCTATTGCTCAGTGGGCTGTTTCTCTGCCCTTATGCCATCCGAGAGATTTCTTGGTTGATTCGGTCTGGACGGGATAAAAACAGCCACATACTGTTTTTCCTACATGTGGCAACACTGCCCTTATATTTGTTAAATCTCCTGTCAAACTCGACTTGGGTTCATGTTAAAACAGAGCCCAGAAAAAAAACAAAAAAAAGACGAGAGCAGGACACTCACTCTAAGGATCTAACTAATCTGTGGGTTTACTTTGAGTCAACAAACGACAGTGTTACTTTCAAATAACACAATTCAACAACAGATCAGTTTAGATGTGTGGCCTCTGAAACACAACATGCACATTTGTGGAAAATAGGGGTAAGCTATACATTGAAGTCCAGATGGCAACAAAAAGCGATTTTAAGAGTGAACAGAGGATCGACTCCAAAAATAATTTAGTGAATTCAGATTATGTTTGTACAAAGGCCCTTTGTCTAGTTGGTGAACTTCTACCACATTTGTGTTAAAGACAACACCCATAGAAAACTGTGTGAACTGACTTGACATGTTCAAAGCTGCATTGCCAATCAACCAAAGCAGGTATCTGCCCACATGCAGGGCCTCACACACTGTTGAACAGAAGCAGAGTTGAATTTGTCGGGGGGGTCAGTAGAGGGACACACCCTGGGGCCCCACAACACATAAACACAGCCATGGTCACACTCTGCAATCAAGGTAATCAGATACTTACTGTGACAGTGGTGAAGAAGTACTCAGATCCCTTATTTGAGTAAAAGTTCCAACGTGTTGTATTATTAATGTTCTGTTATCAGCTAAACGCTTACATTTGGGTTTTTAATATATTGTTGTGCCTTCAGTTTTTATTTGACAGGACAAAGTTAATCATTGTGAGGCGGAGAGAAAGAGGGGAAGACATGTAGCAAAGGGCCCGGTCGGAATCTGCAGCCGCGGCAGGAGGACTCAGTCCTGTGTACAAAGCTGAAGTGTGTTAAAAGTATCGAAAGTAAAAGTACACATTCTGCAACCCGGTACCTGGTATACTGTCATATGTTGTCTTTTAATTATTGATGCTTAGTAGCTTACTGTTGTAGCTGAGGTGGAGTTGTTTTTTACATTTTGTAGTCCTGAGGTGTGGCTCGTTCCAAGATAAGTTTGAGGGGCCATGTATACATTTATGAAAAGGTAAAAAAAAATAATTCTTTGCCACAAATAGTTACTTTGCATTTTTCCGTAGTAATTACTTTTCGTTAAATATTTGAAATTCTATGGGCCTTGAATACCGCACAACAAGGTGAGAGCTTGAGGGGGTTATTTATTTGTTATTGAACCACTAAAAACAATATTTGTTTGAAGTCTTTTTTGCCAAACATCTGCTGGTTTTAACTTCTCAAATTTCAGGGTTCTCTGATTTTCTTTGTCACATATGAAAGTAAAATTGATATTTTACATCTGAAATGCGATCAGGTACCCCAACTAAACATCACTTTAACATAAACCACAACATCTTAGGAACCACTGGTTAGATTTGAAGGTGTTATAATTTATTCAATTATCATATATTTTATGTAAATATCTTTACTTTTAAGGGATCAGGGACGGAGAAACACTCCCTATCTCATCTATTTTCTTTAAGATCTACTTTAATGAATTATTATTATATTATATAGAGAAAAATAAATCAACTGTTTCTCTAGAATTTGATAGATCTTCAATCAATAGCACCCAAACCTCTTATTTACGTAGGAAAAGCAAAACATTGATTCAACTCTTGAATCTTGATGTAATCCAAAACATTTGAGTGGGAAATATTTTACTTTTGAGTCCACTGCAGTTATTTTCTTGCAGTTGGAGTCACTGGTCACTTTTAATGATTACGATTTAGAGGTTTAACTAGTGAAGGAAATCCTAAAAAAATGCGAGAGAAGTGTTGGACGAGTTTTAATTCAAATCAATCTGCAAAACAAAAGTTGTTTGTTTATTGCTTTCAACAAAAATATGAATTATAAACATTAACGTAAATAATCACAATGTGTGAGTCCTTCTGGAGCTCTCTCTGTGTGTGTGTGTGTGTGTGCGGGAGATCAGTCCTCGTGCACGAGGTCAACTGGAGGAATTCAGACGTGAGACCGGGTGGCACGCACGCGCCCACACGCCCTGTGCGTCACCGCGCAGAGTGGAGGAGTGGAAGTCGGGACGCTCCTCTCTCCACTGCTCTTTCTCCCTGTCCCGCCACCTTCACTTCACTGTCTCAGCAGCTCGGAGGAAACATGTTCATGAGCTCAACACGAAGCCTTTCGCAACCTCCGGTCTCCTGACGCACCGCGGCACAGACTGCGCTCCGCTCCACCGCAGGTAAACTCACCTGGACACACTTTGTTCCCTCTCGGCTGTTTGCACCGGGACTCTTCTCGGTTTATTACTTTATTTCGTCTGTTGTCGTTGTTCCACGTGAGCTCGTGTCCCTCTGCCACTCACAGTTTGTCCTCTGCGAGTTCCTCTCCTCTTTACTGTGGTTAATAAGTGGCTCAGGTTGGAGAAAAAGTGAGTTGCATAATAAGAGCAGGCTCCTCGACGCATGGAGAAATTTAACTAAGATTTCAATTCTGTGTTGCAGTTTACCTGAAGGAATGTGTTTACACCGAAATATCACCATGGCCACTATCGCCTGTAGTAATGGGGCTCATTGTGATATCATTTCCATTAAATGGGCTGTGGCATGTGCACTTGGCTTGGGAGACCAGCCAACAAGCCTCTTACCCAGAAGTTATTTGTCCTTGAGAAACAGTAAAGCTTCTCAGTTCAGACCGAACGTTGTCTAGTTTTATTTCTTCGACAGAATGGCTCAAAACTGGATTCAAAATGTTTACAAGGGATTTGAACATAAAGGTTTTGATAATTTACGACACTTTCCTCAATTGTTAACAGATTGATAGGTGGATAGACAAGAGCTCCAGTGATAAATACATTTTGATGATTGATTAATAAAAATGTCCCAACTTCTCAAGTGTCATTTTCTTTGAAAGTGAAATAGATTTTTTGTGTTTTGGACTAAACCAAGAAATATATAATCAAAATAGAAATAGCTGTGATCATTTTCTTTTAGGATTTTTTCCGAAATTTGTAGACTAAACATAAATTAATCAGGAAAATAATTAGCAGGATAATCGTAAGTGGCAGCGATATTTAATGTCAGGAAGAGGTAGAAGTCTGCTATGTAAATTTTTTTTAGTTAAGGTAACTTATTATTAAGATGCCATAATAAACGGTTCCACCTCCTATGTTTCCTCCTTCTCTTTCCACAGAAAATGGCCGGGCAGAACCAAAGCTGTCATTACAATGAGTCCATGGGCTTCTTCTACAATAACAGCGGCGATAAAGATGAATGGGCCACGACGAAGTTGGTTCTGGTGCAGGTGGTGGGCTCGCTCTTCTGCTGTTTCATCCTGTTTTCCAACGCCATGGTCATAGCTGCTGTTATCACCAACAAGAGGTTCCACTACCCGTTCTACTATCTCCTCGCCAACCTCGCCGCCTCAGACTTCCTGGCAGGCATCGCGTACGTGTACCTCATGTTCAACACCGGGGAGGTGTCGCATACACTGACAGTCAAAGAATACTTTATCCGCCAGGGTCTGCTGGATGTCAGCCTCTCGGCCTCGCTGTCTAACCTGCTGGTTATAGCTCTGGAGCGCTACATCTCCGTCATGAACTTTAAGGTCCACAGCAACCTGACGAAGAGGAGGGTGACCCTGCTCATCGTGCTCGTGTGGGGCATCTCTATCTTCATGGGGGCCGTGCCGAGTCTGGGCTGGAACTGCATCTGCAACCTGAGCGACTGCTCACAGCTGGCGCCGATCTTCAGCCGGAGCTACCTGATCTTCTGGTCCGTGTCCAACCTGGTGGTGTTCCTCGTCATGGTGGCCATCTACATGAGGATCTACGGCTACGTCAAGAAGAAGACATCGGTGCTCACGCCGCACACTAGCGGCTCCATCAACCGCAGGAGGACGCCGATAAAGCTAATCAAGACGGTTATGGTCGTGCTTGGTGAGTGACACACGTTCCAATGTTTGATCATACAACACCTGCATTAGTAAGGAGTCAGCAGCTGTGGGAAACCTTTTCTCAGGGTTTATCACAAAGTCACAGAGTCACTGCTGAACACACAGGACTGTAATCTGTGAAGGAAAACCTGAACAGAGTAACAAACAAGTTGAGTGCTTGTATCAGTAATTTTAAAAGAGAAGAGAAGAAAAGGAGTCAGCAAGAGTCGTCTTCTCTTTAATTCATGTTCTTTGTAACTCTAGGTCGTCTTGTGCTTCTGACTTTGTTTTCTACGCACTGACTTAAACTTTCATTTACAGTGATGCAGCTAATACATTTTTCATTATTGTTTAAAATTTGTCATTATTGTTTATAAGAGCACATTTTACAACGAATAAATTCATCATTATCTTTAGCATCTAACAGAAGCTGCTTTCAGACATTTTCCTGACATTTTGGCAGGGGCTGTACGTTGGAACGCAAATGTCAGAGTCAGTTGTCCAAGTGATAAAAATGTCTGAGTGAGCCCATGTGAGAATGCAGCGGGAAAATGTCCGGAAAATTGACAGCGAGTGAGTGAGCGTGCTGATGACGTTTCTAACAGACGCGAAAATTCAGCAAAACTAAGAATACAAATATCTCGGGATGAAAAAGAAGAGCCATACACACATAAGGCACAGACAAAGATTTGGATCTTTGGAGCTACAGGTTTCTGCAGCGAAATTTCTACTTTATGTCCCACCACCTCCAAGTTATACCCAGTGCCACCCCTCACCTAAATTGTTCTGTACATTTTCATGTTGTTGTGACTGCATCTGACCCGAATAATCTCCAATTGCGTTCTTCATATGTCTGAAAACGGCTCGATAGTAAAAGAAGCAAAAACCCAAAGGTGTTCTGTTTATGTCCAAACAGCAGCTGGAACCAGAGTTTAGCATTTTTGTGATTACACTGTTAATCCCTGTGGCAGATTCATTGCTTGCTCATCGGTTTATCGGTTATCAACTCATTTTTTGCACCATTTCTACTTCTTCTTATCTTCTATTTCCCAGAATTATAAAGCTCAGAAATGCTGAAGCTTCCTTTTCTTCTCATGCATTTCCATGAGATGAGGCAGCCAGATATCCCAGGATTCTTCTCTTTTGTTTACGTGTTGCAACAGGATACCTTGCAATAGAGGCACAGTTCCAAACTCCCTCTGCTCCCAGCTAATGTCCTTAAAGAAAGGAACAATGGGGCTGCTCCAGAATATCCTTGTGGAGCGGCCAAAACAAGATTTAACTGCAAACTGTCACGCAAGTGTAACATGTAGGTTGCCCTAATATCAACCTGAGGAAATCAGCTGGCACTGAAGCCTCAGAGAAAACTCTGCAGGTTAGATGAGCACACACACTTTTTGTTTTCATACACTCCACATACAGTCACTGTTGTGCTGTCGTTATTTTGCAGAGTCGCGCTGCAGGATAACCTTTGTGCCATTGTTCTTTGTCTCTCTCGGCACTTCCCCGGACGGATGGCTCATGACTGGTCTATGTGCACTGCAGCGTAGGAGCCGCCTGCCTCTGCACACACTTTATTCTAGACTGCTGTGTAATTATCTCTCCCTGCAAGGACACTGCTCCTCAGCCTGTGTGGCGTACCATCCGCACCGCACCACACTGGCCTTCAATGAACGTCCCCTCCTCCCTACACCCAAAAAAAAAAAAAGAAAGAGGAACCTATACTTGAGGACCTTGTCAATTGCTTTCAGATGCAGTTATTCGTAGCTTGGGTACACAACTGTTATCTCTTAATCTTTTAAAGTGTCCCTCCACTCCAAAGAAGTGCTTTGCTTATTGTTTCTTCACTTGGTTTTTTGACCTTGTCATCTTTGGACTTGAAGGTTGTTTTCAGACTCAAGTGGAGGAGGAGGAAAGTTTCTTTGTTTTCACTTTTATTGTCAGTTTAAGACGTACGAGCAGGATTTTCATCGTGTGCAACTTGCACATGTGTGATGTGGCTGGACAAAAGTCCAGCCAGCATACATACTTTTCAGTGAAAAGACATCTTTTGTCCAGAGGTTAAACTTGAAGGATAGATGAAATAGATGAAAGAATAGTTGATTCTTCAATGAAGGAGAAGGATGAATACTTTTTGAAGTAGGTCGTTCAACCACATCGAACAGAGGCAGAACATTTGTTTATGTTCAGCAGCTGTGATATGGACTAAAATGCATAATCGGTGTGATGAATATGATGGTGATACCTGGGAAGATAAAATTGACAAATCTATGAAACGTGTAGTCAGGTCTGAGACATGTAGTGTATTAGTCCGGAGAAAAAAAGAGTCTTAGCTTTCGCCCCAGGTGAGCAGCAGTCTGCTCAGGCGGAAATGGCAACTGGACAAACCAGTTGAGCGCTGGATGAGATGTTTATCGGACCAAGTCTCTGTGTCTAGCCTGCACTAAAGGACAAACACAAGTGTGTAAATTTGCCCCAGTCAGAGATGCAGACTTTAGCGCACATCTCGTCAGAATGGAAAAATCCTCAGGACGTACATGCAGATTATGGAGCTCAGGCAGAGGGAGGTTGTTGGACCTATAGCTCTGAGCAATAATTTTGTGTTTGTGTAAACAGCCCTAACAGTTAACGGCAAATAACTGAAGGAGACTTGCAAACTCACCAACACATTCATTCACAAATTCTCCTTCTGAATGAGGATTTAGCATCTCAGATGTTTCACTCACTCACCAAAACGTGCACATTGTCTCCATCAGAATGTGACATTGTGAAAGCAGTTTGTTCGGCACCCAAACACTTAATCCAAGTGCGTTTGTCCTCACAGCTCATTCCAGCTCGAGAGAGTCTCGAGCATCTCGAGTCGAGACCGGACTTGTTCTATTACTGGCTGTTTGTCTCTGTAAACTTTGCACACTGGCATGTCTTAAACTTGAACAACAAAAATAATCATCTGTCCATTTGCCTCGGTAAAAATAACATTCTGCATCCTCTTTTCTTTTCTTTACAGTTGCCACAATTTGCTATAGTGTGTGTTTAGTTCACCTTGATGTGACCTGACAGGCGTTCTGCCCTGAGTACTACTTTATGTTGTTTTTTGTCTGTGTGAGCTGCTTTTTTTTGTATTTATGAATTGCCTTGCGGGCTCTATACGTTCCCGGAGGCCCGAGGGTCCCTTCCACCGCTGTAAGTGCAGCCACCATCTTCAAATGATTCCCAAAAGGAACATGTGCCCGAAATGTGTTCTCAGAACTCCGAGAGTCTGAGATTAAAGAGGAGGAAACTCCACTTTAAACGTGTGGCTTACATGAAAAAAAAAACTGCAAGTGAATGTCCTTTAAATGGGGTCTCACTTAAATTCCATTCAGTTCCTTATTTATGTGCTCCATCAAAGACAAAGACATAGGCTGGATTTAAAAAGAACTGTACAAAAAAGGAGTTCTCTATAAAAATGTGGCAAACTTTTTGACTTTCAAGCAGAGTTTAACGTAGATCAACATTTCTACCAGAGTCTATATGTATCCATCGATGCATGTGTGTGAAACAAAGACGAAGTGTGTATAATGTGTGTAGGACAGTACTTGTTTTTGTTCTGCGGACGTATTGAAGCCACAGACGTGCTGGTGGTGCAGGCAAGTCTCAGCTTGTGGCTTCCTTTCAGCTCCACTGAATCTCCTTGTAGTTCTGTTTAGTGCCCAAACAAGTTTGAAATTAGCTGCCTCAGTATTATACACAGCACAGTGACTATTTAACGTAATGACAGTATCTTCTGTGTTATAGCTTCATTAGTGGAAGTACATGAAACCACCAAATACATTCTCATTTCTTTTTCAAATTGTCTTCCGCCTTTTATTACCCATCTGAGCTGAGTCGGTTGTTCTCAGAACTCTGACATGGAGCAGGAGCAGGGTAAATACACGGACTCTGTTAAATCTGATGAGGAAACAATTGATCACTCAATCAGTGAAGTCATTACTCAAAGAAAAATGCCCAAATATATATGGTTCCAGCTTATTAAATGTGAATATTTGCTGCTTTTCTCTGTTTTAAGACATTTTAAATTGAATATTTAGGAGTTTTAAAATCTAACCATGGTTTCTGGAAAATTCTCAAAGGGCTTGTTTTTTGTTTTTGGTATTTTCGGTTATTTCGTAGACTAATAAAGTGAAAAATGTTACCAGGAGGTTTTCACCCCTGTACGTTTATTTGTTGTCTGGTTTATTGATTACCACTGAACTAGGTGGAAGGATGTGCTCTGGGTCAGGGAAGAATTTTGGTGCAGATGCATTGCAAGATCAAACTTTTCACTGTTTTCCCACAGAATAATTCATGGCTCTTGAGGGGAAGCTGATATCTATGAGTGTGTGAGTGGTGCAACTTGATTGAATTGGTCGGAGGTGTGCCCACTAGTTTGACTTAAAGGTTGGCACTATTTACTGGCCAGGAGCAGGAGTGGATTGCTGAGTTAAGAAATAGTCCCGTATGACTATAAGGAAAATATAAATAAGTAGCCGTTTTGTAAATTGTTACTAAAACCTTTTGGGTACATTTTCGAACAGTGACACACATGAAGGAAACACGCTGGAGAAAGTGTTAGAAGAATCTGTTTGACTTGCTCTCTGTTATTTTTCCTGTAGGGGCCTTTGTGATTTGCTGGACCCCCGGCCTGGTTGTCCTGCTGCTTGACGGCCTCCACTGCAAGAGCTGTCAAGTCATGAAACTGAAACGCTGGCTGCTGCTGCTGGCCGTACTCAACTCCGTCATGAACCCCTGCATCTACTCCTACAAGGACGAGGAAATGTGGGCGACCTTCAAGAACCTCATGCGCTGCATCGGAAACGGGACCCGGCGGCAGCGCTCGACGAAGGCCAACGCCAGGCCGCTCAGCTCCGGTCAGGACACGGGCAACAGTCAGCCACCGTCAGAGGAGGTGAAGAATGAGGATCAGGGAATACTCAAGACCTGAAAAAATGAAACTTGTGAGAAGATTTTCTTCTGGGCAGCGTTGGCTGGACGTACCTTTCACGGAGATTCAGATTAGAGATGACATGAAAGAGGAACTACACACTTTGTCTCCACTGTTGCCCACAGATTAGAAATACTGATCTTGAAGAGACGCTGCAGGTGAACTGCTCTAGAGCTGAGGCTGGGGTGAGATGGAGATAAGAGACTTAAATGCACTAATAATAACTAATAATGGATGCAAGGATGTGCTTTTATTATTTTATTATTTTTGTACATGACTCCCATTTCCATATAATGAAAGAGTGCTGATGCATTTCCATCCTTTCTTTTGGGGCTCCCTCCTTCTCATCCCTGTGGGTTATTTAAACATGGATGATACTGTGCTCCAATGACTGAAGAAAAAAGCCACTATAACGGCACATACATTTCTACTTTTACCTCAGAATGGGGTAAAATGAGGGATATGTAAAGTTATGTAAAAATAAATGGTTGTCTCTTCAATAGATGAACAACACTCAAATTAGCCCCTTGTTTATAGGCAGGTACTATAAGGTTTTAGGTTTTCTTGAATATGGCATGGTTTTAATCATTTTAACATTTCTTTTTAAAACACCCAGTGAGAATTACTGTAAACTGCTGTACTGAATGCATCGACTTATAAATCCTGCAAAGAGTCATTTTAGCTGTGTGATGGGGAGCGTGCTGATTATTTTTGGCCATTTAATCCCCTATTGGTTTGTGAGGCAGTTTTGCCTTTGGGGAAGAGCTAACAGCGTCACTCTCCTCTTGAACCCAGCTCTCCTCTTCTTCCACTTTTATCAGCTCACCTAAACAAACAGATAAACTCTAACCTGCAGCACTGCAGGCAGGCAAACTTGTTCACCCTGTAGCATTGTCACACATCCGCCTCAGCCCACTAAACTCACTGGTGTTGCTCTGACGAAACAGTTGCTCGCCCCGAGAATGTAGGGATTGTAAAAAATGATGTTGCGACACACTGGATTCCTGCTGGAAGTTCAGCATACACTGTGTCCGTACAGGAACTGAAGAGCATACGACTGAATGCTGCTCCTGCTGTGACGCCATTAAAGCCTTTTTTTCTTCTTCTTGGGAGTGTAGGATGGCCACATATGAGCGATGTGTGTGTGTGTGTGTGTGTGGAAAGGTTTACAGCTTCAGTGGTGTTTCTTAATTGAACTGAGGTTTTTCATGATAATTTCCTGCGTCTTTTATGTGTTTAACTGTTTAAATTCATGAAAGTGACCTTGCTAAACAACTTTAGTTTCATGTCTTTTCAGACATAACATGTACGATATGTCTGTTTTCGCTTGATGAAATAACATGATAGAGAAACAGCTGCAGCACAGAGATTAGTTTCACTACAGTGCTTATAATGACTTTTAGTGTGTAGTTGTCTAATATGAACATCAGGTTGAATGATTCACTCAAAGTTCAGGGTCAAATGATATGTATTTAAATATATAATGTACAATTATAATGTATTTTATAATAATATCCAGATTGTGACTTAATCCACATTCTTTTATTATATTTTCTGGCTTTCACTAAGCTCGACATGTTTAACCTCTGCAGCAGTCAGTTGTTTGACCAGACCACCACTATGTTCCAAACTGAAATGTCTCCACTAGTTTTGGATGGTTGGTCATTCAATCCTTTACAGACATTCATGGTCTTCAGAGGATGAATCCTACTGATGGTAGCAAACCCCTAACGTATCATTTAACACCTCCAGCAAGTCAGTGTTTTCACCTCTCTGGTGAAATAGCTCAACTTCTGATAGAAACTAAGCTAAAGAGAAAATATACTATGGTCGCCAACTCTCAGTGTAGCGCCACCATGTGTTTGATATTTGTGGATTTGACCAGAAAAGTGCTAATTAACATTCTAATGTGGTAAGATCGTGAACATGGAATCATATGACTGTGTTTGCACAACAATGCAAACACAGTCAGTGCGAGCGTCTTAGCCTGCACACGATTTTTTTGCAGCTTCACGGAGCTGTTACAGCGGCTGCCGCCTTCGAAAATGTAGAACACACCGACCACTTGGCACCTGACGGCAACCAAACCAAACCATAATGTTACCTGCAGATCCTGTTTGACACACCGAGTCTCCTCATTTTGTAACAAAGAAACTGTCAGTAACTGATATTTAGTATAAGCATAAATTCTCAAATGTCTGTGCACTAACAAAAGAAACACTGAAATCATTATCGGACACTACTATTACATGACTTGCTCTGCGCTGAGTAAATGATGACGTCCCACTGCCTGAGATTTCCGACGCTCTCGAGGAGCCACTTCAGGACGATTTACCCTTTTGAGGCCAGTTGATGAATGACCTCTACTTTCAAATCAGCCCGTCTCCGACCGGACTAAGCTCCAGAGGAAAAATGATTTACTCTGAAGTGGGAGGAACAAGATTTTCCACTTAATTAGGCTGCAAACCACTTGCATCAGTGCAAGTGCCCCCCCCCATCCGACCTGCCAAAAAAAAGCTTTCTCCGATAAACCTGACACTATTTGGTGTAAAGAAGGAAATAAATCAAGGCAGTCTTGTTCTGTAAAACATTTTTTAAAAAAGCCTTTATTAGTGTTCCTAATGCTCATTGGCCTTTTCAGAGTGAATAACCAGAAGTAACGGAAGGGCAATATGTATATATATATATATGCTTGTATATGTCTCTTTAATGTGGTGTATATACAGTTTTTGTATATATTTTAGTGCTGGATCGTTCACTGTGTTTTTTTTCTGCAGTATGCACGTTGTCTAATTGTGTCTTTTTCCTTTAATTTGAGTTACCTGCTCTGTCTATCCACTTGTGACGTTGCATGTGACCTCATATCCATAAGTGGGTCAAGACCTTCAGGCCGCAAGCAGAACCTGTGACTTTATTCACCATCACATCGTTTTTAGCGAGGCATCACATAAAAGGGACTAAATCTAAGGGACTCGACTCATTTAGTCAACTTCCAAATGTTATTGTGTCTTTGCTGCACAGCAAAGTCTAGCTAGCCAACGTTAGCATACATCGGCAAAAGACGTATTTTCTCTATTTCATTTCATGAATAGATGCATTTTTGTATATCTTTATCTACTAGCCACAATAATAGCTAGCTTTGGTTGAAAATGAACACCCATGTGCAAAAAAACTCATTTCACAAGTCACACTTTTTCTTTTTTTTTTACCTTTCTGACACTATTTGTATTTATCCTGTAAATGTCATTCCCTCTCAAATGTTTTATTGAGAATGGAGCAATGTTGTAGTCTAAAGGTGAAACCAAAAAAAGTCTAAACATTAACATGTGCTTTGTAAGTTATAAACACCGTTGTCTCGATGTAAATGAGTAAGCGCTTTTAAAATTGATGTTAATATATTCTGCACACTGTATACATGGTTGCTCTGCATTTCCCATAAATCATGTTAAAGATTCAAACCTCCCCTCTAATTTACTTGAGTTGACGTCCATGAAATGCAAACCTGTCGTTTCATAACTTTCCCTCTTCACAGCCATAAACCCCCAGATGTTTGCTTTTCATACTCGAGGTGAAAGTGAATTAATTTAAATGCAGTTACATGACTCGGCATAAATCAAGGAAAGGTCCAACACTGTACATTTTATCAAAAGAAAAAGACTCAGGATGTAAAGCCGTTTGGTTTGACTCGATGAAAAGTCATGTGGTTTCTATTAAGACCGTGCTGCATGTCCTCAGCAGATCCCTCTGTAGACCTGTCGTGACTGTCGCTGGCCACTCTGGCTTTTGAATTCCCCCAAAAAACATGAACTGTAAACTGTTTGGTGTGGCAGCCCTTTTATTTCCACAGCTGTGCTCTAATTACGCATTCCTGAAAAGCCAATTAAATTTCCCAGATGTTCAGAAATGCTGTCTTTTCTGGTTTGTTCCTAATCTCGGTGGAAAACAGATGTAGGCGGAGATGGAGAAGAGTTTATCAGGATTTGATGTTTTCTAAAGACCCCTTGCGCTAAAAAGACGAGACCTAATTCAAAGTCTCATGTTTAGATTGACTTATTCAGCTGCAACAGGCACAGTAATGAAGATCCTCCTGCATGACGATCCAGTGTGTACGAATGCAAGTAAACACAGCTTGACATTTTGTACGCAGTCTGCCTTGTGTCAACACCCCAGGCTGCTGCTGCTGGCGTTGTAGTTAATGTTTTCATGTTACACTTGTACACAAATACCAACCAATCATCAGTTGGCTGTCAAAACCCATCTGAGTATTGTTTCTGACCATGTGATTCTCTTCATGGCCTCAGGTAACCATCTTCTAATGGAGAATGCCACGTAACAAAGACAACGTCGTCCCAAACTAGTTTCGTGAACATGACAGTGACTTCGAGGAATTTCAATGGCCCATCCAGTCACCAGATCTGAATTCACTTAATTCAACTGATGTGAGATGTGGTAGAGCAGGAGATTACTAGCATGAATGTGCAGCTGACAAATCTGCAAAAATGATGTGATGCAATCATGTTGACATGGATCATAAACTCGAAGGAATGTTTACTACGTCTTGTGGAATTCATGCAACAAGGAACTGAGGCTTGTTTGAGCAAAGGGAAGAACTGATCATGTCATGACAACTGAGGTATCTCCATTATAAGAAAAGAAAAACTTATTTTTATTACAAGATAAAATATCTTGTTTTTATTACTCAAAGCAAGGAAAGTTTAAGCTATTTATGCTTTTTAGGTTTGATATAAAAGCATATTTGCGAGAAATAGATGACTGGACAGAACAGGAGTAGATGTTCAAATAAGACGTCAGGTTGACAGGAAAACTTGAATTACCGCCTGCAGTCGGCTAAATCTGCCAACCACAGAAGTTGCAGTCTGTCCGTCTCACGTGCAGAAGACTTTGAAAGAATGTGATAAAAGAATTTTTTATCCTGAAAAGAATATGAATTCCAAACTGTTATTGTCTGATTCTTGAGTGTTCATGTTTAACTTTGCCCCAAATTTGTGGAAATGTCCTCAAGGTGTTGCTGAGTTAGCTCGATCACCAGTGGGTTAGGGTTTGTGTTATCAAAGGAGCAAAGCAAAAACCACTCATTTAAATGCAAAATACATAATTAAGTGTCCCTCAATCAAAACAATAACAATTAGCGTGGGCTCATGGGAGTTGTTGTCTTCACCACCACTGCCGTCAAAGGAATTCGGACTGAAGCAGTTTCATGTCAGGAATCAGTTATAAGTTCAGCAGACGCAGAACCTCTCAAAGGGGCTTCGAGCTGAGCTGCCGCCAATATTTGCCCAACTTGCTTCTCTGATAACTTAAGATGTTCAATGAATAAAATCCTCGTAGTAGTTAAAAAACGGCCGTAATCAATAAATGTGACTTAAAATTGGACAAAAGTCCATTTTGAAAACATCTGGCCGAAAAATCACAACACTGACGCATTTGTGAAGGGGATACGACACCATTAAAAGGTGACCCATTTAAATAGGCCATTACCCTGGTTGGTATGATTGAAGTACAGAACTTAACATAGCCTAACCATAACCCTAACAGAGCAATGGTCAGTTCAGGTGCAGCAGAGACCTGGGGCCAACTCTGACCTGTAGGACAGTGAAGGGGACACAATCAGTCTGTGATTGGAGAGCCTCTTCTACTGATTGGACAATTAGGGACAAGGGTGAAGGGAGAGGGGTCTCAAGGAACAAGCACACACACACGCACACACACACACACACACACACACACTCAGAGGGGGAGATGTGGTCATTCACCTAGTCGGTCAGTTAACAGCAGGTCAGGCCACAGCAGCAAACCTCCTCATGGCTTTTCGGATAGCAGCATCCCTCTACCTGTGTTTCCTGTTGGTAAGTTCTCCATTTATCATTTTTTTATTCGTTTAACACCACAGCAGCTTTTATTTCTAGAGAGGATCCTTGAGCAATTTAACTTTTTAATACAATGCTCTATGATGTGATATGAAATTTGACTTGATACAACAGAGGATGGATTAAACAACTGTTTAAATAGAGCTAATAGAAATCACATTTTTATTTTTTGCTGTAGAACCCCTCTTGCTTTGTTGCCTTGTCAGAAACACTTGCTGCTGTGGGCATGTGATCTTGTGGAGTTTTTTCAGTGTATTGCCCTTTTCTTGTAGGGCTGATTTCCTAGATTACCAAAGATTGTATATGATCAGTGTGTTTTTTTTGCTGAATGAAATAATAATATTGAGATTTTTACTTGTAAGATATATCTACCACAGTGTTTTACTTGTGTTGTTAATGTTGCTGCTGTTTGATTTTACTTTTTGTCATTTTGGCTCCAGACCAACAAAGCTCTGCAGAGTTGTGTGTTTAATTTGGCTTGACCAACCTTGACAAACTGACAAAACACTTTACACAAAAAAGCCTTTTTCATATTTCATGTGCAGACATGAAAAATACAATAAATGCTGCTCTGAACCTGCAGGGAGTAAATGGCTGGCACGACCTGGACAACACAGAGTACGACTGCTGGCCGATCAACAGTCCAAATGATTACAACATGATTAACTGTGGTGGTAAGTCTGCGTTATGCATTGATTTGCTTGTTTGTGTGTGTTTTGTGTGTCGCTACAAGTGAAACTGTAAAATCTGATGTTTTCCTGCTCCCAGCTGAAAAGGAAGTGAGACAACATTTGTGCAGAATTAATTACAGTGACTTAAGAGGTGGGGCTCCACATTGTATAGGTGCTTGTGAAAAACATACAATGCATGTGCAAACAGTATCCCTTGTTGCGTGTGTGCTCGCTCTGTTTGAGTACGTCCAGGTGATGTGCATGTGTGTGCTCACAGGTCTGGAGATGGCCTGGGTGCAGCGTCCACCGGAGAAGGTAACCAATGGGGAGGAGTTCAACGTCTCATACACAGTGACGGCCTCAGATTCCTTCTACCAATACGCAGTCAGGAACAAGATCTTCCAGTTTAGGTGAGTGTGTTACATAAACTCCTGTACGCCTGCCCACACACACACACACACACACACACACACACACACACACACACACACACACACACACACACACACACACACACACACACACACACACACACACATTGTTTTGAACACATCTGTCCTCCTATGGCTCAGTCGTTAATTCAGTTAAAACTTTAAACGTTTTTTTTGTGATCGTGTGTAAGAATCTGGTTTGTGATGTAAAGTGCATTACCTAGATAAGCACTGTATAAATACTCACCTCCACGATAACTGTTGAACGTTTGTGTTTGTGTGTAATAATCTGAGAGGAAACGTGAGTGACTAAATTAACTACAAATACAGACACAGAAGCAAACATTTGTTTCATTATCGTGTTAAGTTCAATTAAAAACTGGATGAGCTCCTGGTTTTTGTTTGAGCTTCCATCGGTAAATATCATCCTGGAGAGATGAATGAATGTGTTTGTCTAACCATCCATCCTCACGTCTAGTGATGCGTCAGAGGCAAAGAGGTTCTGTCATGAACACGACTGCCCGGCAAACTGGAACAACGCCAACGAAATGAACTGCTGCGTGTATCACGCCAACATCCACTCCTGCCCTCTGGGCCTCATGGTTGGTGTCACCCATCAGAGCAGTGAGACTTCACCTCCACACTCCAACACACCCTGTCATCATCTTCTGCTCTTAGTATAATAAAACATCACAGCCAGCCAATATGATCTTGTTTGAGCTTACTGTTGAGCTATTGTGTTATCTGTAATTGAACATTTGTACCACCCCAATCAAGAATGTGACAGGCGGTCAAAGGACAGACAGATGAAAACATAATGCCTCCGGCGACTGGCTATTGTTGACACAGAGGCATAAAAACATGAATTATCTAATTTGCAGAAAAGCTTTTTCTTGAAGAGCTGTAAAATATTTAGACTTCTAGTGCTCTAGTCCAAACTGCACAATAATTGAAGATTTAATGGTCTTCAAATCAAAATAAAAGCATACCAGCGTGTCCAGGTCAGCAGGCACTCCTCAGAGAGCACATTTTGGAACAGCCTCTCCTCAGCTGTTGTTCTCCCTCTTCACAGAAACAAGGTGGAATCTGTGGCCCGTGGATCCCTGACGATGGCAAAATAGTGACTCACACTGTATCCCAAGCAGGAAAGATGTCCCAGAAATACTGGACTTCAAAAGTGAGCAGAGCCAAACTAAATTATTTGAGAGAATTGATCATTTCTAACATGTGTTGAGAACATGTGTAGTATTTCTCACAGATCCACATCAAGTTAGTAGATGCATATAGGCAGAGGTAACTACAGAGTAAAAGCAAAACTGGATTCATGTTTAATACAAATTTGTTTTTGTGCGTGGTTTAAATCTGACAGAACAGTCTCTAAAAGGACAATCAGCTCATATAATAACACATATACTACAGCAGGGGTTGTTTTATGATTGTTTCTATTCATTTCTACTTAAGTGTATTTAAGTGTTTATTCTATATGTACATTGTTTTTTAAAATATTATCATCTTGCTACTTTTAATCCCCTGTAGCTTGTATTGGCAAGCAAGACTTTTGATTAATATACAACCAGACTCTTCCACAGTTCAACTACACTGTGTATTTTGTCATTTAGGTGGTGCTGATCCATGTGGGAGTCACCTCAGTCATTGCTCATATAAAAATAGGACAGATGCACGCAGCGCTGGAGTCCAAAGTGCTTGTAGTCAGTGCCCAAGGTCAGTGTGCCACTGCTAACACATACGGTATGACCACAATACAAAACAAATGTCTGTCTGTGACACATAGTATTACATAGATAAGTTGTTGTATCAAGAAACATTATGGGCCAAGCGAACTTGTATTTGACCTTGCAGTAGAATAGTTGGTTCAAAACAACTACTACAGCAGCTACTATCAGCTGATTGGCAATAAGAAACTTAGATCTGTACTTGCTGGCAGAAACACAGATAACCCAGACAACCGTCTGCCTGAAGGAAAGTTACAACAGACTTACTTTATTACACATACTTTATTTATCTCTTTAGGTATCAGTGAATGTGTGTCTGTCAGTGGTGGAAAGTGACTAAGTATATTTACTCAAGTGCTGTACTTTACTTATCCTGCTAATCCTTCATGGGTTGTCGGGGAGCTGGAGCCAATCCTAGCTGACATTGGTTAAGAGGCGGGGTTCAACCTTTACAGTTCACCAGTGTATCACAGGGCTATACAAAATAAATTCATCACATACATTACAATGTGTTATTATGGGTAATATAAATCTTTATTGATCCCAGGAATTTTTACTTTCTATAAATCTGCTCCACATTAGCTGCAACATGTCACTGCATCAATAATTATTATACAATTATAGTATATATAATGTTCCGGAACGAGCCATTATGCATAATGTTCTTTGATTCTTTTGTATTTTAACTTAACTGGAATTTGAATGCAGGACTTTTGGGACCAAGTTTCTTTTTACTGTGTGATAATACGAGTAAAAGATGTGGTTATGTCCTCCACTACTGAACGCAGTGGGTGGTAAACCTAACATGTAAACTGTCTGACTGTTTAAGTTTGTGGGGATGACGTCTGCGAGCTGGAGGAAACCTGTCTGAACTGTCCTGCAGACTGCGGCATCTGCCCCATGTCCATCGCAATCAAAATAGCCATCGGGCTCCCGGTCGCCCTCTTCAGCAGCGGCTTCATCCTGACCATGGTGGTGAGTCGGTGCAACACATGTTCACAAAAACACACAAACACACACAGGAGATGTTTTATATGCTTAGGGGTTTCTGAATTTTCTTCCCTGCAGTGGCTTCAGTACCAGAAACAAAAGATGTTTTGGGATGAAAGCTGGATCATCAACTACAAAAACATCATATTCGGTAAAATGAAGTTTATAATGACACCATTTCCAGATATATTTACACAGAAAGTCGACATTTGATGAAAGTCAAGCTCCCTTCCTTTCAAGACTTTCACATTAACTTTACTGAAATGGAAAATAAGCGTGTCTGCCAGTAATCTTTAAGTATTATTGATACATCCTTTATGTCATGTGCCATATTTGCAGCTGCTTTACTGTCAGTTGCATTTTCAAATTTCAAGATAATTAAGAGTAACTAACGTTTTAAGGTTTGGGTTATTGTTATGGTTAGGGTTAGGGTCCTTCGATGTGGGGTTTGGGTTGTAGGGTTAGGGGTTAGGGTTAGGGTCCTTCGATGTGGGGTTTGGGTTGTAGGGTTAGGGGTTAGGGTCCTTCGATGTGGGGTTTGGGTTGTAGGGTTAGGGTTAGGGTTAGGGTCCTTCGATGTGGGGTTTGGGTTGTAGGGTTAGGGTTAGGGGTTAGGGTCCTTCGAGGTGGGGTTTGGGTTGTAGGGTTAGGGGTTAGGGTTAGGGTCCTTCGATGTGGGGTATGGGTTGTAGGGTTAGGGTTAGGGGTTAGGGTCCTTCGAGGTGGGGTTTGGGTTGTAGGGTTAGGGTTAGGGGTTAGGGTCCTTCGAGGTGGGGTTTGGGTTGTAGGGTTAGTGTCCTTCGATGTGGGGTTTGGGTTGTAGAGTAAGGGTTATGTTTACGGTTAAGGGTTAGGGTTAGGCTCCTTCGATGTGGGGTTTGGGTTGTCCTTCGATGAATTTGATTGAATGAATTCTTAACCCTCCAACAAACCATATTTCGTCAAATGCAAGCACTTTTATATTTCATTAGTAAAATTCCTCCCAGCTGAGTTATTTTCTTCTAACCCTAACCCCTAACCCTAACCCTAACCCTACCAGTGAACTGTGTCCATGTCTAACGTGATACTTGACTGTCTGACCTCTGCAGGTAGAGTGTGCTGGATAGGCAACGGCAGCACCACCAGCCTGCAGCACGTCAAGAGTTACTCCACCATCAGTCAAACTACTGACGTGACCGTGTGCACCGGAGTCAGTAACTCCTTCAAACAAGGCATCATCCAGCTAGGCATATAGTGAGAAATATTTTTATTTACCTGTATACAATAAATATTCATGATTCCACTGCTACTATTCAACTGACAGAGGTCAAATGTATTAATTCTAAATGTCTTGTTTAAACACTCTTAACAATCTGGTTACTACTAAACGTACTAAACAAACGAAAATGAATAAAATTAAATGTTTCTTTCATATTCTGTATTAACAGCGCATTCTGCAGCATGTTGCAGCCTTTTACTAAAAAGCAAAAATCTCATAGACAAACAAGTAAATATTCAGAACCTTTGCTATGACACTGGACATTTAGCTCATGGGCCTCCCATTTTCCTACATCAATTTCGACTACTTCTTGAATACAGTCCACCTGACAATGTATATACTGTAAGAGCAAAAACCAAGCCATGAGTTCAAAGGAACTGCCTGTATGCCTCTATAATTCCTAAACTCTTCTAGAGCTGCCCACCCAGCCAGACTGAGAACGTGGTGAAGCAAGAACCTGATGGTCCCTCTGGCTGAAGCCCATGAGATCCCGTGTGGAGCTGGGAGAGTGTAGAAGAGAAATGGGAAGCGCCTGAGCTAAATTTCAATCGTCATAGATAAGGGTCTGAATACCTATGGTGTCACTTTGTTATCCTGGAGTATGAAGGGTGGGGGTAAAGTGTCTGAATGCTTTCTGAACCCACTGTTGGTATTTAGGTTTGAGTTGATGACTGTACAGTAACTGTCTTGCAGCGATGGGAGGACGGTGGCGGTGAAAAACCTCCAGAAGAAACACTTCACCCTGTCGAAAACCATCAGGAGGGAGGTGAAAGAGGTCAGGTGAGGAAACTCCTTCACAGAGATTTGAATGAGAGAGGTTGTAGGTTTTATTTAAGCTCATACATTTGATTCTTCATGATCGTTAGACAACTGGACCACCCCAATCTGTGCAAGTTCATCGGTGGTTCCATCGAGGTTCCTTATGTGTGCATCATCACGGAGCACTGCCCCAAAGGAAGCATGTCTGACGTCCTGCTGAATGACGACATCCCCATCAACTGGGGCTTCAGGTCAGAAAACTATAACTAACCCTAAGTCATATTCATTACTATGAGTAGTAACTGTAACACTAAAGCTAACGCCTGAAAGCTGAGGATCATGGTTTAGTCATTGCTTTCTAAACATGAGAGATTTTGTAATGACACACAATGACAATGCTAAATGAAACTTAGGGAAATGCTTTTGCATCAGTTCTTTAATTTGGCAATGAGGAAGAGCTCCACCCTAGACTCAATATTACACCCAATATTTATAAAGTCACACAGACTCAATCAGGCTCAACAGTCCATAATGCAAAGAAATATAAATGATGAGAAATAGTTAATTGTACCATAGTGTTGTGGATGTGGAAGACCCAAGGGTTTTAATGAATCTATGCACATGTGTATATGTATTCACAACATGTTCTGACTTTTACCTTTGATTGCAAAAGAAACGCTTCATACATACAATTATATATGAGACTGTTTCACCATACAGGCTGTCGTTTGCCACCGATATCGCCCGCGGGATGTCTTACCTCCACCAGCACAAGGTGTTTCACGGGAGACTTCACTCCAGAAACTGCATCATTGATGATCGCTGGGTGTGCAAAATCTCAGGTATTCAAAACATACGGTATATCAAGGTTGTTTTTAAATCACAGTCTGAGTCTGGGGTGCAAAAGGTTCAGACGTTCTTAGATTTGTGTTCCAAGTTAAGATAGATAAGTGTTATTTTTATTCTGTTTAGAGCAGTTACACACTTCGATCAGGAGACTGGAGGAAAGTCTTTCTTGACTGAACTTTAATTTTGTTTCATTTGTGATAAAGTCGCTCAACATACACAGTTTAACTACGAACAGAATCATCTCCTCTCAGGAGTCATTGCACCACTCTGTCTCATCCTACACGTCAGCCATGTTATTAAACAGCATCCTGCATCACTGTGCTCTATACTTTCCTGTGTTTGGATCCAGATTATGGGCTCACAGCATACAGAAAGGAGGACTTTGAGGCCGGCTTCAACTGTGGGGATATAAACCGTATCTACTGCGCTCCAGAGGTCCTGCTGGGCAGCAGCTCCAGTATAACACCAGCAGCAGACATCTATAGGTGGGTTTGAATGGACAAGCAGTGAACGAGAGAGTTATATTTGGACGTAGTTGGATTAAAGATGTAGAGTTGTTTACACACATGGTATCCCTTCTCTACGTTTCCCTCGTCTCCGCAGCTACTCCATGATTCTGGTGGAGATTGCGACTCGCTCTGACCTCATTTCAGTGAGTATGACGGGCCTCTCTGCAGATTACAAGCTTCAGCGTCCTTTTGATCTCTACTATGTAACCAGCAGTCCTCTCCAACAGGAGCAGACTGAGGGCATTAAGATGGATATCATGTGGCGCCCCCCTCTGCCTGAACTCAAATCAGGAAAGGCAGATACTGACTGTCCCAGTCAAGGAAATTACTGTGAGGTAATATAATAATTATAGCTATAGATGCGGAGTACTTAGTATTTTTTAATAATGCCAAAAAAACATGATGTCAGAAGGTCTTTCTGTCTTTTCTGGAGCAGCTTATAAAGAGGTGCTGGTCTCAAAACATCACCCTGAGGCCCACATTCGAGCATGTGAGGAAGATGCTGGACAAGATGAACCCACACAAAGTCAGCCCAGTGGACATGATGATGAACCTGGTAACAACCCTCTGAATTATGGTCAAATAACATACAAGGGATGGAAAGTATATATAGGAGGGAAAGCTTTGCTGTCATCTGGACTCATGTTTGTTTCAGACACTGACAGAGTTGTTTAACTGCAGATGGAGAAGTACAGCAAACATCTGGAGGCCATAGTGGCAGAGAGGACACAGGACCTTCTTCAAGAGAAGCAGAGGACGGATCAATTGTTATACAGTGAGTCAGGATTACTGTAAGCTGTGATGTGCAGGAGGCCCAATGATTCCTTCCAAGCAGAATAATGTTATTCAGGTTTGATGAATTTGTCTCGCTGATCTGTTACAACAAGATTATATATATATCACAAGACAAACTATAAATCAGATGAACTCAGCTGTTTCTACTGTCATCTAGTGGTGCAGAGGTTGCATCTCCTTTCCCATCCACTGCTCTAGAGACAAAACACTTTCAAGGAATGTTTTCGCACAAACACAGCTATACTTTAACAAATTCTATTTGTGTGCAGGTATGTTACCAAAACCGGTTGCTGATGACCTCCGTCAAGGTCGGACAGCAGAGGCTCAGACCTTCTCCAACGCCACTGTCTACTTCAGGTTTGTGTTCATCTCATCAGGCTGTTAGATTTTTGTAAATGGACATTTATGCAGTTAGACGTTCAGTTTCTTAATTATTTAGTACATAAAAGTTGATAAATTGGAGATGATTAACATTTTGTTGCTTCCACCCTATGACAGCGACATTGTTGGATTCACCCAGCTGTCTGGTTCCAGCACTCCCTACCAGGTCGTGGACTTCCTCAACCAGCTCTACACCACCTTCGACGACATTATTGACAATTACGATGTTTACAAAGTGGAGACAATAGGCGATGCTTGTGAGTATGTTGAGATTACTTCTGCAAAATGATAAACAATATACATTGAACAATAAAAAAGTCAAAGAGTCAACGATGGAATTAATCAAAAAAGTGAAACATAAGTGAACGAATGGCAACATGAATGATTTTTATACTAAAGAGAATCTGAATGTTTTGTTTTGCTATTTCATTATCAGTGAACCTCTCCCTCTTCCTGTATTGTCTCTTATCATGGAATGACGGCTGATTGTACAGACATGGTGGTGTCTGGGGTCCCCCAAGAAAATGGCATCAATCATGCTGGGGAGATTGCCAGCATGGCCTTGGATCTTGTCAGCGTCTGCCACAACTTCAAGATTCCCCACAAGCCCAACACGCAGCTAAAGATCCGTGCCGGCATCCACTCAGGTACTGTGACCATCTCATTGTATCCAGCCTCACTGAAACTTCCATTTCATTTGGGACATAACATATCAGAATATTCTACATCGCAATGGAAAGAGGATGACCTGTTGTGCACTATTTTACCAGAGGTTAACTTAATATGGTTTTCTAAGGATACATTCACAAATTTACAGGGTTCAAAGGTTGCAGAGTGAGTGTAAATGCAGCATAAATTGTTATAGTTTTGTGTATTAAGTTTACATTGTCAGATAGATTGAGTAAGAAATGGAACAGAGGAATGTTTACAGCATCACGTGGCTAATTACATCTGACCCAAGTCCTAACATTCAGTATCGTTTTACAAGAACATGCCTGTAGCAAAGAAATGTTTTATGAGGACTGGAACCATCTTTATGGGTCTCCAATCGCTGTGCAGATCAAATTTTATATGATGCCTGTTTTTGTTTTTTTAAATAGACGTCTTCGAACTAGATAGTGTTCCTTTGTCACCAGAAAACTCCTCTGAGTACTCACACCACTTTATTTTCCCCAACAGATTCTGCTTGGATCAGCTCCCCATTTAATGTTGCAACATTACAATCTTACATTTTCTGGGCCTTGACTTTTTAAAAACAATGCTCACAATATTTGATTTGACACCTTTGTGTAGTTGTATTTATAGACTCCTATATGTATAAGTAACCAACATTGAGTGTATGCCCCCTTTTAATAACCTCATATCCATATTCATGATTATGTCATACAGTGCACTAAGTGTCATCAGCCAGCTGCTTGTTTACACTTACTGCTGTTTATCCCGACAGGACCTGTGGTGGCCGGAGTGGTCGGCACCAAAATGCCACGCTACTGCCTCTTCGGGGACACTGTCAACACGGCATCACGCATGGAATCAACTAGTGAAGGTGATGAGGAGTAAAACACACAATCCAAGTCTCAAAGTGGAGCCGATTCAATCATAGACAAATGTCAGGTTCATGGAAGTATTTTTCAATTTTACTGTACGAGGTGTAAATCTGTATGAACTAATTCTGCTCTGTTAATGTTTTCTAGTGCTGATTATAGAGTTTAATTGGCTTCAAAGGTGGAGTAAAGTTAGTCTTAGTGTTGTTGGTGTATGCTCACAACACAATGGAGTTATAACATAGAAGACTGAAATACGCTGGTGGGATATCAGACGTGAAACAGCAAAAGTCCGAACTTTAAAGATAAATGTTCTTATATGGGATAAAGTGTACCCAAAGCCCAGAGAGTTATGTAAGGACAATTATAGTAATTTGGCCTTGTACCTTTTGCAAACATGCTTTTAAGTCGGCATGTATAAGAAATATGAGATGACTCCAAGAATGTGACACAATGGATGAATAGATAGAGAATACATTTTTTTCTTTAATGCTTTATAACATATAGACATTTTTATTGATCGGTTTTATACTAAATAGGTCAACCGTAGATGTTTGGAATTATATCTAATTTAATGACTTTTCAGCACATTGTCTCAAATATCACTGATTTGATCATCTTACATAATGTGTACGTTGGTTTGCAAAGAATTTAAAAACAGGAATTAAGTTGCACGTAACATGCACCAAGACACTGTGCATTCATATTGTTCGAATGACTTTACCCTATCACATTATATCCATAGCTCTGAAGATCCAGGTGAGTGGTGCCACAGCTGACCTGCTTCACACGCTCAAAGGTTACGTTCTCACCTGCAGAGGAACACTTGACGTGAAGGTGAGATTATCAAACGCTCCAGTGTGTGTTCGTAAAGTCAGTGTGTTAAATGATATTAAGAATTTACACTGACTGGGCTGACAAATCCATGGCGACATGCTGCATATTTAGCTTCCTGTAGCACTTCTGTACTTGGTATACTCGTGCATCCCCACACAACAAACTGCACAAAGGCTCAGGCTCAGCACATTCCTGTCCATGATCACGGGGTTTGTTGCATAGTGACTGGACATTTTACTGCATTAGAAAACAAATCTCAAGAGCGTACATACACATCCACAATGCCTTGAGCTGACACTTACTGTTGTTGTTTACCTTTCACCTTATTTGTGTATATCTGGGTTATTTTTTCAAGCCACTATTATATCAGATACAAATTGGTGCACCACCTATGAAACAGAGGAAAACGGGAGGATGATGAAACTGAGATTTGAAAAGATCAGAGGAAATTCAAATCTTCCCTCCGAGGTAAAACAGATGGGGTGTGTCTGGTGTTTGCTCTCTCTCTTCCAGGGAAGTATTGTTGGATCCAGTTCTACTTGCTTCTATTCACGCTGTAACCTAAGAGCTCTTATTGTTGGGTGGTGCCAGTGTGATAATGGGGGAGGGGTTTACTTGTCAGTCCCAACAGCCATGGCTCTAAGTGGCCTCAGCTGGCACTAACCCCTAACCCCCCTCCCTCATGAAACACTAATGGCTTTATTACTTAAAAATTGATTTGAGTATGACTTTATCTTGCTTCCATTCATCTTGACCCCCCACAGGGCAAGGGGGAGATGACAACATGGTGGCTCGAATCAAAGAGAAACGACTACTCAGACCCGCTGCGCAGAACATCTGAGTCCAGAGGCATCCCAGTACCAGTTAGTGACTAAAGCTCTGGAGTCTAAAATGTGGTAATAGGAAAAGTGGTAAGGTGTAGATATAATGAGATGTAAGATTAAGAATAATCATAATGTAGATGTCACACTGCACTGTAAATACACCACATGTTGATAGTGTTAAAGTGTGCC
Organism: Hippoglossus stenolepis; assembly: GCF_022539355.2. NCBI lineage: Eukaryota > Metazoa > Chordata > Actinopteri > Pleuronectiformes > Pleuronectidae > Hippoglossus > Hippoglossus stenolepis. Next base: position 13,034,754 of record NC_061496.1, on the reverse strand, counting down.
TCATTGTGTTTCCCTATTATATATATAGCTTCATTAGCATGGTTGCTGTCTGACGCACTTTTCTGTTTTCTGATGAATTACTGTTAAAGGATTTTATTATTCACTGCCTGAAACTAAAGACATTTCTCCTACAGTAAGTTTAAAAATGTCATGTTTCATTACTGAAAAATCTACATTTTTACTAACAACTGGAATCTAACAATACACCCAGGTGCAATTAACAAACTTAATAATGGCATGTAATGTCAGTGTTGCCTCCTGGAAATGTAAAAGAAAATGTTAAAGTTGTTAGTTGAACCTGTGCGTGTGTCTGCTCTGTAACGGTTGATTTTCCTTCAAATGGATTTACAAATAATTTGAAACCAAAATCTTCTTCTTCTTCAAATTCTGTTTTGAATTATCAAAATGTTACATGCAGATTAGATTTGACACATAACACTTACTCATACATTTTGTAGAATGAGAACATACAGTTTTCTGTAGTTTTATGTGTTAAGTATTTCTTATACCTTGCAGTGCTGTTTACGTGTTGTTGTGTTGTTCTATATTAGTGATTATATCATTTAAATTAAAGTTATTTCCAAGTAATAATTTGGCTCATTCTTCTGGAGTAACTATATATTTACATGTACAGAATAGTAGAGAGATATTGTGCAGTCACCTCATTATGTCACGGTGTGGTATTTTGGTGTTGTTCATCCTGACACATGTAACTGACTAAAGATTGAAGAATAATATTTAAAATGTCGGTTCTGCATCTACATTTGTGAAGGTTTGCAAGCTGGAAAGCCTTTCCCCCACCTATTATATAACTAGCCACTCATGTGTTTCATCACCCTTCATACTTCACAGATCAATGTTTTGTGTGAATCTACAAATTTCAGATTGACTCACAGAAACATCATATCAAAAATAAATACAGTGAAACTTGCTTTGCCTTGGACTATTTGGAAAAGTAAGTCAAAATGTGAAGGGATAAAGAATGAAAACTGCAGTGTATGGTTTTAAATAAGGATTAGGGATAATATTTTGAATTCATGAAATGATGTTCGAAAATATTTTCATTATATGTAATATATATTATATCTCAAATTCATTTTGTGAATGTGTAATAAAATTTTGCAGCTCTAGAATAATTTTGCATGTGTGTATAAAAACGTTTCGTGCACAAACGTAAATCACACTAAACATGTATTTTGAGAATGTGTGTGAAACACTACTTTATTTCTTTAATCAAATCGCAGTACTCTTCTATCTTTCGACATCTTTGCCTCCATATTAAACAGAATAAGACTCTTCAAATTTGATTTATATTTCAATAAGCATGTCAAATGCTAAGGACACAGCCAAAGATTTATCATCAATCTCAAATTAAACTTTTTATTCTTTGATGATTTATAGTGCTTAAGGTACTTACGGTAGTTTTTTGTTAGGTCAGCATCCAGGTTTGTAATTGATGGCTCCAAGAGGATTTAGTCTCATCATTTGGTGGGTGGGGGCTTTTGTTTTGGAATCTGTAGGGGAGATATTTGGAACAGTATACCACACACATGACTGAGACCCACACCACTAATCTATGTTCACCACTGACCCGTGTGCCATCTATTACAAACACCTTTAAAAAAACAAATTGCTAATATTAATACTTACATGTGGACTTTCGCTCCACTGGACTCTGTGGCCCCTAAAATTAAAAAACACTTGAGAGCAGCCTGCAGACAACAGCCAATTACAGCGAGCCGTGTTTGGTTGCTAGACAACGAGTGGGCCAATCAGCGTGCTGTTGGGTCTGCGTGCAGTGGCGTGTAGTGGAGCTCGATCGGCTTCTCCCGAGTCTGAAGGAAAATCCGGTACAACCCGCAGCTCCAGGTGAGAACACACGCGTGTCACCGCGTTGTTTGTCTGTTCAAGTGTTTGAATGTCCGCGGCAGTAACCGGTTCACCTGTGTGAGCCGCCGTGTGGTGTCAGGGTCACGTTGTTGTGAGGTGACCGTGGTTAACGTCCGTGTAACTGACTGCCTGCAGCGGCGGGACGATCCTGCTTCACCTTCCCGGGTCGTTCATAAAGTTCGATTGGATCACAGTGATCGGTATCAATACACGAGACTGGTTTCACGTCCCATGTTATACACAGCGACTACAACACGAGCTACAGTAGTGACAGGCTGTTGTAAGGTTATAGTACACTTCACACAAGCTTTACATTTTTGAATAGAAAATAATTAATTTGATAAAAGAGAAAACGTTTGACCTGCTATTTTTAATCTTCTTGTGAAGCACTTTGCAACTTTTGTAACTTTGTTAAAAAATGAATTTATTATCATTATTTTTTATTTTAATTATTTGAAGCTGACGGTGCAGTTTATATTAAGCTAAAATGTTGTGAAACCAGTTAGCTTTTGTTTCCTTTCCCGAGGGTTTTAAACTAATTCATTTCTATTTATTTTTAGTTTTTTTTATTTACTTATATTGTTTTGTTATTTCCTGTTCACCACTTTTCAACTTTGTTAACAATAAAGCGTATTATTATTATTATTATTATTATTATTATTATTATTATTATTATTATCATTAGTCATATCATTTGTGACGCAGTCATTCGGTGTTTCTGTTTTAAAAAGCAATTTTTATCTGTTATAATGTTCGGTTTCTGTGGGAATTCTTTCAGAGGTGTTGATTTTATTATTATCTGTAGTTTAAAGTGCTGTTGAACTTTATTGGGTCAAACTGACAGATGTTAACAGATTTGTTGACCACCCCTCTTACATCATGAAGTGTGGACTAGAAACTAGAAACTATAAAAGTAAATACTACATTTATAAAGGCTGGTCTGTTGTATTTCGACAAACTGAGAGACAGAGTGTATACATCTTATTCTGAGTTGGCCCAGTGATCCCATCTAGTGCTTTACCTCAAAGGAACCACAAACCTAAAGATCCATTCTGCAGACACTTACTAAAATTTATTTTTTCAGAATTTATACTATTACTGTAATGAAGTCTGACTAATGAGTTAAAGGTTAACACATGCTCAGTTGTCAGCGTTAGCTGATCCAGGCTTGGTTTAAGCTGTGTGGTTGTAGGTTTGCCATCTGTCTCACCAGACTGATTAAATATCACTGAACTGAAAAGGTACGTTCCCCCTTAGGTGTTACCAAAGAAATGTATGAAAAACAAAGTTAACAAATCTTTATCAAAAAATATATATGATATAAATGCTTATTTTGCTTATGTTTTGACAACTTTGATGTTGGAAATTATGCTAACGTTTAAGTTTTGGATGATACCACGGGGCAGTGCAGTTTGTCTATTTGTTGATATTTGCCATTTTACCTACACAAGGAAAAAGTATTGTTTTGTGTTGCTGATTGTGCGGCTAATCAGACAAATAACCATACTGTCTGCCTGGGATTAGTCTGATCTGCTGGATGATAAGAGCATTGAGATAAGATGCTGGCCTGGTCCCAGCATGTAACCTGCAGGAACAATGGTGTAATACAACTCCCACAACAACAGCAAAAGCTTCAAAATAACAACAATAATAAGCTTTGTTGAGGATTGTCAAAATAAATGCTTATTTTCTGTCTGTTCAGTCCATTTTCTGCGATAGATGACTCAATCAGCCCTCACGTATCAGACATTCTCATACGCTGTTGTTCAGATTGCTGCGTGTTTCCATCCCTCACCACTTCCTTTGCCTTTGTAATCCAGGCTGTGTTCAATGTGGGCTGTGCTAATCTGACCTTCTATTTCAGGAGCAGTCTGCGCAGGTGGATCCTGTGTTGAGCTTTGTTTTATCTGACACATGCAGTAGACGATCCAGACGCATAGCCTGAAGGCTGCACCGCAACAATGCCAGAGTCCTCATTGGGTGAGTTTTCTCACATCTCACAAACACCACTGCACGTTACACACCACGAGTGACACATGTTGAACAGTCATTTTTGTGCTGAGGAAGAGGAGCAATACAACTTTGGCTTCATGTTGGCATCCTCATTAGTCAGATTAACTGAAGCACGGTACTATAGTGTTCTGCCCTCAGTAGCTGTTGTGCTCTGTACTAAACTGTATGTGTAAGTGCCAAGGATAATATTTCATACAAAGTGTTTTCTTTTCCTTGTTAAGTATTGCCAAATGATCCCAGGCCGATGTGCTGTATATATTTGACAGATTTCTTTTTCTCTGAAGTCAAGGACATTTGCAGCATCTCTGCTGAATGTAGAACATCCCCCATGAGGCAGTTTAGCCAATCATCGCTGCCACTGCACAGAAACTACGTCCTCAGTACCTTCTGCACAGAACACAATGTGCAAGCATGTCTATCACACATCAATCAGGTTGGTAATGTAACATTTGTGTGTGTAATGTTTCTAGTATTATTACAGTAAATGGTTTGTAAATGCTTTCGCCGAGTACAATATGATGGCACTCTCCTTGGTTTGATTTTGGCCGGGGACTATTAATCAAGTTTTAGATATATAATTAAAATAATCCATTAAAACCTGAAGAAAAAGCTTGTTTCCTGTTTTCCTGTAATGTTTGTGTTTATATAATATATTGTACTTTATGCACTGGAATGCAGAGTTCAAATCTACACTGAAATGATAAATTGTAGCTAGCTGTATATCCTTATCTCCACATCTTTTTTTTAATGTATATATTTATATACTCTCGCCTTTACAGGAGATGTCATCTCTTGGCCTCCCTCCACTTTGGAAGGAGTCTGCCGGCAGCTCAGAGCTAAATGTTGTAGCTGTCCTAAATTGCATGTCTGACCTGATTCAGCTGCATCACAGGGGCATGCGAACCCTGGAAAACTTGGAAGTGGAGCATCTTAGGTCTAGCAGCAATGTGGACTTCCTGCAGCTCACCGGCACCCAGCTAAAGGTGCAGTAACATTTACACCCGGTGATTCCCCTCATATTGTTATTAACTTTAAATACTAAAATCCAGATAAAGTCTTTAATAGACCAACCTTTAATATATTTTTCAGAAAAAAAGGATGAATATAAGAATGAAGCCACAGTAACTCCTATGAACAGAGTTCTGCTTCTTTTCATCTATGATTGTTTTTCTTGAAGTTAAGTAGTATTTGATTTGAGTTGAGTTTATTTCAGCATTTTGTTCACTGTCACTATTATTCTGTTTCTATAGGAGCAGCTTGAACTTTCCAAAAGAGAAAATACTGGACTGCTTGAGAAAGAACGACAGCTGCAGCTGAAAGTGAAGAGTCTGCAGAACTGCCTGAAAAATGAAAAGGAAGAGGTACTTTCTTTGGAAAAGCTGCTTCAGATGATGTTGAGTGAATCCACAGACACGTGAATTCTGTCTGTGTAAAAGCATCCACCAAGAACAACTTGTTTTATTTTGCTCTTGACAGGTGCAAAAACTCCAGAACATCATTGCAAGTCGGGCCACTCAGTACAATCACGAGATGAAAAGGAAGGAAAGAGAGTTTAACAAACTAAAAGAGCGTCTGAACCAACTTCTGGTTGACAAAAAGGACAAGAAGCAAGGTGAAATCTCTTTGGTGTTATTCTTTACATTTTACAATAAATTATTAATTTGAATTTGTTTTGTATGTACAACATTGAACTCCACAGGCTCGTTCTGACTCCCCATGTTCTCCTTTTATGTGTTTGTCATTCTTACTTCCAGCCATAGACATGTTAAACAACATTGGAAGAGCTGATGGAAAGAGAAGCCTTTGGAAAACTGAAAAGACAGAAGCAAAGTGAGCTCAATTCTTATGACCTAGTTGTACTATGGTAGCAAAAACATACTTAAAAGAAATAGCATCTCTAGAAAAAGTACTTAAAAGTGGTTGTCCTGCTTTTCGAATCTCAAGCAGTTTACTTTTGATTACTTGTCTCAAAAATGTGACTTTGTCAGGTTGTAATAGTTGAATAAAAACACTCCACTGCATCTCTTGTCCTTAGGCATGAAGGGGAGATGTATAAAACTCTGCTGAGCGACTATGACACCCGACAGAGGGAGCTGGTGCTGGAGAATGCAGAGTTGAGGAAAGTGTTGCAGCAAATGAAAAAAGACATGGTGTTCATTTTGAGTTCAAGGGAAAAAAGTCAGAAAGAGGATAAACATGAAGCTGGTTGCATACAGGTTGGACAACACTTTTATTCTCTTCTCCCATTCTTAAAGTTATTCAACCTGAGAAATGCAGATTTATTAATTAATTTATTATATATTTAACTCTTGAGCTGTATAACTGTTGACATACAATAACTTTGCCTATTGTCATGATTTCTAATGATTTAAATGATTAATGATTTGATAATAGAAAATCAGTTTGCATGACATTAAAACTATCAATTTGGCTTTTCTGTACCTTTCAGACCAGTTTGTGCAATGGTATTATGTAGTACAGAAAAAAGGTGGTTTGATACACTGCTCCTAACTGTTGACAATTATATATATATATCCACAAATATATCACAGTTTGTTTCTCAGCTGATAATCATCCTCATTACTGTTATGTAGTTTGGCTTTAGAAGCTTGTTTGGCACGAGTGTTGATAATTGAGATGCAGTATTTTCATTATCATGCCAGACTGACTCGGAGGATGAAGAAGAAGTGTTTGATTCCAGTAAGGAAAGCGTAGATCTGTATTGTGCTCATGCTCGGGAGAAGCTGACCAACAGTATTCGCCTCCAGTGGAGAAGACTCAAGAGCCATGTGGAAAGACTGGACAGCCAAGGTAGTCATCACACCACATTGAGAGACAACTATGTAATTCCTCTCTAACCACTGATCTGGCAAAAGAGTAACTTTGTTCAAACTAATAGAAACTATCAAAGCAACCAAAGTACTCTTACATGATATACTGAAGGATGGATGTAAACATAGTTGTAAAGTTTGAATTTCTGGTTTTGTTTGTGCAGCTTCTTTGGCCCAGATGAGTGAGAGTAAAGACTCTGATGCTGTTCCACAAGAGACTCACGAGGAGGAGATGGACAGACTGAAGCTGGAGATCCAGCAGTGCAAAGACTTTATTCAAACACAGCAGCAGCTGCTGCAGGTAAGACTGAATTCACACTAAAATCATTAGGATTTGTCCACATTTGCCATTTGCAAAAGTAAAAGTAACATTGCGGAACCAAAGCAGCATAACATATATGTCGTTTTAAGTACAATAAATTGTGGCCGAACCACTTCATACTTGTTTTTTCTGTTCCTGCAGCAGCAGCTCAGCTCTCCGTGTGAAGAGGAGACGACTTCCTTGCTGAGTGACTGCTACGTGTCTCAGGGGAAAGAGCGTCTCAGAGAGGAGTGGAAGACCTTAGAGGAACAGAGAAAGATCTTTGAGAGGGAGAGGAGAAACTTTACAGAAGCAGCCATAAGACTGAGCCTCGAGGTGATTTGTGTAATAAATCCAAAAATCATTCTATGTATAAAACTCCTCTGTGCTATATCATTCTATTGTGAGTTTTGACTTCTTTTGTGTTGACTTGTGTCTGGTTTGATTTGCAGAGGAAGGCCTTCGAGGAGGACCGCGCGACATGGCTCAAACACCAGTTTTTAAACTTGAGTCCATTTGCAGACACAAAGAAACCCCCGATGTCAAAGTCTAAAAGTGCCTTTTTAATATGTGAGTGTTACGTCTGTTGGTTTCAGTTTTTCCAGGTGTCCGTGTTTACTGTCGGACATGAGCTCAGATGAGATTCAGTTCACTTTTAAAAACAGAACCTTTAGGGTTTTTTTTGCAAAAACAACTTGTTAGACCTGAAGCCGTTTTAAATGTTTTAAAAAGGATTTTTGTTCCTTTTTGCCAGCTGTGACATTTCCAATCATACCATAGACTGTATGTAAAGATAGATTACACGTCTCCACCTACTCTTATTGTGCACAAAATGAAGCAAAAATATCCCGGCCATTAAATGTTTAATTAAAACCAAACTTTAAAAAACCTCAGTGTGATAAGAACTTCTTAAAATGACAGAAAACGTCTTTGAGAAAAAATTACCTGACATGTAATTTGAGTTTTTAGTTTGGTCCGTGTCCCATTCACACACACTTAGGATGTGGGATTTATGGGGGCTATCGAGATTATTTGGCTTTAATTTGGGGTTGATGTTAAGTCATCCATCTTTACATGCAGCCTATGAGTGTATGAGTATGAGGTATCAATCATTTCCAATTTCAGATACTAATAAAAGTTTCATATCATTTTAGCAGCTGAATCGGAGGTGAGTGCAGCGTTTTCTCCGGAAAACCTCATCAGATGCCCGTCGGACACAACCTCCCCCACACACAGATGTTTGTCATTCACATCACCATCCACAGACGACCTGTGTCGCCCCCTTCGCCTCGTCCCAGAAAACAGGTACAGTGTCTTTATTTGCACATGGACTGAAATAGTAAAAATCATAATGCACCTTCAAATGAATGCAGTTAAATGTTTGTCTCTCTGTGAAATGTGATTTCCAGCTCAACCAGACCAAAGACAAAGACTGAGCGTGTTGAAGAATCAAACCTCTTTTGCAATGGAAATGATCCAGTTCAGCACGAGTGGTGGAACAACAGCAGAGACCGCAGCAGCCACACACTCACACAGGAAATGAACAGCTCTGTGACAAGCCAAAAGCTCTTATCATCTGAATCAGGATTTATGTGAATGTCTATAAATCCTGGATGATGTGCGGTATTGCAGAACTGTACGAGAGGGATGAACACCAGTCAACTCCAAGATAGATTGTAAACTGATTCATTTGCTGTGAACAAAGTCAAAGGAGTCGCGTTCCAAGTCTGGAGTTCTGTGTGACAAAGAGAAAATTGTAGTTTAAATGTTTCTTTTTTTATCTATAAATGTATTGATTTATTTACGCTTTACTTCAAAACTTGCTTTGCGAGTCGTACAGCATCTTAGACTGAGGGTAACATGTTTTGCAAATGCTGGGTTTGCAACGAAAGATGTTGCTATTTGTACGTATTAGTTTATGCTGCACCTATAAATTGGCATTTATATCACTAACTTATTACTAATGTTATGTTAAATCAGCAGCAGGTAAAGCTGCCGACATCCTGCCCCGGTCCATGTGGGTACTAACGCGTTTTACCTCAGCCAGTAATGATTGTTTTTTCCACAGCAGTGAAGTGTTATCTCAGTGCCCGTGGTGGAAGGGAAGTATCTATTTCTCCAGATAAAAAGGAAACTTAATGAGCAAAGGAAGGATTACAATCCAACAATTTACAATTAGGTCAAATGGAGCACTCGTATGGCTTCTCCTCGTTGGAGAGAACTGTTTGGGTAATTACTCTCATTGCCAGAGGGGGGAGACAAAAGTTCTGCAGGTTTAAACGTGTCGTCTGTAACAGAGTGAGAATGTAACTTTAATGCTGCTCTTTCACTGAATGCAACAACAAACTGTCAAATGTGAATTATGTGTCTGTGGTTTTAAAAAAGAAATGTGGCTGATTAACAACATTGCTTCCATGTAAAATAATGTAGCTACATTAGTAACCGCTGATGTATCATGTGTGAGTTAAAAGGCTTTAAAATTGAACACAGATTATATAATGTGTTGTAGATATTGAAGGTAGGTAACTCCAATGTGAATATTAATGTGAGTTCCTTTCACCAGTTTTTAATGAGTGTGTTCATCTTTGTGTCTGTAATACTGGCCGATCAAAATAATTCTTCCAGCAGGAATGTGTCACGATGTATTTTAGACAAACTTTTATTCTTGGAAATCTTATTACACATTATTATTTTGGAGAGTTTGGTCGTTATTTGTCTCTTTGGGAAACAAGTGACTGATTATGAACAGCACTGCTCCTAGTGGCCTGTATCTGCTAAAGATGGTGAAGCATCAAGTCATCAGAAATGTCTTAAGGAGAGGTGAGTAATGTAATAAATATTTATAATATTTATAACTGCCTAGACATACTGTGTTTACTGTCGTGCAGTATCAGCAAACATTAACGTTGATCAGTAACTCTACTGCTGTGATCCACATGTGTGTGCTGGTCATTTTTGCGTAAAAATACGTGGCTGTAGCTGTCTATCATTTTCAAGCACATGATCAAGAAAGGTTATTTAATGTATACGACCCCTTGAATGTTTTATACAAGCACCCTAAATGAACAGTTTCATATGTAGTGTGTTATTTATATCCACGCTAAGCTGTAGCAGGTTGGAGTATTGTAATTTGTGATGTTTTGGATTAATACATATTTATATTTTATATTTATATTTTCTTTTAATAGCTGCACCACACAAATATTACAGGTGGAGCAACTCTCTGGGTGCATTTCGAGTACTAATATTAATCTTGTTGTTTCAGGAAGATTTAGAGACATATGCGGCGACCAGTTTTACAAATCCACCATACAAAACGTTTTTTTGAGAAGTTAGTTTATTTGAGGTCTTATTGAAAACACACACCATCATTGACTGGCATAAAACAGTGTTATTAAACACAGTGAGCAGTACAGCTGCAGGCCAGGTGAGCTTCTGCTGTCTCCCTCAGGTCCACGCTGTTATCAAAGATGTTCTGAGCACTCACGGCAGAATCTGCAGAAGTGAAGAGAGCGGAGCAAGTTAGGAACTGGGTATTATCTTTCACCTCATTGTCACGTTCTATCTCTTAAACCAGGTGCACTCACCGGCAGGCTGGCAGTGGAAGCCAACAGTAACGGCTGTGGTCTTTACAGGGAAGCAGCCGGACAGACAGCGCAGCACAGGCTCAACAGAGAAGCATTTGGATTCCTGCCCGTTGATGTTGAGCTGTTTCTGCAGCTGCACCGATTCAAGCTTCATACGACACTCTGTAAGAGAAAGGTGTGCACAAGTTAGCTTCCGATGGATTTGAGGAATCCTCAGTTGGGGTTACAGACTTGCTTTATTTAATGTTGCTCTAAAGGTCATTCTCAGGTGAGCTGTGCATCTCACCAGTGGTGTCCCTGCAACTCTCGGCTGGCAGAACCCAGGAATGAGCATAGCTGACAGCATTCTTGGTCAAGCGTCCATTGGGTGTGCGATACTCCTGCTGGACTTCCCCATCAGCCTTTCCACAGAGTCCACAGGTCTGTCCCTTCATCCAGTCCACAACTTTAACCTACATGGGAAAATCAGATCACATATTACATCCACTCAATGATATACACCTACATGCTTAAATGTACTATAATAAGTGTTCATAGTTACTGTTGTATTTACCTTCCATGAGTTCTTGTCAAAGTAGACTTCATGAAGACCCAGGCTGGGAGCAAACACAGAGATTCCTTTGTCCACTGGTCTTATCTGGATTTTAGCTGCAAGACAAAAACTTTTTTCGATCATTTACTTCAAATGATTTAATTATAATATTTACATATTATATATCAGCAGAACAAGGAATTAAATACGGAATAAGTATGAAGTTGCTTTGATAATGAAACATGGACAACTTTAGCTTACTGCTACCATCATTTGGTTTGCAATATTAGAAGTGAGCGACTTTGATTGGATAATGAATGTATATAGAAACCTGTGGGATGCTGGTATGGCAGATTGTTGATGGGTATTTCCATTCCATTGACCTTTAAAATCACGTCAGCATTCTTCGGGTACAGGTCAATATCACTACAAGGGCATAAATGAAAATGTTAGGTTGAGACCTTATAATATTACAAAGAGAAACCCAACAGTTCCTGCAATGAGCGCTGGATACAGCTCAATGATTAAGACTTAAAGTAAGGAAACATATTTCATAGCTATTGCAGAGATTGTCTGGCTGAAATCAAATGATGGAGTGCTCAATCAGGCATGTTCAGTATTTTCCTAAAGTTCCAACCTCTGGCAAGGACTTTTGGGGGGTAAAAATATTTGTCTAAAAGGTTAGACCCTGGTTCCTGTGGTGGAAATGGACAAAGTTCCTTCAAAGGTTCCCAGTTTCTGGCAAAGGTTCCTGAAGTGACAATGCAGCTTATGGTTGCTCCTTTCCTCAGTTCTGGCAAAATGATCATTGCTGGTTGATGTAAAATGCAGAGCTACCAGTGCATCAGCATGGGAACGCCACCACGGATAGAAATATTTAAAATTCCAGTTTACTGTGAAATACAGAGAGAAATACCTGGCACTGATGAGCTTAATCAGCATTGTGTAAACTCATTCGGCAAAGGGCTTCAACACTCACATATCAGCAATCTTCACATTGATATGGTTCTGTTCAATGTTATCCTTCTTCAGCAGAACCATGAATTTCAGCTCATCTGTGCAATCCTGGGCCAGAACTTGGTAGCAAGACAAAGGAAACTCAGTCCTGTATTTCCTGTTGTTGAATGTGGTCAGTGTGTCTCTGGCAAAGCTACATTCAGCTGTGAAAAAAATTAAATAGATTTAATCCTATGCACACAGTCAAAAGCAACTGCCAACGCATTCGATATCAATAGTAGCCATTACCTGCACCAGCCTTGGCAAGCAAGTAGTGGACTCTGTCAGCAGCGTCATCGAAGGGGGTGAGGCCCTTGATTGCATCAAGTGGCAGAGCAAGGGGCAGACGCAAAGACAGCTTATAGACACGCTGTGGACAGAATAATTTGTTATTATTAGAAATCGTTGACTAGCGAGTGCTGTGCAAAAAGCTGGAGCTGGACCTCTGGTAATGGCATCATGCATGATCATAAATGGAGGAATCTCTGTCTCAACCTGATGATTCATACCATTGGTGTTTTCCAAACGAGGTCAAGTGCCCTGTCAGATGTTGCGATCAGAGTAGCTGAGAGCTGGTTGCTGCTCTTTTCATCCTTTCCTTGAATGAGGCCAGCCAGCGTGGAAGCAGGAATGGAGTTGTACACCCTTTAAAAGAAATTTCCAAATATCATTTAACATCGTCTATATTCCATGTCAGTGTTATTAAAGAAAGAATGTACATAACGTTTTTTTTTACTTCTCTGCATAGCGTTTAAGGGCAGTAGGTAGGTTGTTCCAGGCCACTCTGATGCGAGCTGCGGGTCTTGGTCCAACAAGACCAGTCTCAGCTGTGATCATTGTGTCGTACTGCTTGCATTCAGCTCCCCAGCCTACTTTTGCCTATCGAGAGACAGTACAAGTGGCTATAAGGCAGCTGCTTTTAAGGGTTGACTTTTACATGTTATGTAAAAGACAAAGCAATACAATTCCTTACATTGACTTTGAATTTGCTAAGCACAACTCCATCGGCACATAACTTCCAGTTGTCATCAGCAGCCAAGGCAGCCAGAATGAGCTGAATTCTGGCGGTAGGTTTGTCCAAGTAGACAGACAGTTCGTATCCCATGATCTTTTTGTCAGCTCTGACAGCACGGACGATGATAGCAAAGACAGGGGTAGCCGCTTTTCCGAGGTATTTATTCTGTGTGATCCATCAAGGTAAAGCAATAAGTACCTCAACAAATCTACTTGTCAAAATATCAGACAAAGGATTTATTTAACCAAAAATTACCACGATTCACCTTTTTGTAGATAGCCTCAAAGCTTGAAGCACTGCTCCTGCTCTTGGAAAGTGTTGCAGAGGTGGCCTGAGAGAGTTGACCCTACAACAGTGTTGTATTGCTGTTAATGGGCATCATGAACAAGCTGCAACAGTTTACATAATCAAACAGTCACATATATTGTCAAGTGTTTGAAGCACCTAGCATCTAAACGTACCTGTTTCTTGTGGTTCTTCTGGAACTTCAGGCGATAAATCATTTGCTGATAAGCAGAAATTTTTTTTTTCAGATTTCATGCTTACTGTGATATACTGTATGTATCTGTTAATTTTCTTCATTGTAAACTCATAGCAATAATCTTGCCATTTGATCTTACCTTTGAGAGGCGAGCACTGGAACGAGAGGAACTTGAGCTAGCAGTAAAGAGAGAAGCAAGGCTTGATGCAGAGCTGGACTTTGAGGACCTGCTGCTGCTGCTGGCACTAGATGAGGAGCTGGAGGAGGAGGATAAGCTCCCATTCTTCAGACCAGGAGCAAGGATTTTCTTGAGCTTCATCAAGACTGGTGTTCCCTCAACGATTTCCTCTTCACTCAGATTGATCTGCTTAATGAGCTTCTCCGCAGCCTTTGGTCCAACTTGAATCTCCATCTCCAATTTCACAATCTCTTCACCTTGAACTGAACATATCATTTAATACTGCCATTAATATTTGCTCCATGCATGCTGCTTCTGCAAAAGTGTCTAGCGTCAATACTTACTTGGTATCACAGAAAGAGCAATCGAATGCTTTCCAGCCATTTTGTACAGGACAACGTCACTGATGAAAGCAGCGTTTTCAGTGGCAACCTTTACACAGCCTTTCAAGCCAATGGCAACAGCTTTACTACAGTACTTCTTTGAAAACTGAGTTGCTTTGGGTGTTACAGAGGACTTGGCAGCTGCCACATCCTCGAAAATGATCTCTGAGGATCTTGACTATAAAAAAAAAAAGATCCATTAATTATATTGTAAATGTAGATACTGTTTTGGTTATATTGAAATCCTTTTTTTAAAAACTCACCGAACTGGCTGCTGCAGAGGAACTGAGCTTAGATAGCCTTGAGATGGGCTGCATGAGTTTGGCTGGGATAAGAGGAACGATTCTTGCAGCAGCAAGATCCTCAATATTTCTCGCCACAGCAAAAGTGTCAACTCTGTTGAAATAAATAATGTGGACTTTAAAAATGCATTTTAGATGTGACATTAGCCTATTTAAGAGTATACAATAAGTAAAAAAATGTTAGGCTTACTGCACAGCTGCAATGTTTTCAGGTGCAGAAACAGGCAGAACTTCTAGCTTAAAGTTACCCTCCTTGATGTTAAGTGTTGCAATAATTTTAGCGGGCAAAATGGAGTTGAACTTGGCTCTTGATTGCAAACCAGCCTGGAGTATAGCAGTGTTCACCCCCATCACAGCAAATGTGTTCACTGCAACGCTAGAAGGAGAAGACATTTTTGTGATTTATAATGTGATAAATTTCTTTCATCATTTTATGTTGTAGCGTCAGATGTTCTACATACCTTGGTCTGATCTCAGTCTCAAGCTGCATATCTGTCTTCAGAAGGTGAGCGAGAAGGAAGTTTTCAGGCAGAACTGGTGATGTGATAGCCTTGACTAAGAAAACAAATAAATCCATGTGTCACCTCTTAGCACCATACTCTTAATGCTGTTGGTTCCACTATCAGATGATATTATGTACCAGGTATCATTAGTGCTCTTTGGAAAAGCAATTAATCAGCATCTGCTTTTAAGATTGTAGATGTTTTATAACTTCTACTTACTCTGAACAGCTACGGCAGCCACAGCAGCAGTGTACAGACTGAGCTCCATTGGAAGACCAGCAGCAGTAGGCATTATGCGACGCACCTCAGTAGCCAACAGAGGCTTAGCAAAGTTGAAGGAAGCACCAGACAACAGAGCTTTGACAGCCTTTCTACCAAGTGCCTGATTAGATGGTGCAGTGGCGAGCTGAAGGAAAATAATGAATTAAATCTGTAGTGTCTCACAAAATTATGATGAAGCAATGTCTTATGAAGTTGAGACATTGCCATTTGAATCGTACCGAAATGACCTGATCAATCAAGGCTTTGTCAATGTTGGCAAAGGCAATTTCCTGTCCAAAGAACTTGACATAGACGGAGGCCAAAGGACTGCGGTTTGGCATGGACCTCCAGTGAGAGAGCTGTGGACAGAGGAAACATACAATCGTGTTCAATCAGGTGACAATTGATGATATTCATAACTCAATGGAGTTTGATTGCTTACAGCCTGCATGATACGCTTCATCTTAGTGATCCTGTCAGCACTGTCAACAACTGCAGGGTTTTTCAGAAGAGCCTCCTGGAGTCCTTCAGTTCTCACTCCAACCTAGGAAAAAATCAACATGTTCAAACAATCTTCTAATCAGAACATCTTGGTAATGTCTCGAGCTTGGTTTCCTTTTCCTCCTACCTCCACAACATCAGCAGCAGCTCCAGCAAGGAAGGCACCGGCCTTAGCCACAAAAGATCTGGGCAGAAGAGTTGCAGCATCGTTGATGTAGAAAGCACTGGCAGCGGCACCGAGCATCAAAGGGCCTGAAAGAGAGCAAAACAAATATGAGACGAATGCACAAACAAAAAAGATATATATAAACAAACAAAACTAATCAAATAAATTCAAATGATACTAAATAAAGATAGAGACAAAGAGATACGTTTATACGATGCTACTGAAAAACGAACGTTGAGGTACAACATGAGGTAACTTGTAAAACAGGTCTTACTGTTATAGATGTCTGCATAGACGGCTTTGCTGAAACGCAAGCTCAGTCTGCCCAGAACTGGATTCAAGATTTTGACAGCCACGTTGCAAGCTTTAGAACTGTGAAGAGAACAGAAAAGACCTGAGTAAGCTGGTGAGTTTTTGCAAAATTACTTGGTGATGAAAAGGTTTCAGAGAGTGTTCTTACACAGACTCTTGGATAGCGCTGTTGCTCTTGGTCATAGACTTCATATAGGAGTACGTGAAGCTTGCTACCTGCAGATTCTCCTCTGCCTTCACAATGCTGGCAAGAGTTGTCACCAAACCCACTGGAGGCCTTGTCTCAAACAGCACGATGCATGCAAGCATACGAAGCTCTGGGTGAAGAGCCTTGTCCATGTAGAGCTGAAGAGCCAATTCCTGGACCTAATTTGCAAGAGAAAGCAAACTCAGTATGGCATCCTCCCAGAAAATGAGTTTAAAAAACGCTTTGTTACTGAGAGCCTACCATTCTGGGCTCTTTCTTTGCGATGTTCCTTAGGGCCATGATGGCTTCAGCGTGGACTCTCATGGGCAGAGATGCGGCTGCAGTGCCATGGATTGGCAGGATCTTTGTAATTGGCTTAAGGCTATTAGTATGGCCAGCATTACCCAAAACCTTCAGGAGCAGAATCATGTCCGGGGTCTCAGCCCTAGCGACAGCCTCTGCAAGGAGCTCCTGGATGGGCTGTGAGGGGAAATGAGAAGTTAGGAAATCCCTTTTCTCATCCAGAAAAATCGAATAAGTAAAATGTGGAAAACAAAGTTATATCACCTTGACGAGTTCAGCAGGGCAGACAGTCTTCTCAGCACAATATTTAGAAATCATGGTACCATAGCCAAGAAGCACAATCTCACGCAGAACTGGTTGCTCCAGTACTTTTTGGTTGATTGCCAGGCCCTACAAAACAGCGAGTGTCAGAAATGCTTATTACGCCCATTTGTACTACAGACAAACTAACTTGCATTGAAGATTACCCACCTCTATCAGCTTGATGGCCTCAGGGCTTGCTGTCACCATGTGAACAGATGCAATTAAAGCCTGGGCTGCTTCAGCAATGGTGAGCTCATCAGTCAGGTATTTCTCCTTGATGAATTTCAGAGCAGCAGGTGTTCCAATGACAGGGATGGCCTCCAAGAGCCACTGTCTGAAAGATGAAAATTAAGTGATTGAAACTGCGTACATATTTTTCAAATATCTTATTCAAATGTTCAGACAATCAACCTGTAAGCAGGGCGGTTTCTGAATTGGCTCCAGAGCATTTCCAGATCTTCAAATTGGGCTGCACGGAGGACCTGAATTAGCTCCAAAAACTTCAGAGGGGCATCCTCATGGACTCTCTCCACATTGTGGGTGACCAGATGATTCAGAATATCCACAATCTAAGAAAACAGGAATGTAAGAGAAGTCATTTAAGAGTTTCACAAATTTTCAATGATACATTTTAAAGAGACAATACCTGGGCCTGAGCATTCTTGATCTTGATGAGCTGAAGGGGAGTCTGAAGAAGTTCCGTGGAGAACTCGTACTTGAGAGATCCACGTTGGAGATACTCTGCCTCGATGGGCACAATAGGTGCATTCTGAATCTCAAGGAAGACCAAGGATTGCCTTGAAAGAAATTTGAAAACGATCAATCTGCAGCTCTGTGAAATCCAAACACTGCTGTTATAACATTCCTCAGAAAGGATTAATGAATGTATGTAAAGATCAATGACATTCTATTCAATTCTGAGTATGTTTTACACACTTAGTCTCCATCTGAGCAGCTCCATTCATTTCATCGAAAGGTGAGAACTGGATCAGCTCATTGACGGTTGCCTCCTGGATCAGGATGCCGTTAGTGACTGGCTTCAAGATGTAATTGTATGCTGCAGCTCCTCTCAGGTTCTTTGAATCATGTTGAGATGAGACACAGTTACTTGATCATGCAACATTATCTACTTTCACAGCTGTATGTGTGACACAAACTCTGGTGGAACCTACCTGCTGGCACTTGGTACATTTCTCAGTGTATGCCAACCCTACGTCTTTCATGATCTTCTCCTGACAGTTGTTCAGGTCTCTGCTCTTTGTCAAGAGGATGCGTTCAGCCTTTTCATCTTCAGTGATGGCATAGAGGGTCTTGCACACACCCTGAGCTCCAGCCTAATCCAAAGAGTATGCGTTTACTACAGAGATTCGACTTCCAGTAATGGATTTATAAGCAGAACTGTGTGGCCTTTGACAAACCTCCTGCAATTCGTAGACATTCTGTGTTTTCTTGATGTTGAGCTGAAGGACATTCAGAATTCCTCTCTGGATGTTTAGCACCAGTGTGGAGATTCCCTCAGGAGCCATTATTTTGCCAACAACCCCATTGATATACTCAAACTTGATGGGAGTCAAGAGCTGAGCTGCCAGTGCTGTTGTCAGCTTGGTTGCTGGGATTAAAGGATCCTTTGGCCAGACACCGCTGTACTCGAAGAGCTCAGGTTCTACGAGCTACAGTGAAAAAGAAAATTTGTTACAGAGCAGTTAACATTCAAAACATTAAAAGATTGTTACTCGCACTTGATTTTGATCTTTACCTTCAGCATGTGTATATTTTGCTCTGCGGCGCTGATGAGAACTTTGCTGCTGACTTTGAGTCCGGCCCTTGCCAAACCTTCCTCTGGCAGACCACTGAGGAGTAATGCCTCATATTTGTACACGAAAGTCTTACCAGCAGCAAAATCCGGAGCTGTAAGCACAATTTAAGTCAATGAGAGGAGTTGTACATTATAACCAATAATCTGAGTAATTTATAAGATCATATGAACCATAAATTGAGAAAAAATTTTTTTAACTTGGTTTAATTTACTTTCATATAGCTTTAGCTGTAGTAAACATTGCACCATGGTTTGCCCAGTCTGTGATAGGCTTCCATATATTGTTTGGGAAAAATGGATACCAAATTATAATAAAGTAGTGAACTTACCAAAGTTTTGAGGGTGACCCGCTAGAAATAGAATTGAAAACAAATTAATAATCTAGCAATTAAATAAATGTTCAAACCAATAAATGTGATTTAAAAAAAAAAAATGGTCTAAGTACAGTCTGCAGAATACATATGTAGTCACTCAGATACTGATATTTTTTAAGTTTTAAGAAATAACTTGCTATCTCCAATTGCCTAAATCCTTGTATTAAAGCAGATACTGTAGAACATTACATTACAACCTCTCAGGTTATAATGTGGCTTTTAAAAACACTTAAAACTGTTAGCCTGCCCTGAAACATGCATGCACAGCATATACAGTAAGTGCAACAAGTGCCTTGTAAGAGTGACCAAAATTTATTTTGGTATTAAGTTGGTTTTTACTTCAGTGTGAAAGTGCACTTTTAATTAAATTGGAATAAATTGGAAAACATAAATGCATTGGCACATTTAAATGACAGGAAAGAAAAAAAGCATAACCAGAAACCCTGAATATTAAGGGACAACACCAGTAACTGTCACTTCTGCTCAACTTGTGAGGAATAAACTGGACAGTGATAAACAGCATTAAGCTTTGATTTCATCTTTAAAAATCACCACATTTACTGGATTATTTGAAGACAATAAGTAAAAAAAATCTACTAATAGCATGATAAAAGTGACAAGGGTTTATAAAATGGGAAATCCTACTCACCCACAAGGGCCAGAGTCAAGGCAAGTGCAACAACTCTCATGGCTGATGAGAATGTGAATGCCTCTGTGATGGGCAGCCCTTTTATAGAGAGCAATTGTGCTGATTATGTCCACAAAAAAGATATCACGAAGGTATGCTTGACCAATACATTCGCTTAGATAAGTTTCACAATTTTAACACAAACAAGCTTGGGTTTGGGTTGGGAGATGGTGGCAGGGTGTGTATCAGTGGATGAAAAGTTAATGTCACCTGACCTTGTTCTCCTCAAATATGCCAAGTCAAAGTTATGACCGTATAAACAGTCATAAGAACGCCCCTTAGATTTGTTTTACATGACACAATTATTAATAATATGAAGGCACTACATGACTATCCTACAGATTGGATTAAAATGAATAAATAATTAGGAACTACTTTTAACCTAGAAAGCTGTTCAAGACAGGGTTGTGCATGGTCACCACTATTCTGCTAACCACAATATATTAGAAACAAATAAATTTCAGGGGAATTATTATTAAAGTGACAGAGCATAAATCGGCCTGTTACATGCAGTATGTGCTTTCAGATGAAGGGCAACCAACACATTCTTTACACAAAGTGATGCAATATTTGAAACTTTTTCATCACAGTTGCTTTATGCGCTTTTATCTACAGATATGTTGCTAAGACACAACAGGTAAAATGAATAGATCAACAGTACAACTCGTCAAAAGTATTGTTAAAAATTTGGGGGAAATATTTGTCCTCAAAGAAAACTTTTTGTTTTTCTTGCGAAAGGCAATAACGAAGTTTAATGAGACTAAAAATGATTTACTTATTTTGATTTTATATGTAGCCACGAATGTCTGTGACATCACTGCATCAGATTGTTGACTTGCAGTTTCAAAGTTCACACAAAGAGGGCACCATGATTATGGCTGTTTGCTCACTTTATTTGTTGTGGTCAGCGTGACCACTAATCAACCGGTCATGACATGTCCCAAAGAAATTGTCACAAGTGCTTCCAATATGTGTTCTTGCCCCCACTGATACATAATTACCAGACAGGATTTATACAACAGTGCACAATACACATCAGAGATCATCAAACATTTAGAAAATCAAATTAATAAAACACAGAATCAGAGGCAGACGGAGGTTTAACAGCTTTACTGTAAAACAAGGTAACAAAACAATAAGCCCAGAGCGGCCTGGGGTTATATTGATTTTAAACAGCTAAGGGACATTCTAATTCCTGATGTGAAGTGGAGTGCCTAAGAACGCCCCTTAGATCTGTTTTACATGACAAAATTATTAATAAAATGAAGGCACTACATGACTATCCTACAAATTGGATTAAAGTGAATAAATAATCATGAAATACTTTTAACCTAGAAAGCTGTTCAAGACAGGGTTGTGCATGGTCACCACTATTCTGCTAACCACTGACTCAATATATTAGAAAAAAATAAATTTCAGGGGAATTACTATTAAAGTGACAGAGTGTAAATCGGCCTGTTACATGCAGTATGTGCTTTCAGATGAAGGGCAAGCAACACCTTCTTTACACAAGGTGATGCAATATTTGAACAATGTGGTCAATTAGCAGGGTACAAGATCAATGTGGGTAAAAGTCATTCAACCATATAATTCTCTGCATGTGGGCGTCAACATGACAAAAGGTTTATCAACTTGGAACTATTTGTCCATAAATAGAAATGAAGGAAGACACATTGAGATAAAACTTAATTGCTTTCTTTTGTCTCAGCTCAAGGATTGGAAATACAGCATATACATTTTTTTTTTAGCGCGACTGTTACATATTTTACAGGCAGGGGATTAACCAAAAACAACCATTAAATGGAATATTATCAAATGTTTTTAAGGTAATATGGCACCTAGGGTTCATATTAAAACACTGCAGTTAGAGTCAAAGAGGGAGGTGGCCTATACCTTCTCTTAGATATGATTGTTCTGCAGCATCGGCAAGAGATATATCTTTGCAAACCATAATTTTCTAAAAAGATTGAAAAAATACCTTTAATCCCCATATAGACAAATTGATAACAGTTGATAACACATGAATTAAATGGACACCAAATTAAAATGGATATTTAATTCAAGGACTGTACAGCTGCAGGAAGAAGGGACCCATGCTATTTAGTTAAAAAGAAGAAACACTGCTAAATGCTTGAAAAAAGCCTTGAAATATAAAAGACAAAAAAGTAAATGACTGAGGTATATATCTGATAGGAACAGTTTAAAGAGGAGTTACATTTTGTCAAATCTTAAAGACATTCCACTTAATACTGTAGTGGTCAAAAGTTTAGGGTGACAGTTGAATGCCAATCGGGTTCACCACATATATCCAGAACCCTTATTGTCTTGACGGCAAGTAAAGTATCGTTCCCATTAGTTTGTGTGTACACGCTGACTGGAGATTATTACAGTGTGCCTGTATGGCGACGCTGATACCGTCACTCACACACACGCGCGCACACACAGCTGTACGCTGGGCTCACAACAAATAATTGGCGTCCACACCTGCTGCGCCCACGCTACACTTCCTCACAGGACTGGCAGTGGAGAGAGAGAGAGAGAGAGAGAGAGAGAGAGAGAGAGAGAGAGAGAGAGAGAGAGCGACTACGGTGTCCCTAAATAAACTTCGCCAACTCCCCTCATCCTATAGGCATCGCCGTCCTGTCAGGTTAATTAGAGCTGTGATTTTATATCTACAATGACATGTAAGCATAACTGGGAAAGTAACACTGCTAAAACTATCCTGTTTTAGCTAAAGCTTTTTATTAAGGATTGACCCCATTACAATGGCCCCAATTTTAAAAGGTCAACGTCCCGGTGACAAATTACAACCAGGGTCTAAACACTGTCTCAACAACGCGATGATTTGCAGCATGGCTCACCTGCAAGGTTCTAACTGAGGTATCAACGGTTTCATTTACTGACCTCGAAAGGTTAAAAGGGTTGGTGTGACGCCCATGCTGTGTTCCTTTTGGGCCTACTTTGTGATATGTTTGGCTGCCCTGTTGCTACTATATTAACATTGTTTGGGCCATTTTCTTGGCTGTGATCTGAACTGGATAGTGGGGTGCCAGAGCTATGTAATTTTGTGCCCATGGTTTGACCATTTAGCTCAAGGGGAGTGAGGGAGGGGGCCTGAACTCGGCACCACTCGGGTTCCATGGTGATTACGACCCCATCTGAGTCATTGTCTTCATCCTCTGGTGGATCATCGACCAGGCCTGGATCAGGTAGCGGTTGGTTTTGGGTCATGGGCCTATTGATGATGGCGGTCGGTAAAACCCTAAGTTCTGACCTGTTAAGATTCTTTTCTGGGCCAGCACCATCTCTGGGGCATATTTTATATACCCTTCCTTCTTTATCCATGTTTTTCACCACCACATACACAGCTGGATCCCAGGCGTCCTGAATTTTGTGGCGTCCTATGGGGTGACTTTTCCTGTAGACCAGGGTTCCAGGAGCGATAAGAGAAGTTGCGTTTGGCTGATAGTGTCTGTTCCTCTGTTCTGCTGCTTGCTGGAGTCGTTCCTTAACATGAAGATAGACTGAACTCAGATGATTTTGATGTTCATCCATCCAATCCTCTGCCGACCTAGACATGGGTTCCTCCTGTGATGCGCCCAACAGGAAATCCACAGGTAGTTGTGCCTTCTGGCCAAACATCAGCTCATATGGTGAATAACCAGTTGATTGGTGCTCTGTGGTATTATATGCATAAAGAACCTGAGGTAGGTATTTTGGCCATTTTTCTTCTTTTCCTGGGGAGGGTGCGCAACAAGTCATGCAATGTTCGATTAAATCTTTCACATTGTCCATTGCCCTCAGGTGTGGTTCTACTTTTCTCTATTCCATACAGTTGACACAGTCTTTTCAAAGGTCCCCTTCAAAACACTTTCCCTGATCACTGTGGATGCGTTTGGGTACGCCATAAATGTAGAACCACTTTTCAGTCAACACATGGGCTACTGTACTGGCCCGCTGGTCTGGTGTTGGGAATGCTTGGGAAAACTTTGAAAACACATCCGTGACCACCAGCACATTCTCTCTTCCATCACTGGCCTTATCCAATACAGTGAAATCGATTCCAATGGTTTAGAGGCTAACAGACTCCCCCTGAATGTACGGACTTTTGGTTGTACTACTTTGGCCAGTGTGCACGGTTACACTCCGACAGTATCTGTCAATGTCACTTCCCATAAATGGCCAAAAACACCTCTACCTCACCAGACTGTTGGTACGCTCAATGCCTTGGTGGCCCTGGTCATCGTGAAGGCTTTTAAGGACCTCTCCATGCAGGCATTGAGGCAGCAGGAGTTGGAACACCACTTGTCCTTCCCTTGGTAGCTGTATTTGACGGTATAGGACACCATCCTTTGACTTTATTTTGGACCACTGCTGCACCAGCTTCTTTACGCCTCTACCAGCATTGGCCATTTCTTGTTTAGTTGGAGGTGTGCCCCTCTTCCAATATTGTAGGAAGGGACCGATTACTGGATCTGTGGCCTGTAGAGCAATTAGGTCAGCTTTGGGCCGTGATGGGAAAGCAGCTATCGCTTGGCAGGTTGCAGCCATGGCGTGGGCACTTTCAAGTAAGACTTTTGCTGGTTCGTGGACTTCCGGCGGCACCTTCAAGCCGGGGAATAAAAGTGATGTGCACTGAGAGTGCAACTGGCGTGACAAAGCATCTGCATTGCGATTGGTTGGTCCTGGGCGGTACTTGATCTAAAAATCAAAAACTGCCAACTCCGATGCCCACCTTTGCTCCACTGCCCCCAGTTTAGCTGACTGCAGGTAGCTGAGGGGGTTGTCATCAGTGAACACTACAAATTGCTGTCCAAGCAGATACTCTCGAAATTTTTGGGTCACCGCCCATTTAAGGGCCAGGAATTCTAGCTTTCTGGAGCTGTAGTTGGACATGTTTCTTTCCGTGGGCCTAAGGCCTCTGCTTGCAAAAGCAATTGGTCGCCGTTTTCCATCATGGTCCTGGGATAACACAGCACCAAGTCCAGCATGGCTAGCATCGATTTCAAGGACAAAGGGTTTGGTGAAGTCAGCATATCCCAGAACTGGCGTGGTCACAAGCAGTCTCTTGAGTGTTTGGAAAGCATTTTCACACTCATTACTCCAACGGTCACCTATAATGGCTTTCCCAAGGGTTCTGCGTTTCTTCTTGGTGCCATCCATTTCGGCCACCAACCGGTGGAGGGGAGCAGCATACCTCGCAAAACCTTCCACAAAGCGGCGATAATAGGATGCAAATCCCCAAAATGATTGAAGCTCTCGGTTGAGGCTCTCGGTTGTGCCCATTCAGCCACTGCACTAATCTTAGAAGGGTCAGTGGCAACGCCAGATGCTGAGATGACATGACCCAGGTATTTGACCTCAGATTGGAAAAAGTGACATTTACCTAGCTTCAATTTCAGATGGTACTCTTTGAGACGAGTTAGCACCAATGCGAGACGTTGGAGATGCTGGTCAAAAGTTTGTGAAAAAATAACAATATCGTCCAGATATAAAAGCAAGGACTGAAAACTTTGGTCTCCAAAGATCCTCTCCATCAACCTTTGAAACGTACTAGGGGCATTACATAACCCAAACGGCATCCGATTAAACTCAAAGAGTCCGAAAGGGGTGCAAAAAGCAGTCTTTGCTTTGTCCTTTTCTGCCATGGGTACTTGGTTGTAGCCGCTTGCAAGATCCAATGTTGAAAACCACTGAGCGCCTGTGAGGGCATCCAAAGATTCTTCGATTCGGGGCAGCGGATAAGCATCCTTCCTTGTTTTGGCATTGAGCAACCTATAGTCCACACACAAGCGAATTTCTCCAGTTTTTTAAAAAACTACCACGATCGGCGGGGAGTATGGGCTGCAGCTTGCGCGTACAACCCCTCTGTCCAACAACTCCTGAATGTGAGTTTTGACTTGCTCATACTGTGACGGCGGGAGCCTGCGATAGCGTTGCCTAACTGGGGCCTCATCCACTATAGGAATTTCATGCTCTACCAGCGTGGTACATCCCATGTCTCCCTCTCCTTGACTTAAAACTGTGATATACTTCTGCAAAAGCTCTATGCATTGTTTCATCTGCTCAGAGGAAAGGTTAAGCCATGACAGCCTAGACAGATCAATGGACGGGGGGCTCACTGCAGTCACCTCCTGAATCACTGCTAGCGTGTTCTGGTCGTCTATTTCCCTGATAAGGATAGAGCTCTTTGATTTTGGCAGGTCAACCACGTGCAGCTCACCCAGCTGTGTATGAGGTTGCAGCCAAACATCTTCAGTTTCCACATTGACTACAGGAATTTCCACCTTGCCCTGGTGGACAGAAAGAAGGGCTGCAGATACAAGGGCACCTGCTGGGAGAGGATTTCCTTTTGCTAGGGGTTCCAGGAGCACTAATGGGAGGGTGGTGTTGAAAGTGCAGGGACAGGAAGTGCGTATCCATTTCAGGGAACCAGCAGGAACGCGAACAGCTCGACCATGGACTTTGGCTATACCCAAGCACCCCTGTGTGTTCAAAGCCTCAATGCGGTGACACATGGAAAGAGTTTCTTTCCACTCCTTACTAGCAGCTTGTAGGACAGGTGACTCAAAAAGACGAGGTCCATACTGTTCAAAAAGCAGACGGTAACAGTGGCGAATGATGTTCATTCCCAAGAGGCCAGATACTGCCTGCTGCTGTGGTGTGGCTCATCTAGGGGGTCCTCTACAACTAGCACGCCCATTTGTGAGAGGGTTTTACCCAAAACAGTAACATTGAGCTCCATATATCCTAGATAAGGGATTTTTAGTCCATTGGCTGCCTTAAGATGTAACCAGTGACATTTCTTTAGAAGCCCAACACCCTGTGACCTGAAGTGTTTCTCAAAGAAGCTTTCTCTGATCGTGGTTACCATTGACCCGGTATCCAAAAGGCAGGGCACCACCACACCCCCCATGTTGATTTTCACAACTGGGCAATCTCCTATAAGTTGAGAGTGATCATCCATTTGGTCTTCAGGTGAGCTCACAAAACCCTTTTCTGATGCCTGGCTCTCTGCACCAGAGGTGTCTAGTTTCCCGATGGCTGAGAATCAGAACCCCCTCCCCCTACCTGTCTGTGCACCCCCACTTCATAAACAGATCCTTCACGGGTTGTAGTAGCAGTTAGGTTTACCCTACAGAACCTGGCTATGTGGCCTGCTCTATTACAACGGTGACAAATTAGTTTGCCATCTGTTGGAAATCGTAACTGCTTAGCTTGGGTCAGGGCTACATGGCTCTGAGTAGGCTGAGAGGACTGGGCAGTGACATGCTTCATAATAGTATCTAATTGAGCTTGTTGTTTGCGAAGGCACTCTTTTATCGCTGCCATTTCATCATTAGAGCTAGCAGTGACCGCATTTGTGCTACCCTCAGAACTATCCACTGCCTGGGAGTATGTGTCACAAGAGTAGACCCGAGGTCTAATTTTACCTCCCTGTCTACTCGTTTCTGCCCACCTAATAGCAATAGCCCGAAGGTTTACGAAAGGAATACTTGGTTGTTGGACCACATGCTGCTTCAACTCTCTACGCAACATATCATCAAGCACATGTTCAACAAACTGATCACGCAACAGGACATCAGAGTTGGGGATACCACCAGGCGTTTTACATATTGCTAAATCCATTAAGGACTTAAGGGCATGCGAGTAATCACGCAAATATTCACCCTCTCGCTGAGTACGTTGGAAGAACTGTAACTGTGCCGCAACATAGGACTGAGCGCAACTATAGTTTTCTCTTAAAATCCGAAAGATTTTTTCAGGAGTACTTCTGTCGGCACGAGAGTGAAAATTTATCTGACTTGGCACCTCCATCTAAATGGTCTGTGATAAACAGCAACTGTTCAAGTACTGGCATATGCCGAACCTCCAGACATCTACGTACCTCTTCAATCCATTGTTCAACTGTTAACAGATCAACTGACATTTTACCAGTGAACTTGGGGCATTTACGCTCTCTAGGTACATAAACATAACAGAGGTTGGTTGCCTCACAGGCTAGGCTGCCTGCTGGAACCACATTAGGAGAAGTAGTGGATGACCCTGGAACTGGTTCAGGTAACTCTGATTGGTTCTGCAACTGCTCTCTCAACTATTCATTGGCTGTTTTCAGCTGTTGCAGCTGCTCCATAAGGGTCATACTTCTTCCATCCTCCCAATGGACAGTCAGTATGTTTAGAGATCTTCAAATCAGCCTGTGGTCCTCTTCACCTGTAGACCAGCCACTGTCTTTTCCCACTCTGGCCTAGTTTCTACTAATCAATAGGGCCCAAAAAAACCCAAAACAAACACAATAAAAAAATATTGAAAATAAACAGAAAAATTGTATATTCAGCCTCCGACCCTGCCAACAACGCCAATTCTGTAGTGGTCAAAAGTTTAGGGTGACAGTTGAATGCCAATCGGGTTCACCACATATATCCAGAATAAACGGGACGGGAGGCTGATGATTCCAGAAATAGACAATTTATTCAAGTTGGACAAAGGATTTAAAAAGACTGATCAAACAGCACAGGATCATGTGCAATGTAGGGAGTACTGGCCTGCACTTGATATAAATAACAGTTTAAAAAAAAAGAGAAATTAAAGGCTCCAGACCCAATTTAACAAAGCTAAAATATCATGCATAAAACAAGCACAGCACACTTTAAGAATCCCAACACTGGTGTGATTGCACCAGTGGATTATCACTGCAAGCGATATTATACAATGAAATGACAGAAGAGGGCCTCTAGTTTACGGAGCCAATAACTCAACAATATTCAAGCCATTAAACCAGGATTGCACAGTACCCGTCAACCATATTGCACATTACCCATAGAACAAAGAACAAAATAAAATAAAACAAAGAAACCAGAAATCAAACCCATTAATCAGACACTAAATCTAAACAAGGCCAAATAATCTAAATGAAATCTAAATGTGGGAAAAAACAGTGACCTTAAATATTCTGCCTGAAGGCAGCCCTTCAATTCATTAAAATAAAGCAGAGACCCACGCCGTCCTTATTATCTTTACGACAAATAAAGTATCGTTCCCATTAGTTTGTGTGTACACGCTGACTGGAGATTATTACAGAGTGCCTGTATGGCGACGCTGATACCGTCTCTCACACACACACGCGCACACACACACACACAGCTGTACGCTGGGCTCGCAACAAACAATTGGCGTCCACACCTGCTGCGCCCACGCTACACTTCCTCACAGGACCGGCAGTGGAGAGAGAGAGAGAGAGAGAGAGGGAGAGAGCGACTACGCAGGATGAGGGGAGTTGGCGAAGTTTATTTAGGGACACCGTAGTCCAGGGGTATTCAACTAAAATTTAAAGAGGTCCAGTTAGAGAAAATTTCTTGAAGTAAAGGTCCGGAAGATCATAATGTCTAACTATTTAGTGTGATATATATTTAAGTAGCCTAGTAGTTGTATCAACATCTGCATGTACTAAATACCTGACTGTCAAATCAAATGAATTCAGTACGATTCAAAAACTTTTTGACAATATTTATTGTCACGTAACATAGAACTGAACATATATGTATGATTGCAGATATGTATAATGTTCTCTCATTAACTAAATAAAAGTAGGGCTGCATTTCAAAATAAGAGAAAATAAATAAAATGGGAAAATTGTGCATGTTCAAATAAAGGGCTTAACTTCAGAAAAATAAAATAAAGGGAGCAAAAGCTTGAATTTCCCTTTTTCTGTTTCACATCTTGACTCAAAAGTCTCAACTAATTTTACAGATAATAAATCTCAACACATCTTAACAATTGAACAGTTTTAGAATCACTTTCTTCCCCACTTATATCCCACTCCCCCACTTTGTTCATCTGTTTCTCTCCCTTTCTCCGTCTCACTCATGTTTCTCTCCCTTTCTCCGTCTCACTCCTCCGTTTCTCTCCGTTTCTCCGTCTCACTCCTCCGTTTCTCAACTTTCTCCGTCTCACTCATCTGTTTCTCTCCCTTTCTCCGTCTCACTCCTCTGTTTCTCCCTTTCTCCGTCTCACTCCTCTGTTTCTCTCCCTTTCTCCGTCTCACTCCTCCGTTTATCTCCCTTTCTCCGTCTCACTCCTCTGTTTATCTCCCTTTCTCCGTCTCACTCCTCTGTTTCTCTCCCTTTGTTTTCTCTACCTGTATCGCTATCATTCTTTTTCTTTCTACCGTCTTTTCATGTGTACCTTGCCTCTAACTCTCTCATCTGTCTGCACTGTAGAGTGTTTACCGCCTGGAATGCACAGACTTGATTGGCTGAGTAGTATCACGTGGGATGGCTTAACTCGCATG
This sequence comes from Hippoglossus stenolepis, assembly GCF_022539355.2. Lineage (NCBI taxonomy): Eukaryota > Metazoa > Chordata > Actinopteri > Pleuronectiformes > Pleuronectidae > Hippoglossus > Hippoglossus stenolepis. The sequence goes on along the minus strand of NC_061496.1, from coordinate 13,004,540 downwards.
CAATTGGTCTGTACGTTTCCTCATCCGCTAAACCACTACCGTAAAGACTACAAAAGCTGCGCCGGTTACAAATAGAAGCGCCCCGTCAGGTTTTAAATCATAACCTTCTGTTTTGGCTGTAGGTCCGGGTCCGTACGGGGACGGCTTCTGGGTCCGGACTCGGACCGCGGTCCGCCTGTTAGTGACCTCTGTCCTATAGGCATCTCCGTCCTGTCAGGTTAATTAGAGCTGTGATTTTATATCTACAATGACATGTAAGCATAACTGGGAAAGTAACACTGCTAAAACTATCCTGTTTTAGCTAAAGCTTTTTATTAAGGATTGACCCCATTACATTAGGATTATTTAATATATATGTGAAGCCATGTAACATAATTAGAGAGTGGTTGTGATCACTTCTGAACCCAAGACGGTCTTTTATTTGAGAGCTGATTTTGAAAGATTCTACTTTCATCAGGCTATACGCCTGTGTTGAGGGTGGTCCTGCTATAGGGAAACTTTTAAATAACCTTAAACTGTTTAAATGGCAGAGTTTTCATGAAATGATAGCTAGTGTGTGTGTGTGTCTGTGTGTGTGTTTGTATGGCTGAGCCCACCCCACAGTCAAATAGACACTCATGCATGAAGTGCATTTCAATCAGACAACTCACGTTCAAACCCTTATTGCAACAGTAGAACAGGTTAGTGTTTGGCGTCTAGGCTCCGACTTAACAACCCCCCCCGTCGGAGCCTACAGGTGGATGCTGGAGTGGTGGAGGGGCTGAAGCTTAAATAGGCCGCCTAATATGGAGGGTGTGTATTACAGATGATTGTGGAGAGTGAGGTATGTCACATGATGTACGTCACATGATTGGAGCAGCGCAGCTCAAGTTGGCTGCCGGAACTAGCTCGCAGGCGTCGCTCCATTTAAGGCAAGGCAACTTTATTTGCATAACACATTTCACACAGAGGGTGAATTCAAAGTGGCGTCTTCTTATGTAATGTTTACAATGCAGATTATTGACATGAGGTCTGGCAATACCAGTAATTTAGTGCTGCTAAACCACACATGCAAGAATAAATTATAATGGTGGTATATCCTTGAAAGAGCTGTAATTCCCATTACTACTGGCTGCTAGTTGTATCTAGTTTTTGACAAATGAGTGTTCTGAAGTGGAACTGAAGCCAATCTCCAATTTAAAATCACAACTGCTATCCCCCTCTTTAAATAAGGTTTGCTCCATTCTCTGACCGATGCTTTGACAGTGTTGTGCAATAATGCATTAAACGTGATACCATGAAATGGTGTGCCTTTCGGCATTCAATAAATTTGGTTATCAAAATAAAATATTGAATATTAATATTAAAAATATTAATATTAAATAATACATTTAATTGATTAAAGTTACCACCTTCAAAGGAAGGGAAAAGATAGCCAATTTATTGATTAAGTCTCATAAAAGTACTAACTACAAATTTGGAACTCTGATTAACAATTAAATTAATAACTACAACCAAAATTACCATATAGATAGTTAGCTAAGTTGAAGGATATAGAGTTCTTAACAGTGTAGAGGTTGGCAAAATTCACTTATGCAACATTAATGAAAAAACATTTGTGAAAGAAAATAATTTATTATGAATATAATAAAGTATAAAAACACAAATTACTAACAGTGTACTTACTAAATAAAGATATGTATATGAGTATGCGTGTGTGTGTGTGTCTGTGTGAGTCAGCGTGCTTCCAAAATGGCGGCTGGCCACTCTAAAGATAACCCCCGCCACATGTTTACGACATGTGGCGGGGGTCAGAGAGATAGGTGCTGCGATATGCATGTGTCTGTGTTGGTGCCAAGTTAGAGAAAGAGTGTAGAGTGAAATGCAAAGAAAGACTGTGAAGAGCATAACAAACTAACATTAACTTTCAAATAACTTAGAACCAAAATATCACAGCAACACAAATCAAACTTATAAACATCACAAGGAATCGAATAAACAGTCTTTGCTTAGCCTAGTATGATTATTAAGCCCAGTTGTGTTACCCGTCCATGGAAGGGGAAAAAAGGTTGCTGTGCTGTTCAAAGTTCTGTGAAGTCGTCTTGCTGGTTTTGTGGCTCCTGCCTTTGTGGTTCTGTTGTGAGGTACAGCTCAGTTGCTGTTCGAAGTTCTCCGGCAGGACATCGCGTAGCTGCTTGAAGGTTGGTAGAGCTTGGATTAGGAGGAGGTGAGTGGAAAGCTGCAACTCTGAGCTCCTCTCGGAGAGAGGAATCGGAAAGAGGCTGGACAGCCTTCTCCTCTCGAGGGTGGCGTAGAAAGAGCAGATGTGAGCTGGAGAAGCCAGGCTTCTCCCCTCGGCGTTGCATGGAAAGAGAGTGAAGAGGGGGAGACCTGGCCTTATATTGGCCCGGTGACCTCACAGGTCATGGGGCCCAGAGTGACCAATAGTGGTTGACCCTTGTGTCTCCGGTCGGTTTTCACACCTCTGTGTGACGTTGAGGCACCCTGGGAGACTGAGTTCTGGAGGCTCTGGTTTTCTCCAGAACAAAGGACATGCGGGTTTAGGCTTTTGACTACACATGTAGGCCCGAACTGTGGTTCACAAATACCATGTCCCAACAGGAGTAATAAACCGCAATGTTTCGAAAGTAGATATTCATGAGTCTGAAAATGTGTAAAGTAAATGGGTCAAAGAAAGGATAGTATATTCATATGGGGCCACATTCAGGCTGTGTCTTCATGACTTCAAAGTGAATGATCAGGAGTGAACGATCTCTTAGTATAAATGTTTTGTAATTGTATACACCAGCTGTAGTTGTAATAAGTCTCAGACAATTAATATTTCACATGTATCTGTCTTTTATTTATGATACAGTTCAAGAATATTTGGAAAAAAAACACATTGAATTCCTCAAGGTGTTTGGATCAAGCGCATTGAGCGGTGCAACGACAGGCCAGGTGAGCCTCTGCCTCTTCCTGTACGTCAGTGCTCTTCTGGTAGATACTGCTCAGACCCTCAGAGCTGTCCATGTTAGAATCTGCAACAGTGGACAGGGTCAGACAGTTAGGCTCAGAGAAAGTTGTTCTATTAATAAGGCTTTTGTGAAGTTGCTGTGATTTCTTGCAGACTCACCTGCGGGAAGGCAGTGGAAGCCAACAGTAACAGAGGTGGTCCTCACTGGCATGCAGCCGGGCAGACAGCGCAGCACAGGCTCCACAGAGTAGCACTTGGACTCCTGACCGAGGAGGGTCATCTGATTCTCCAGCTTCACAGATGCAAGCTTCATGTAGCACTCTGGAAAAGGGCGAAAAAGATAAAGATAAGCACAGTGCATAAAGATATATTTTTCCAGTCTGATTCGAATTGGTGCTTTAAGTATTACCAGAGGCATCACGGCAGCTCTTTCCGGGTAGAACCCAGGAATGAGCATAACTGGTTGCATCCTTTATCTGGCGCTCGTTGGGTGTGCGGTACTCTTGTCTGATTTCCCCATCAGCCTTTCCACAGAGTCCACAAGTCTGGCCTCTCATCCAGTCCACAACTTTGACCTGAAGAAAAAACATTGCAGTGGAACTATAACTTAAACTGCCCCATGACCCCATGACCCCATGACCATACGCATGCTGAGAAAAGTTTAAATCTAGAAAAGTCACACAATCCAGTTAACTTATCTCACCTTCAGTGCGTTCAGATCGAGGAAGACCTCCTGAAGTCCATGGTTGGGAGCATGGAGAGCGATACCCTCATCTTTCTGTCTGATCTGAATATTGCCTGAAATGAATACAAATAAGTGTGAATATAAATACATGTGTGTTTTCTTACACTTTAAACAAACTGAATTATTGAAACATGATAGTTAAATTTAATTTAAAAAAAACAAACAAGAAACCTGCGGGATGCTGATAAGGCAGGTTGTTCATGGGGATTTCTACTCCGTTAACCTTCACCACAATGGCGTTGTCCCTTGGAAACATGTCGACATCACTGTTGAAAAACAATTGGATTATGAATTCAAGGTATTGTAGTTTTTGGGAAATTTCCACAAGTTAGATATAAACACTGGTTGTTCGTACAGGTTTGCAATCTTCACATTGATCTCGTTTTGCTCCTGACTTTGGTCCCTCTTTAGCAGAACTATGAATTTGAGTTCTGGGCTGCAATCCTGAGCCAAAACCTGGTAGCAAGAGTGAGGCATCTCGTTCTTGTATTTCCTGTTGTTGAATGTGATCACTGTGTCCTTGGTCATGGTGCACTCAGCTGGAGTGAAAAGAAAAATGTAAGTTAGCTACATACAGAGCAGTCTGAATGATCAGATATTCTGTCCCTTTTTAATGTTTTCACCTGCATGAGCCTTGGTGAGCATGTACATGATCTTATCAGCCCAGTTCTTCTGGTATGGTTCCAGCTCAACTGCAGTTTCCCCCACTGGCAGAGAAATGGGGATACCCACTCCAAGCTTGTAAATGGTCTTCTGTAGAAGAACAAATCAATCTGGTTGACCAGGTGAAACACATACATTTTCTGTGTGTTAATTATAATAGGAAAGAAAACCACACCTTTGGTGTCTTCAGAATAATATTCAGACTTGATTCAGATACAAGAGCCACAGTCAGTTTGAGCTGGTTACGAACATTCTTGACCTTTGCCAGGCTGACTCCGGCTTCGCGAGCAATACGGGCAATGTACTCAGAGAGGCTAGACAGACAAAAAGATAAAGGTTTTTTTTAGTCTTTGAGTAAACATCTAATTTAGTATTGACAAATTTATAGCTCTTAGAGAGGTGTCTTAGAAAATGATCTGCAGATATTGTTTTGGGACATTACTCCTTTGCGTAGCGCTGCATGTTCTTTGGAAGTTTGTCCCAGGTCAGCTTCAGGCGGAAAGCAGGCTGTTTACCCACAAGACCAGTTTCAGCTGTGATCTCAGTCTCGTACTGCTTGCATTCAATGCCCCAGGCGATCTTGGCCTATAAGAGACATTCAAACCAGAGTGAAATCTTAAAATTTTCTCACTAATTTCTAATAGCTATTACTAACATAATTCATGTCACCAAAATGTTTTTACCATGAGCTTGTGGTTGCTCAGCAACACACCATCAGCACAGATTCTGTAGTGGTCATTCTCAGCCAGGTTGGCAACGATAACCTGCAGTCTGGCAGTGGCTTTGTCAAAGTAAGCAGCAATCTGGTATCCCTGAACCTTGTGGTCGGCTCTCACGGCACGAATGAGAACAGTCACGGCAGGAGCAATAGCGTTAGCCAGGTACTTTGCCTGAAAGTGCAAAATAGAGATTGTTAATGAAAGTTTCGATTTTTACCCCAACTAAAAACCTGAGATTGTTATGTTGACTAACTTACCTTATTGTAAATAGCTTCAAAGCTGTAGGCACTGCTCTTGCTGTTTGCACGGGCTGTGGAGACGGCATGCTGGAAACAAAGACATATATTTAGCCTTCTCAAACACTGTATATGGTGTGGCAGGGTCATGCACCTTACAGCACATTCTGATAATTACCTGGTGGACGTGGTTCTTGGTAAACTTCATCTCAGACAGCTGCAATAGAAAAAAAAAAGATTAATTCCTGCGCATGGTTTTCGAGTCTACTCCTTTTACGTATCAGAGGAGAAGTTGTATTTCACCTTGGACATGGAGCTAGAGCTGCTGGTGGACTGGCGAGATGAACGGCTGCTTGAAGAGGAGCTGGAGGAGCTGCTGGTTGATGTCTTGACCATTTTGCTTGCGCGGCGAGAGGAGGAGCTGGAGGAAGACGAGGATGCGCTTGAACGAGAGCTGCTGGAGCTGGAGGATGCTGTGCTGTTCTTCAGACCAGGAACCAAGATTTTCTTGAGTTTCATCAGGATGTTCTTGTCCTCAAGAATCTCCTCTTCCTCGCTCAGATTAATCACCTTGAGTATCTTTTCTGCTGCTTTTTCTCCAAGCTGAATCTCGATTTCAATCTTCTCTACAACTGGTCCAGCAGCTGCAATTAAATAAATAAATTGTACATTACATTTTAGCAACTTTCACAACTACTTTTTAGCATAATTATTTGTACCAGTATTTTATTGTCACTTGCCTGGAGCAACCTCAACCAAGACAGCATGTTTTCCAATGATGGCATAGAGTGGACAGTCCTTGATGGAGGCAGCATTGTGAGATTCAATCTCAGCGCATGCCTTTATTCCAAAGGTTTCAATTGCGACACACATTTTCTTCTCAAAGCCCTTGGGGATTTTCAACATGTTGACAAGCTTTCTTGGCAGTTGAGAAATGAATTCAGATGATACTGACTGTAAAACAAAGATCACCACATGAGTTTGAAACAGTGCAGGATTTTGTGTTGGAAAAAGGTTGTCAGTGAATCAAACTCACAACGTCATCGGCCATTGAGACCTCCCTTGACAGCTGTACTGCGGCTGTGGCTGGAATCATTGGTGTGATCCTGGCAGCTGCGAGGTCTTCCACATTTCTTGCAACAGCATAAGTCTCAACACTAGGAGAAATAAATAGGAAAAAAATAGTTAAGAGAAAACTAAACTTCAAAAGTAGATTATATATTTTACTTGGAGGGAATGGAAAATACATACATTGCAGATGCAATCTTATCGATGCCCTGGACAGGCAGCAACTGAAGCTTGAAGTTGCCCTTGATCATGTCAATTCTTGCCTCAATCTTTCCAGGAACAATTGTGTGAACTCTGGCTCTTGACACCAGGGCGGCTTGGATAAGAGCAGTATTCACACCCATAACTGCATAGGTGTGCATGGAAACACTGCAAGTGACAGAAAGATACATTTAATTTTCTGCTCGTCAACAATGAAGGTGAGAAGAAGCTCATTTGAGTAAACTACAGCCAGTTTACCTTGGAGCAATTGCAGCCCTCATGTTGATGTCAGACTTCAGAAGCTGGGCAGCTTGGAAGTTCGCAGGCAGAGTTGGTGTCACAGTAGCTTGGACTATAAAAAACAACACATGTTTAGCATCTGCACAAATCAATATCTAATTTTTAGTATTAGTATTGATAAATATTTCAGATCAGTAAAGTTACACCCATGGTACGTACACTCAACAGATGCAGCAGCCACAGCAGCTGTGTACAAACTCAGCTCCATTGGCAGACCAACAGCGGTGGGAATGATACGACGGACCTCAGCAACCAGCATTGGTTTAGCATAATGCAGAGCAAAACCGGCCAGCAGAGTTTCCAAAGCCTTCCTGCCATAACTGTGAAGTGCAGGTCCAGTTGCCAGCTGGAAGAACAAAAAGGCTCATTAGACACCAGGTTTTAAGTTTAAAGTATAATTATTATTTAGAAGTCATAAAGTACAAAACAATAAATGATGCTTTACCTCAATGATCTTATCAACAATAGCTTTGTCGATGTTGGCAAATGCAACTTCCTGTCCAAAGAATTTCACGTACAGAGAGCCCAGGGGCTGGCTGGTAGGGTTAGCCCTCCAATCAGAAAGCTGTAAGGAAAAAAAATACAAGATTAAATCTACAATTGTAACTTCAACAAACATAAGATACTTTGATTACTCATAAAAGGAAATACTTTTGGGACTGGGATGTTCCCCTGAACTTACAGCCTTCATAACTTGTTTCATCTTGGTGATTCTGTCAACATTGACAGGAGCCTCCTGGATTTTCAGAATGGCTTCCTGGACTCCCTCAGCTCTCACTCCAACCTGGACACAAGAAAAGCAGCGTTTGATGGACAAGTTTTTTTAATTATCACTGCAATATAAATTGTGAAACAGCCATAGGATATAGTCTTATTGTTAGATTTCTAACAAAGACGGCATGAATTGAAGGTATATACAACAAGGCAGACAATTACAACAGATGAAAAAATGTGAAATCTAATGTTTAGTTAAACTTAGGATTCTTGGAATTGGTAAACATGCATAGATATATTAATCTTAAATGCTAGCATCACTGAAGCTGTGCACCAATATACAATGTATCAGTGGCAGTGACATTCTTTTCATTCCGAGATGAAAGATTGATGATTGTCATACCTCAAGAACATCAGCGTAGGCTCCAGCCAGGTAGGTGCGGGCTTTGGCCACGATGGCTCTTGGCATAAGAGTTGCAGCATCGTTAACATAGAAGGCAGTGGCAGCAGCACCCATCACCCAGGGGTCTGCAGGGAGAAGACACAAACCATCAAGTCGCATGTTCTAATATGAAAACTGCTATGTTAATTGTTCAGCTGGTCTTCACTTACTGTGATAGGCATCCATATAGAGAGCTCTGCTGAAGCGGTAGCTCAGTCTGTCGAATTTGGGGCTGAGGATCTTCACAGCAACATTGCAGGCTGCAGCACTGAAAGTTGAACGTACAAATATACATATATAAGATCGTAGGTGCTAAGGTGTTTAAATGAAATAAAGAAATTGGAAACCGTAGTATTACTGAGGTTCTTACACAGAAGCGAAGTCAGGGGCAGTGTTCTTGGTCATGGCCTTCATGTAAGAGTAGACAAAGCTAACGACTTGCAGGTTTTTTTCTTTCAAGAGGGCATCGGCAAGAGTGGTCACCAGACCCATGGGCAGCTTTGTCTCAAACAGCACAATAGCAGAAACCATACGGAGCTCTGGGTGCAGAGCCTTGCCCATGAACAGCTGAATGGCAATATCTTGGATCTAATTCACAAAGAAGAAATGTTTTAGACAACACTGAACATAACAAGACAGGCCTGAAATGTAGTCACTGTAAGCAATGGAAGGAGTCAGAATATCCAGTCTCACCATCTTGGGCTCTCTCTTTGCAATGTTCCTCAACGCCAAAACGGCATCAATGTGAACTCTGAGTGGCAGATTAGCAGCAGCACTTCCAAAGCCAGGCAGGAGCTTCAAAATTGGTTTAAGGCTGGCAGGATGTCCAGCATTACCCAGAACTTTCAGAAGGATGATAAGCTCCTCAACTTTACCTTTGGCAAGAGCCTCGACAGCAAGTTCATGGATTGGCTGTGGGAGGAACACAAAGGCATTAGTTTTTCTGATGCTGTAACTGAATTTTAGTTACATAAAACATGTAGAAAACGATACATACCCTCACAAGCTCAGCAGGGCAAATTGGATTCTCTACACAGTATTTGGCAACCAGAGTGCCGTAGCCCAGCAAGACGATCTCGCGCAGGATTGGGTTTTCTCGGATGATGGGGTTCACAGCCAGGCCCTGTGAAGTGGTGAAAATAATCAATTACATGCCCGTGTTCTCACTTTGTTTAAAACACACAGGACCTCTTTTAAGCTCAATTTACCTCAACAAGCTTGATGGCTTCCAGGTCAGCTGTCACCATGTGCACAGATGCCAGCAGAGCTTGAGCAACTTCAGCAATAGTCAGCTCACCAACCAGGAACTTCTCCTTAATGAACCTCAGAGCAGTGTGAGTGCCAATAGCGGGGATAGCATTCAGTAGCCAGTGCCTAAGAAAGAGAAACACTGTATTATTATACCATTCGTTAAATTTTTGTTTAATGGATCCTCTCTGAATGAAAGTTACCTGTGATCAGGTTTAGCTTTGAACTGAGTCCAGAGAGCCTCAATACTCTCAAATCTGGCAACACGCAACAGCTGGATGAGCTCAATAAACTTCAGAGGGGCATCTTCATGGACCTTGGCCACATTGAAGGTCACCAGGTGGTTCAGAGTCTCAACAATCTAGAAGTAAAAATAAACATTTCCCTTATTTTTCTATGTTGCTACACGATTGATTTAGTAAAAATCTGGTTGAAAGAGGGATCGCTATCTTAAATACCTGAGCCTCGGCATTGCTGATCCTCAGAAGCTGGATGGGTGTCTGGAGAAGCTCGCTGCCAAACTCGTACTGCACGGATCCACGGGGAAGATATGCAGCTTTGATGGGCTCCACTGGGATCTTCTCAATATCCACGAAGGTCAGGACTTGCCTTAAAATAGACACAAGCAATCAGTAAATCTACTATGTGACACTTTGTGCTGTGAATAGTGGTTTCAATACTCCTTAATTTAGACAACATACTTAGCCTCCATCTGGGCAGCGCCATTCAAGATGTTGAAAGGAGAGAACTGAATGAGCTCTGTAGCAGTTGCCTCCAGGATCAGAGCACCGGTGGCTGCTGGCTTCAAGACGTAGTTAAATGCAGCGGCTCCCTTCAGGGTCGTTCCTCTCTGTATGAACAACCACGTAAGAATATTATCACATCTGCACTGGGAGCGCATTGTATCAGAGTAAGCAGAGTCAGGGAAAATTCACTTACAGCCTCACACTCCACGCATTTCTCGGTGTAAGCCAGGCCAATGTCCTTCATGATTCTCTCCTGACAATTGTTCAGGTCCTTGGTCTTGGTCAGAAGAATGCGTTCAGCCTTTACATCCTCACTGATGACGTAGTGGGTCTTGCAGATACCCTGAACACCAGGCTAGATCACAGAAGTCAGAAGTTTAAGTATCATAGCGTTTTGTTGGTTGAACTTCATGACAATGAGTTATTCATACCTCTTGCAGTTCATACACATTCTGGGTCTTCTTGATGTTCAGCTGTAAGATGTTAACGATTCCCTTGAGGATATTCAGCACAGTTGCAGAGATGCCAGCCGGTGCAAACACTTTGCCGACAACACCGTTAGCATACTCAAACTTGATCGGTGTCAAAAGCTGAGCAGCCAGGGCTGAGGTGAGCTTGGTGGCCGGGATGAAAGCATCTTTGGGCCAGATGCCACTGTACTCAAAGATTTCAGGGTCTACAAGCTGTGAAGAAAAAGTGACGTTTCAAATTAAATGTGAACATAGGACACAAAAATATACATTTAAAAAAAATCTTGTAAGTGGTCTTCACCTTCAGCATGAAGATGTCGGCAGCGGCAGCATGGATCAAAACTTTGCTGCTGACTTTTAGTCCGGCCCTTGCCAGTCCTTCCTCTGGCAAGCCACCCATAAGAACTGCTTCATATTTGTACACATAGGTCTTTCCAAGAGCAAATTCTGGGACTGAAATAAGATTGAAATATCATTACTGGTAGGAATTTGCTTTAACCTTCAAAAAAGTAAAATAAGCCAGGAAAATATATCTCATCAGTCTATTTGTCTTTCAGTAGAACGTTAGAAGTAACAGACAGCAATTTACTGCCTTCAACATTTATAAGTAAGTTTTGTTGAAAACTTTTTTTCTTTATTGGATGATTGCATATTTTGATATGAAGTAAGAATACATACCCAGGCTGACCTGATTCGCCACTGAAATTTTTTTTTAAAAGAGAGTTATTTTAGATTTTCATAAAGCACAAACACAATATGTGAAAAAAACAGGGAATTCGCAAAGAACAAGTATATTAACAGTTTAACAGCAAATTTCCTGACACAGCAACATTTTCAGAAAATGGAGTTCAAATTAAGAAGATTCAGTTTCTAAATGTCTGACATACCTGCAAGGGCCACAGCAAGAGCTAGCACAATCACCTTCATGGTTGGTGGATGAGACTAACTCTTCTGGCCGAACTTCCTTTTAAAGCCACTTTTTGCTGATGGTGTGCTCATCAGAATATATCATTAACTAAATATTAGCTGTCATTGAAGTCACTATGCCCTGACCAGCTAGATTAGACAAACAAAGTTAAAAGAAAAATGTCACAGATGACAAGTTGTTCTAACCTGACTGACTTGTATGGCACAATCAGCTCCATGCGTGTACTCATATATGTATTTATGTTTATGGAGCAGATTGTTTTCATTCTACTATATCATGCATAATTATCCATAAATGAATACAACAATCAATAATTCCATAAACAAAACCAGGCACCAGCATAAATAATTCAAAACATCTTTTCACATGTTTCATTTTTCTATTCCATAAATGCTGACTCCAATGACTTAAACTCACATTAATTATTCTAATATTCTGAAAACTTTAGCATAAAAATTATTTTGCAGAATTGTTTTCAGTTGCACAAATATCAGTTTCTGGGCTTTCAACAACATGTCAATCTGACCTGTGAATTTGGCACGATCCTCTCGGTTTTCTCTTTTAACTTTTGACTGTCCAAAGGTTTCCAATCCAATACGTGTTCATTTGACTTTCCTGGCTTCAATCAAATATGTGGTAACTTTTCAATAATTGCATGAAAATCAAGTTTATCAAAATGAATATGTGATAATAATGATAATGATACCTTTTTGTCCCAATGTCCCGCTTAGGGTTTACACCACAAATGAATGGAAACTCAGAATGTAGTTTAAACATTTTATAATGAAACTTCCAGTTGACCTCTGATGAGAGATTTGTTTGGTGAATAGCCTGTGACAGTGTTAATCATTCAGAACGGCTTACTGAGACTAAATGAATTCATACATTTGTCTTGTATATCTCATGAGAGATCTTAAAAACTGAGTCTGTGACTATCATTGTCCACACAGCTCTTTAAGTGAATGAACTAGATATCTTACTGTTGTAAAACTGTATATGACACTGGATAGATACAAGTAATTGAATATGCTGCTTTCTGAAAGTGGATTTTAAATCTTAGCATATTGGACCTTATTAATATATTATCTTAATAAGGTAGTGACACTTTTTTATTCCCAGGCTATGATTAATTGTTGTATCAATGATGATCTGAATATTTTAGAAATTAATTATTGATTTGTCGTGTGATGGAAATTTGACCTGGTGAAATAAAGAGATTAGTTCTTGGTGGGGGGAGACCAGCACAGTCTCAGATTTGTGGCCTTGATGTCATCTTGGCAGTTACACAAGCATAATAGTAAGCATAAGCAGAGATAATATATAGTGTGGTATAATGGTCAAATTTTCGATTACAGTCGTTAATAATAGGACAATAATAGCATGATAATGTCAAGTCATGAGTATTGTATGAGGGAGATGCAGAGAGGAAACTATAGCAGGTCTAATGAAAATGTATTATAATTTAAAGAGACTGCCAGGAATAATAATAAAAATGGAATCCATTAATGGAAAATTAAAATTTAAAAATTTAAAAATTTAAATTCTAAATATTCTTAAAATTCTTAAAGATTAAAAATCTATGATCACTGTGACTATTTGCAATATTTTGTTGCACTATGAGCTAAATAATTAAGTGGAAAATTTAAACAATGTTCATGATTATTTTAACATATTGCAATAATATTGATTTGGTGATTTAAACTGATCGTTTACAGAAAATCTTGATCTCCTGACAGCCATTTATTGCCCAATAGCTACTTTTAAAAGTAATAATTTCAGCATTGGCACAGTTACAAAAAAAGGGTGTACCGAGGACACTGAAGGGGTATTTTTTTTAAATAGAGAAATTAATGAATATATGACTCAATAATAAATAAATACACATAAATGAAAAATATGCAAAGTTTGGTGAGGCAAAAGGCTATATATATTTTTATTTCTACATTTATTTATATATTTACTATCCATAATGGGGTCATGCATTCACCTCATTCACCAAAATAAAAAAGAAATACTACTACCAACTTTACTATTACTACTAATAACAAATAATAAATAAATTGGTGGGGGAAATCGTAGAACATGTTCAAAAAGAGCAGAGTGAGCGGACACGTGCTCTCCATAGGACTCAGACTGGGATCGATTGACCCTGTGTGCAAAGCTGTGGCTGAATGAACTAAATCAGTGATTCTCAACTGGTGGGTCGCGACCCAAAAGTGGGTCGCGGGCCTTTGCCTGGGCAAAAAAAAATGTTAAGAAAAAAATCCTGTCCTTTTATTTTTAAGGGGATTTTTTATGCAGCGGAGTGCCGTCTATTCACACTCCTTAACAGTATTTGATAAGGAGTGTGAATAGGATCAGTTTTGTTGTCATAGATTCAGTGAGTGAGTATTCTCAGCTAAAGCTGCATCATTTTTAGTCTTTTTTAAACTACTTCTCAGTAGTTGGACTTTTTTATTTCACGTTTGTGCATGACAGCACTGTTGAGTCTGTTAAAACAGGCTGTTGTTTTACCTTGTGTCCTTAAGATGCACTTTTTGGTTTTTAATTAAAATGCAGCTAATTGAGTGTAAAAGGGAATAGTTCCCTCTCTAGCATCGCCACCTGCTGGTCGTTTTGGTTTATCACAAAACTTTTTTTTGTGTTGGCATACTGTGACATTCTGTGCTATCTCAGGTTCAAACTGCACCATCTTTTCATTAAATACATTTGAGAAGTTTAAAATGTTCCTCGATTTGGGTCGCGGCTTGTCATTAAGGGGTGATGGTGGGTCCCGAAGCCAGACCAGTTGAGAACCACTGAACTAAATAATGAAGTTATCATTTTCTATTACTCCAGGTTTCCTCCTCCTTTCATAGTGATAGTGCGGGCTCTCTACGTTCTCACATCCAAAACAAGGTTTACTACAGTGTGTATTTTATTTTAAATCTCAGGCAGTTTCGGTCCATGCAAGTGAAACCCTCCTCACGTTTTATTGACATAAAATTGGAAGTGTCGTTCACTGATTCTACTGTTTTCTCGCGCTGTTCGGGAAGTCGACTGTTAAGTTTGTCCCACGCCCCGCTCCGTAAACACATGACTGCTGTGGAGGAGATCGTCTCCGGCAGCAACATGTCGTCGCGTGTCGTGTCGTGGCTGTGGTTGTTGTTGTTGTGGACAGTGTCGGTGTCGGTGTGTGGAGCCAGTGTGTGTCCGTGTGAGAGGCCGGAGCTCTGCCAGCAGATCCGTCCGCGGAGGGACTTCGAGGTAGTTCAACACAAACCAGCCGATCGTCCTGTTTTCACACCAACACACCAACACACCAACTGCTCACAGTTCAAATACACTCCTCACCTCTTGGAAGCCACTGATCGTTAACTGCTTTTAAGTTATTTAAAACACAGATGATTATGAGGAGAAACACGTCTCAAGCTGAATTGAGATTTAATACGGGTTTTATTATGAAATAATAATAATAATACAGCTCCACTGAACTGGCATAATTCCACACCTTACTTCCACATCTAACTCCAGACACATACCCACTGTGAACGTGGTTGACAGTGAGTTGCTATAATGACCTAGACAGAGCTTAAAAAATAACAGTGTCAAATAGCACAGCCCCCGTAAACACACCGCGGACACTGTGTGGCAGATAAGTTCATCCGCAGGGTTCATGATGCTGTTTGCACTGCTGGGTTATCACCTTCAAAGCCCTTCGTCAGCAAACAAACACAGATGTCTGATTTTGCCTGTCGGTGAAAACTAGAGTTCACTCTTTTCATTCATCAGTTAGTTGATGATTGAAAGATACCGAAGGCGACGATGCCAGTTTGATTCTCATTATCCAGAATATCTTATGAAACATTGTTAATTTCAATTTGAATTGAACAGATCTAGTTGTTATATGATGATGCATTCAGAGAGTTGCGAAATGGACAAGTGCAAGTCATATATTTGTGAGCAGCAATGTAACTCCCCACCTTTTATAGCTCATCACAAACACATGATTGTGACTCTTCAGTGTTTTATAGCTGACGAATACTTCTTATCAACAAGGGACAATTTGACTGTTGTGTGTTTCATACATTTATTTGTACAAATGGAAACCTGGATCCCAATTGGCTGTGATATGCTATGGATACTGCTAACATGAACTGTTTGCTCATTTTCTAATTGCAGCAATATTGACCGAAATCTTTAACTTTGGTAAGACGTCATTAAATGTAAAATATTAAAAAGAGAAGAACTTTCCTCTTTGTTTGCTGTTTTTTGAGGTTTCACAATGGCATGTCAAGATAAGTTGTGGTGATAAGAACATGTCTGTGATAAACATGTATGTTTTTCGACATTCACACTGTAAACATAAAGACAAAATTATGAATTGACTGATCAAAAAGAATCAGTGTCTGCATAGAGAAACTCTTAGTAAGCTGCAGCCCCTCTCTAAGCACAGGAGCTGCAAATAGTCAAATACTGCCTCCTGTGCTTTGCTTTGAACAGTGCAGAGCTCAGTGTATAATTATAGTGGCAGGATTAAATAAGTGAGACTGACCAACACAGGTACATGTTTCCTTTTTGGGGATTTATGAATTAAAAAACACATAAATTGAGTTTGAATAAAAACCTTTATCGTTACGGCCGTGTGTCTGTGTGACTTCTGTTTTTCCAGGTGTTTTTGTTTGATGTGGGTGGACAGACATGGAAGTTCTACAACTGGAGCATGGTGACAACAGTGGCGACGTTTGGAAAATATGATGCTGACCTCATGTGTTACGCTCACTCCAAAGGAGCTCGAGTAGTCCTCAAAGGTAGGGTAACCCTCAGGGGGTGAGGAAGGGCTGAAGGAATTAGTCTCTGTGACATCACAAGCTCCCTGTTGTTGTTCCCAATTATTAGAACAATGCTCCAACTTTCAATTGTTTCAAAGATTGTTGTTGGGACAGCAAGCCAGAGCGGCATCTTCTCCCAAATTCACCGTTCGTATGTCTTTTGCTGCCACAAACTGCTTCATTGACCCGGTGTCCACCTCTCTTACCTTGTTCAAGGTGACGTTCCCCTCTCCTACATTGTGGACCAAGATAACAGGACAGCGTGGATAACAGAGAAAGTCAACTTGGCCAAAAGTCAGTTCATGGATGGAATCAACCTCGACATTGAACAAGCGGTGGAGGAGGGCTCGCCAGAGTACCATGCTTTGACAGATCTGGTCAAAGAGACCACTGAGGCGTTCCACAGGGAGATCCCAGGATCACAGGTGATGAAAGATGTTTGACCTGGTTTGATTGATTCCTTTTCAAAACTCCATCCTGGTCATATTTAACTTTTCCCAACCTCTAGGTCTCGTTCGACGTTGCCTGGTCCCCAGACTGTGTCGACGGGCGCTGTTACGACTATGTCACCATCGCTGAATCCTGCGACCTGCTGTTCGTCATGTCCTACGATGAGCAGAGTCAGATCATGGGGGACTGTATTGCAATGGCAAACGCTCCGCTCACTCAAACACTAAATGGTTTGATGTCGTCCAGTTGAGCTCAAATCAGCACGTTAATACAAAACTACACATCACCACAATACCAACTGTCTGTTTTCTGTCCTTTAAGCTTACGACGAGTATTTGAATCTGAAGATCGATCCAAAGAAGCTGGTGATGGGAGTTCCGTGGTACGGCTATGACTACGTATGTCTCAACCTTTCCCAGGTAAAGTTCAAATTATTATTAGCCATGCTAGGGAAATGGTGCTAGGTTGAAAGGATCGTCATAGATTTTTTTACTGCTGCTGTTATTACTCACTAGTGTTTTAATCTGTGAGTCCCCAACAAGTCCACTTTTTATTATTGTTGATATGTAAAGTCCCTGTTTGATCCCTGCAGTACGAAGAGACGCAGATTAAAGTATTGTGTTGTTACTTGCATGTTGACAATAAGACACAAATAAAAGAGCAGCAGCCATATGGTTTAATGTGTTATTCAAATTACATCTGTCTTTGCAATACAGTATCAAATGAAAATTCACATGTTTTGTCTTGAGTAACAGATTATGATACAGATCCCTTTGAAAATATAAAGATATTTAAATATGAAAATCAGCATGTTCAAGCTATGATATATTGTTATTGTAGCTTTGTCTGAAATGTAAACTCAGGAATCCCTTTCTGTCTTCTCCCGTAACAGGAGGGAATCTGCTCTATAGCCAAAGTTCCTTTCCGTGGCGCTCCCTGCAGCGATGCAGCTGGGAAACAGAAGGCATACAAGTGGATCATGAAGCAGGTCCAGAGCTCGATGTCTGGCAGGATATGGGACAGCAAGCAGGAGGCTCCCTACATCAATTACAAGGTGCATAAACTTTATTTCAAGAACTTCCACCATCAATTTGAATGGAAGAATAGGATTTACCAGGCAGAAAATAAACCCTCAGTGCTCTATTATGGTTGCATTGTAAGAATTGTTGAGATGAGGGTCTAAAATTCATGATTTTCATCATTATGTTTTAAAATCCTGAACTTTTATTATAATGTATTAGTATTTCCTTACTTGAAAATGTGTGCTCAGTTTAAGGATTATATTTGTCTCCCTGCCAAGGTTGAGCTTCACCAACTTCACCTCTTCTTAGTTCTAATAACTTACGACTCAACAAATCAGGCAGTCTTTTCAGGCTAGGGCTGTTTATCCAAAGTGCCGGCGTCCACCCGCGCTGCTTCCCAGACAAAACAAATCAGCTCTTCCAAGCAGCAGTAAAACTTTCCAGGCGAACGTCTTCTTGTTGGGTCTAAAAAGAAACTCACCCTCACCACAAGGTGGAGCCATCATCCGTTCTCATTTGAAAATGTCTTTCTTTCTTTCCTTTAGGACCAAAAAGGACATATTCATCAGGTTTGGTATGATGACCCACAGAGTATTTGTGCCAAGGCAGACTATGTGACATCTAAAGGCTTGAGGGGCGTTGGCATGTGGAACTCCAACATCTTGGACTACAGCGGCGAAGCTGTCGCCAGGCAACAGACCGCAATGATGTGGAATGCTCTGTTGGGATGCTAGCTGGGATACACTCAACACTGCTGCAGAAATGTACACCGCCCCCCCCCCAGCACCCACTCCTGTTTGTTGCTAAGTCAATATATCCCTTTGTAGCAGTAGAGATCAGGGATACCTGCACTTCAGAGTTTATTGTGGCTTTTATGTGATGTAGTCACGTCTCAGACATTCCTCTGTGCTAAATGAAATGACTCTGATGCTCTGAAAAAAAGATCCGTCTTTTTAATGTGTTGTTTGCACTGAATATTTTTGATTGAACAATGTTGAGCGTGTTGAGCACTTTAACATTTTTCAGAAATAAAACATTTTTGATTAACTTATAATTGTTGAAGTTACATAAATACTTCTCAGTAACATTTATGCTGCTTTCAGACATGCACTGAACGGAACAACAGACATTGTCCTGATGTTTTCCTAAGGGGCTGTTTGTGGGAATACAAATATCTGAGTCAGTTGCTCTGGACATTTTTCATCCCAGACTCCAAGAAAATGTTCTGAAAATGTCAGAGTGAGCAACTGAGTGTGTTGATGTTTTGAACACAACAAAACTGGAAAGTTCAAATATCTCAGGATGGAAAAGAGGTGCGATACATGTAGAAGACACCTACTTCTCGTCAACTTGGAAAGACGATGACAAACTCGTAAAACTAACATTTGCAGAAGAATTTATATTTCCTGTTCTGCCTCCTGAAAATAATCTAAAACAATTATAAAACTATCACCTTTAGTACATATGGAGGATTTATGTCTGAGCAGAATAAAAAAAAACAAAACATGTCCATTCCTTTATATTTAAACGATTCTCTTAGGTTTCCCTAAAAAAATCACCCAAACAACTGCTCGAGTTGTGGGAACTTGTTCATATCTTTCTAATTCTTACATCTTTATGTTGCCTTCCTGTCTGTCAAAGTAAATGATTTCAGAAATCTGCTGTGGGCTGGTGACTGGTTTAGGACCAAAATATATTCCTGATCTGCTGCTACATTATGAACCACTTTGATCTCTCAGATCCTCTTGGAAGGAGTCAAAACTAAAGGTGAAGAATCTGCAACTCTTTCTTTAAAATGAAGGCTGAAAACGTTTCTGTTTGTCACGGTCTTTTATTAAATCAAATAATTTCTCATCTCTGACACAGAACTGTAGCTCTTATATTTCTTGTTCTTTATTTGCTATTTTACTCCTTATTTCAATCTTATTGCTTTTTATATAGGATTTTAACTCTTGATTGCTTTGTTGGTCTAAATGTTCTACATGTTCCAAACAAATACATTTTCCCTTAGCAACAAGCTGAATAACCTGAGATAAATTACAGGATAAGTCAACAATAACAATGTAGTGAACGATGTAACTCAGGTATGAAACAGTCAACAAATAGAAAATACAACTGCATGAACAAATAAAATCAACATGTAAAAATCCCTCTCCTGGAATGAACAACGAATGAACAACATCCATCTGTGTCAGCAGAGTGAAGCACAGACAGCATGTGTCATCCCTGTATGAAGTGAATCAGATGGAGGTGTTTTGAACTTGTGGTCTGTCCCGTGTCGTATTTCCGAAGCCAAGATGAGACGACTGACTTTTCTTCTGGGCCAGTTCGGCCTTCAGGGCCCTCAGCTCTGTGGCAGCCTGTTTCCTCAGCTACACAGACATGGAATATATCATATATAGAGAGAGATTATACATTATTGATTATGTGCTTTTACTATTTAGAGAAAGTGACACTGTTAATTGATCAATCAATCAATTGACTAACTCGCTCACAAGGGACTTTCAGACTTGTCTGAGGTTAAAATCATATTTCAAAACAGAGAAATAAACGTTACCTTTATCTCCGTCACCAGCTTCATCTTGGCATCTTCTACATTCCTCTTCAGGTTGTCAATCTCGTGACTCTCTGTCATGATCTGAATGATCAGCTCATTCTGAAATCAAAGATACTTCTTTTTTAACGCATAAAGGTCATTAAAGTACTTACTTTTCAGTATTTGTGCTTGATATACCCAAACTAAAAAGGTTATAGAGAAAGGCAAAATATTCTTTTGAGAAATAATTTGACTGAGTGTCGTCCTCTACAGACTTTAACACTTCAACTATTATAAAAACAGACAAAACAGTAGATCAAATATTTATGATTACTGACATTTTCAGGCACAAAGAAGTAGTTGACATCTGCAACATTATAGTTTAACAGAAAGAGGTATTTAGTGACAAATGTAATAGGGACATATAGGTTTTGTCTAGTTTATAGTATTTCACCCATGTATTATAACATAGTCTCAAATTAAAAGTCAGTTTATCTACTCTTTGATGATTCAAGTGTGATCATTATTTCTTAAGCAATCTCTTGCCGATTTGGATAAAACTACAGCAAATATGAAAATGGTCTTTAAAATCAAGCAGCTTTCACCTTGATGGAGGACCTGCCTTGTCGTCTCGGCTTCCCTCTGTTATCTCTGGCTTGGAGCTGGTGCAAGAGTTTGTTGTAAAATGTCTCCAGCTCCTGTCGTAACTTTCTCAGGCTGTCCTCCAGTGGCGCTGTGGCCTTCTTGGTTTCAAAATATTTCTTTTTCCAACTGTCCCGGGCTTTACAATGAACGAGAAGGACAGAGCATCAGCAGAATTCAGTTACTTTTTCATTTGTTTATCTATTTTTCCGGAAAATAACTGACTCAGCTGGTGTCCTATAATATCCAACATGAGTCATCAAACAGATAGCATGTGGATGTGGGCGACTTCAGGCAATGATGTGGCACTTCTGGCCTTCTTGTGGCCCGGACAACAAAGGATGTGAGCCAAAAGCTGCCCACTAAAATAGCAAGTGGCCCGAATATCACAAAAGACATGCGGGGCCTTTTTTGGCAAACATGCGGTGCTATAGGTGGAATCTGGATGTGAACATAAAGAGGCCCATGTGATAAATGCTGAATGTGGTCCAAATAGCACAAAGCAAATTGGGCTACCATTGGGACCTTTGGTTGACATGCAGTACTGCTATGGCTAACTTGTGGCCCAGATCTGGAAAGCAGGAGAGGACCACCCAAGTGTAATCATTCCAGGCGGTACATGGGCTGGATGTGGGTCAAATCTGATGTGGGACGAGGCGCTGTAATAAAAATGATTACCCCCCTCAATGTTTAAACGGCTCAATTGCTGCTGTCTTGTGACGTCTTATGAGCTGTGGCTCAGGGGGAGAGAGGGCCGTACACAAAATATTGAACCCCAAATTGCCCCTGACTGCCGTGTGGACAGAGTATGAATGGATTATAGAAAAAGCTTTGTGTATAGGAACGCTGTAAGAATGTGTGAATGTGAATGTGACTTGAATTGTAAAGACTGGAAAAGTGCATTTACCATATTTTAAAAGATCGCACGCACACACACACACACACACACACACACACACACACACACACACACACACACACACACACACACACACACACACACACACACACACACACACACAGAGTTTATCCACTGCAGCAAAACTAAGAAAACGTGAGCTCATAGTCACAGTATATGACCCCTGAGCAGTTAATGGCTCTTTTTTGATTCCCAGATTTCTGGCAAGAAAACTTTATTGATTCTTTATATTTAACCGACCCAACCCACCTTGGTTCCTCCTGTGTCTGTTCTGGGCCAGTAAATCTTTGCCCTTTCTCAGCAGCTCCTGCCTCGTCCACTCCAGCTGCCTCCTCTCCTCCCTCACCAGCTTGATCTCCTCGATCAGCTCCTCTCCTGGTGGAAACAAACCCGTGTCTTAAAACAAGAAGGATCATTAGTTCTTGTTATGTGGCAGTGGTGGCAGCTTACTGTTTGTCTGGAAGACTGGGGGAGCAGCAGGTTTATGGGTCAACAAGGCCATGTGCAGGCCTGGAGGCGGAGAGGAGCAGTGGACGGGCCAAGACGACACAGCAGGACTTCCTGTCGCCTTAAAAACAAACAGTAAACACAACAGCATGAGGTTGTCATGTGAATCGATTTTCATGGATTTGTGTGGATTCCAGTGCTTTGTTTTCTCCAAAGACCTCACACACTCCACTGAACCCACCTGCTGGCACAGGAATTCAGACTAATCACTTGTATGTCCACTTCCTGCTCGTTTTAACGACAGGTTCATGCTCGAGAGTAAAGGCTGAAGAAAACAACTTTGTACATTACCCCGCTTGATGATTTAAGCGTGCGTACATCTTTTGATTTCCCAACCCTGCAAACAGACACACTGTTAGAAGAACAAGCAGCTGCAATACTAGTGTTCACTGCAGAATCGTGCTGGTCACATCGTACCCGTCTGTGAACGAGAAGCCTGAATCTCCGTCCTCCAGCGACTCTGCCACTCCTGAATCTCTGGCCACTTTTCTCTGGTACTGTTTCTTCCTCCTGCAGGTTTCTTCTTTTTCTGGCGGCTCCTTGGCCTGAGCTGAATCAGCTTCACGTCGCTGTGAAACTGTTGAATCAAGAGCTGAGGGACATCATGACAGATCTTACAGATTTATTTTTCAGGAGAGCTAAAAATGTAAACCTTTTTTGTGTGCTGAAGTTGTGTATTATCTTGTATTGTACTTTTCATTTTTACCTTTACTCAGTGACACCGGCTGCGGTGCCCTTTGACTCTGAGCCTTGCTGGGACAACACTGCTCTGTACACTCAGGCTTGTTGGAAGACAGAGCCTCCTCGTCATGTTCTCCATCTCCCTCTGAAGAACTGTAGCTCTGCTCCTCTTCCTCCTCCTCCTCCTCCTCCTCCTCTTCTTCCTCTTCCTCTTCATCCTCCTCCTCCTGTTCTTCCAGGCTTAGGGTGGGAGGTGGCTGATGGGAACACTGCGGGATGAGGGGGAATTTAACAGCCTCCTTTGTCCTGGTTGGCAGGCTGCATGTCTTGGGAGGGTGGTGATAGGTGGGGGGGTCCGGGGAGATGCTGCTGGTGTCCGGGCTGAGGGAACAAGTGCTGCTGCTGCTCTCCACGGTGGGCAGCAGGTAGAGCTCCGGCTGCGGGGCCTGTCCACAGGAGACAACAACACAGTATATCACCCATTGATTGACAACTGAGGATTAATGCAAAGCAGAAATTCATTATAAAAAAAATAGCAGTGCTGAGAGCATAATAAACATAAAGTGTAGTCACACAAGGAGAGATGACCCCTAATTTATTGTTTAGCCAATAAATATCAACCGATATGAGTCTTTAATACTTATAAATTACCAATACAGACATATTGGTATGAGTGTTTATGATTACATATATGAAACTGTTCCTTTTACAGAATAAATAATGATGAAAAGATGAACATTCATGTCAAACTTTTACATAAAAATATTTTCCTAATCCAAGTTCGATATATTTCTGTTTAGTTTGTATTCATAGTTATTTAAAATAAAGGTTATGCTTGAAATGGAAAATATTAATCCTTGATAACATTTCTTTGACAGTAGGGTTTGATAACGACCCCTTAAATATATATATATGTTGGCTAATATATCTGTATTTTTACTGTCCTTAATATCGCCATCGGCCTCCAAAAATCCATATTGGTTAGGCAAGAGCATATTCAGATTTTTTTTTGGGGGTTGTTTTAAAATATATTCTTCTTGATACAAAGTCTCACTGAAGATATAAAACAAAACTAAAAATCATGAAGATAAATCATACATACATACGGTGGAGCAAATGTTTTCACTTTCAGATCCCTCTCCTGTTTGCTTTTAACCTGTAAGAGGAAGGAATCTGGTTGGTTTCAGAGCCAGGGCAGTAAAAACTGAGTGCATACACATACACACACACACACACACACACACACACACACACACACACACACACACACACACACACACACACACACACACACACACACACACACACACACACACACACACACACACACACACACACACACACACACACACACACACACACACACACACACACACACACACACACACACACACATGTTTTACACCCTTTATAGTGTGGCAGCCTGAGCAGTGACCTTGTTAACCAAACTGTCGGCTTTGTGTCTCTCTGCTGTCTGCCTGCTGAAACACAAGCAGCTTTAGAAACAGAGGAGTGCAGTGAAGAGCCAGCTGCTCTCACCAGTGCAAGACTGCGGCCCACACATTTCAGGAAGGAGAATTTGTTGATGCTCCTCTCGGTGCCAAGCAGAGCGCCCAGCTCGCTCCTCAGACTTCTCAGGGTGACATCTGGATAAACCCTAAAATAAAATAAAACGATTTTAGAGAACGGAACTGTTGCAGAACATTCAAAAGGTTACAAAATGCATTGTTTATGTTGTGTTTACTCTGCAAACAGAAGAAATCTGCATGAGGGTAGTCTGGGTTTCTGTAGGTTTTAGTGATCCAATATAATCTGAATTCAAGTGCCTTTAACTAAGCTGTAAGGTCATACCATCATTGTATTTTATTCTATTTTCATTTTACACAGTTCAATGTATCTTTGTATATTATTTTTCTCTTTTAACGCATTTAATAACATTTACAGATTACAGATGTGTGCTTTTTATTTCTTAGTCGTTTTACCGATTGTAAAATATTTTTGAATATAAACTGTATCTTTTTATCTATGTTCTAAATTTATTTTCTATCCATTGGAATTAGGCTAAAACTTTGATCCTATGTGACAGACACAGATAAACACACGGACGACGAGGCAGACACACACACACACACACACACACACACACACACACACACACACAGATAGAGACACACACACAAACACAGACAGACACACACACCTGATGAAGCCTGCAGATATGAAGCTCTCTATGGCTTCAGCTGGTACTTTATTGAGCTTCACGTTCCACTGGTCGTCTGGCACATACAGCACATGGAGCTCCACAAACTACACACATGATGAAACACAGACACCATGAGCCACGTGTGTGCATCTGGATTCATCTAGTCCTGTGAAGAGTTCGATCCCCTCAACATACCTTGCAACTGACCGGTCTTCTGTTCCCTGGATATCTGATGGACTCACACGACAGCTCCATCATCGGTGCGGCTCAGCATCAGGAGAAAACACTCAGAGAAAAAAACTCCTGGAGAGGGGGGGTGTCTGCAGGAGGCCCCTCTTTCTTTTTTCCTGCCTGTTGAAGGCGTTGACTGCTTAGTAACAATCTGCTGTGATCAAACACAGTGAGTCGTCCAGTGCACTTTGTTTTATGAGTGCCAGCAGTGGTTGCTCTGGTGGTGAGGATGACAACTGCAGTGAAGAGAGGGAGTCGATCACATCTGAGAGTTAACACTGTCCTCCATTATACTTTCATGCATTAGTTATCCGGTACTGTTTTCTATTCTATGAAAACATTTATATCGATGACTGTAACTATTTAACTGTGACTCAGAAATCAATCACAGATTTGAATTTTAAGGCAATTAAGAAAAAAGAAGGCTGATTTGATGTGTATTTCAATGAGGAAATGAGGGGAAAATATCTAATTTAATGTGCCTTATGATTAATGATATGTAATAAAACACATACTAATAATGTGTTGTTTTGTTCTCTGCAGTTGAGGCACCTTCATCACTAGAGGTCGCGATTTAAATAGAACTGGTGCTGCTTTCAGGAAATGTGGGAGTTGTCACGGTTATTATGTTCAGAGAAAACTTGTATTTTCTCCCCCAAAAATGTGTGTTTGGTTTAAAAGATAACAGGGTTAGATTGCAGACATAGGTCGCTCAAATGGCATCTGTATTACGTAAATGTTTACATTGTTTGTTCTGTTACTATATTATTTCTTGAATTGTGGTATATCTATGTTCTTAATAAAGCTGATTTGAAAAAAGCTCTTAACTAGTTTAAAATCGTTCATTTATATTTTTAAAAAAACGGAGTCCCTTAATTCTAGAACGGAAATATTTGTTCCTGTTTTGTTTCCAAGATAATAACTTATACACACAGTATAAAACATTCAAGTTGTGCAAACAACAGACTTTTTGATCGTGCACAGGTTATGTCTCGTGTGAACAAGATAATAACTTGTGCATATAAAGTTTTTTTTTAAATGTTGTGCAAATTGCATAAATTGCTTCTTCCCATTAGATTATTACGTCATGCACACGAGTTATGTCCTGTGTACAAAACATAATAACTTGTGCACACAATGGCATAAACGCCTTGCATAAACCTGTAAATGAACTATGTCGTTCGAACAAGATAATAACTTGTGCACACAACATGATTATCTGAAGGGATTTATCTTGTTTGCACAATGCAATTTTAATTTGATTTGCACAAGTTATTCTCCAGGACACAAGAAGAAAAGGGGCTCCCTACTTTTTAACTGAAAATCTTAAAAGTACTTCAGAGTTTATGTTGATCGGCTTTATTAACATCAAATACATATTACAATACAATAAAAAAAGACAGGAGGAGCATAGGAAAGTAATAGAGAGAAATAGAAAAGATGGCCAATAAGTGTGTACAAGCGATTTTCGTGTGATATAATAAAGTGTTTGGATTCCCGGGCCGTGAAGGCAGCACTGGCGGACCCTCCTTTAAAGAAAACCGGAAGCTGTTGGTAGAGGAAGGAAGCTGCCTCCAAACAACCACTAGTTATAAAAGTTCAACATTTGTGTCACCAAAGTTTGTCTCGACAATGTCCGGATCATCCAACATCGTAGCGATGAGGAAAATCGTCCAGCAGCTGCGTCTTGAAGCCGGAATCCACAGAGTCAAGGTAACGGCGGAGCTCGGTACTTTCTGGGCGTGTGTTGTTCCCCCAGCTCGGTAGAAGTTCCTCTGGTTGTTGGAGGAGGAATCGCTCAGTGGATCTGGGAACACTGTGTTTGTTAGCCACATGCTAACTAAGCTAACCCCTGGGGGGGTGTCCTCCACAGGTGTCCCAGGCCGCCTCCGACCTGCAGCAGTTCTGCCTGCAGAACGCCCAGCAGGACCCTCTGCTCACCGGCATGTCCTCCAGCAACAACCCGTTCAGACCACAGAAAGTCTGCTCCTTCCTATAGCAGCCTCCGCCTCTGTGAGTGACCACCAACCACATCTGCACGGCCTCTGGTGTAGCTCTGCCAGAGGTGGAGGAATTCAATCCAGAGCCACTGTATTGTCCCCAGAGGGTAATTCCAAGGCACAGAGAGCAAGTCAGGACAACGAGAGACAGAAAACAACAATGACATCAATGCAGTATACTAACATTGTAAAGTAAGAGTAGTGTATATGACTGGAGAAGTGAAAGCTGAATGTAAGAATTTAGATAAATACCTGAATGATTAAAGTGATCAAAGTGCATTGAGCTGAGTAATACAGACATAAATTATGTACAGTTAAAGGGATAGTTCACCCAAAAATGAAGATTCACTCATTATCTACTCACCACTATGCCGATGGAGGGGTGGGTGAAGTGTTGGTGTTTAAAAAAACAAATCCAACTTTTACTGTCATTACTTTTTTTGCAAATTGGAATCTAATTTTGTAGACATGTCACTTAAATTTCAAAGTAGCAACACAGTAAAAAGATATTCGACATAACAAAACACAGACGTAGTTGAGATGCTTGTTTATCAGATATTTATTGCAGCATTCTTGATCCCATTTTACATCCAATCTGTTGTACATGGAAATACATAAGAATAACTTAAAGGATTTAACAGATAAAATTTTTTTTACAGATTTCGGCTCTGAAGTTGGATTAATTTCTCTAGAGTGCAATGCAGAAGGCCACAAACATAACATGTCCGTGTGTCATACACTATATAGCTTTCATCACTAATGCACTTCCACCTCTGCAGGTTTTGGACATTGTGGTGCCTTGTGGAACTGAGCTGCAGGATCCTGCATCATGGACTGGAATCGTCTCAGGAGTTATAGGAAATTTCGGGACAAACGACTAACTTAAGATTTTTTTTTTTTTTTTTAACTCTTGCCTTTGTAAAATCTGATACAGAAACATTTCCAGGTGCTTAGGGGGCACAATAGATGTCTTAACCTACTTGCTTTACATTAACTAGCCCATATCATCACACTGTGCCTTTTGAATTGTACATGTTTTTCCATTCATGATTGATTTTGAGAAAAAAAAATCAATGATATTTCCATAGTTGAAAGTTTTATTAAAAGTATACACATATTTAGAAATATGTTCCATGTGTTTTTTGTATTTTACTTGAAACTCCTGTTACACTGTGGCAACTTACATATAGCTTGTGAAGACAAACTTCATAGGAATTGAACACAACATAACTTCCACATAAACATGCCGGTCAGAGGTTTCAGATTGATGGAGCATCTGCGTCTCCTCCTTGGTGTCCGACAGCAGACCGGGTGAAAGTCCTCGCCGTTCTTGTCTCACATTTAATTTCCAAAAGTCTTTGCAGATGCACCTTTAGAGAAATCGTTGTTCAGGGAAACTTGTGACGCAATCACAGGTACGGCTGGTTTTCCTCAAAGCATCTGGGGCATCCGCTATAAAGTCAATTTGTGTAAATCCACAAACAGCTGCAATATCTTAATAGCCGAATCCATCTCATGTGCTCAAAGCTGGAACTTCCGTCTGCAGGCATCCATCTCATGACGCTGGAAACAAAAGTAAACATTTTTTAAGCTCTTTTTTTTTGGACAAGAAAAGCCTGAGTGCTATACAGTTGGTTAAGTACATTGGAATAATCAATGGATGACTAAGCAAATATCTCCACATGTATGCAAAACTAGGCAAACACGACTAAAGTTCCACTGGGTTTACCATCTACAATATGTTGAAGAATAAAACTAAGTGTTCCTCTGACATCACTGCTTCCACCTCTATAGCTCTTCTGGTGTCTCCAAATAAAAGTTGAAGTGCTGAGAGACTGACCTTCAGGACCCACTCGTACTCCCCAAACTTGGAGTCAAAGGTGCCTTTCTGTAGAGAGCGCAGTTTGAGGGTGAAGCGTGGTCCCAGCTCCTGAATGCCAACTTTCTTCTCATTCTTGAAGATGTACCTTCACAGACGCAAAGAATCATTGATTTAACCTTTCAAATTTAAGACAAATTATTTTCAAAAAGGTCCAAAATGAAGCTCGTATGAGAGGAGCAAATGTCCAGCTCAACTCAGACTTCACATTCTAAACATTCACCTGTGGAATCTGAAAAAGATGAAGTCTCTCTGGTTGTGGAAGGTGGCCGCCTGTCGTCCTATAAACTGGGGGTCTTGAGGAAAGAGAGCAGCGAACAGCCGGCCGATGCTGTGCCCGAGGCGCGTGGAGAAGTTGTTGAGGATCACCTCTGGTGAGTGTTCTGTGGGATCTTTACCTCGTCTCTGCACAGAGAAAATAATTTCATGATGCCAGGATTACACAGCCAAGACTGAGCCTGAACTGAACATGCTTTTAAAATCTAAAAATTGTCTCAGGAAAAACAATGGTGTTGATTTTTGCTCCATCAAATTTTGTATAGTTGCAAACAAATCTTTAAATCCAGAAGCTTAAAATCTAATGAAACTACAACAGCTTTTCCTCAGGGGCAGTTTTTTTTAACTTAACTTTATTATATTTTCAACTTAATAAAATCAGAGAATCTAACAATGAAAAGAGGCTGGATGTATGTACTCACCTTTATCTCCTTCCGAAGTCGAACACTGCTGACCTTGAAGTGTGCAGTCGGCCCGTCAGGAAGGTGACAGAGAACCAAACCGTCTAAAAGTTGCGGTTAAGAAAGACGACCTTCAGAAAGTCTGAAAACCTAAAGCTCACTTCAGTAAAAGTACCAAAAATAGAACTCTTGCTTTTTATCCAAACCACAGTATTATAATAAAGATTAGATAATGTAAAACAGTATAGAACATATCCTCCTCTCCTATTACAGCTGCCTTTCAGTTAGGATACTTGGCATTTTGCGATCCTCGTTGATGACCATGAGGTAGGTGAAGTTCCTGGCGATGCACTGTGGAATGACCCTCTTCAGGGCCAAACCTCGTCTGTAGTACACGTGGGCGTTGGGGATCACCGTGGCCAGCTGCTCGCAAAACCTCACCGTCCTCTGCAAGACACACGTCAGCATGTTTAACACAAACATGTCTGAAAAGGACAAGATAGAAACTTTACCCTGAATAGCTAACAGCTGCCAATTTTCCACCTCAGGGCAATCTAATAAAATACATATCAGTATAAAAAAAAGAGAAGAGTAATTATATTTAGCCCACACAGGGTCAAGAGTGATCACGCATTGTCAACTATGTCAAACTTTAAAGGTTCAGTGTGTAGAGCTTAGTGACATCTAGTGGTGAAGTTACATGTTACAGCTGAACACCCCGCAACTCACCCTACTCTTCCAAACATGAAAAAGACCTGTCAGTCATAAAAACTCAAAAAGGTGTTTAGTTTGTCCAGTCTGGGCTACTGTAAAAAACATGGCGGCCTCCGTAGAGAGGACCTGCTCCTGATGTAAATATAAAGTATTTAAATATACACAGCTCATTCTAGGGTAAAGAAAACATCAATTCGTACAATTTAGATGAAACACTAGTGAAAACATCACTAAGATTATTTTATATTCAATTTCTGCCAAAAGATCCCTTTCACCTAAATCTTACACACTGAAGCTTTAAGTACAGCAGCTAAGAATCGTCATATTGTTGATCACTGAAAGTGGATGATACAATTCTTGAAAATAAAGCAATAAAATGGATAAGTTTGTCAATTTCAACTTGTGACAATAATCACACTTTGTAGACGTATAAAAAGAAGACACTAGAATTGCACATACCTCCGCCAACAACAGTCCCCTTAAATTCAAATTTCACACAGTAGACTTTTCATCTAAATCGCTGCATCATTTCTTGTGAAATTCTCTCAATGTTAAAGAAAGTGAAAAAAAATCCAAATAAAGATCACTTCATGGATTCCGTGCCAAAAGTGAACGGGTTCTTCCTGAACCCCATTTAAGCTGTTTACACTGTGTGTCATTTAAAAAAGGTCAAGAGGAATTTCTTCAGGTGCACGTTTACCAATAACTGTCCTCAGTGATATGATGTAAAAAGGCCACTCACCCCTCTGGGTCTGTCTGATGTTGTGATGAGCACTTTGGGGTTTGTGAGCCCGTTGAAATAAGCTGAAAACTCATCAGTTCCTTCGTCAAAGGCAACCTGACGATGAGAGAAAAACACACAACCACATAAATTTGTGCGCATTCATCACAAATACAACCTGTGATCATTTGAACAAGGTCTTGGTCTGCACCTCTTCATCCTCTGGGTCAACTGTTGTCTCGTCGTACACCCGCTGGTTCTCTATGGTCTTTGGGACCTCTTTGGGTGGTGCCTACGTGAGGGACAGAACAAATTCAAGAATAAATGCAATCGTCTTATTTTATTGTAAAAAATTATCGACTGATATTTGCAACATTTGGGACAAAACCGGAAAAACAACTCACCTTGTCACCGAGAGCTTCCCTCTCTTTTTTCTTCTTTTTCTTCAGCTGCAGCTTTTGCTAAAATACAAAAACAACTCAATGAGGAGACTTCTAACTTGTATTAACTGCTGAATTGACAGGGGATACATTTTTCTGCTGAAAATCAAGTTTCTGTTTCTATAAATCTACTTTTCAGGTTCCTATTTAGAGAAGCAGGTGGTTTCTGGGTAATTCAATTTCCATGTATCATAGAGATGTTCAGACACAATTATCTGAAATGCCTCCGATGCTGCCGAAAAATGCCGGGTCGGGCCTCGGCTGGTAGCAAATCTATGTACCAATGCGATACCACGTCTTTAAAGTATATTAGTTACATCCAAATATAACAGCAATTTTTCTTTCCCCAGAAACCACCGGTTCACCGCCTCAAAACAACAAACCAGGGTTCTCAACTACAACAATAGCACTGCACTGTAACAGCTCGTTAAAAAGGAAGTCATTGTTGTGTATTCCTTAATGTTGTGTCGTTTTTTCAGTTATGACCGTCAAACTC
Source organism: Hippoglossus stenolepis (assembly GCF_022539355.2). Classification (NCBI taxonomy): domain Eukaryota; kingdom Metazoa; phylum Chordata; class Actinopteri; order Pleuronectiformes; family Pleuronectidae; genus Hippoglossus; species Hippoglossus stenolepis. Next base: position 12,972,178 of record NC_061496.1, on the reverse strand, counting down.
GACAATATAAGTTCTCTAGCATTTATTCTGTACAACTTTACTCCTACTGTATCTCCTGTCAGGTGGAATAGGTCAGGCTAAACATTACAACCGCACTCAGGATAACACAGTCATATTGAAGATTACGATTTCACACGTGCATTTCGTGGAAACATTGGTATTTTGCATGTGTCTGACCCTGCACTGATCAACAACATAAAGAACTAGTAATGCGATGCCACTTTAGATGAGTAACAGTATCTCAGCAATGACTCAAAAAGCCAAAGGCCAAAATTTCCGGAGGTGACCAATCTTAAATCATGGATCTTTAAGCAACTTGATCTGTTGTGATCACTCAAAATGATGTTAGTTCTTATGTTGAGGATGAACAAATTGTTCAGGTAAACGTGGAGCTGGAACAGAGCCTGAGAACATGTCTCTGTGACGACATAGTTCAAACGTGACCTGAACCGCCTGACCTCCATGTGGTGTTGTCTTTACCTTCTTCTTCTCCAGCTTTATCTTCATGAACATGAGGTGTCTCCTCTGTTTGTTCTTGATTTCAGACACACTGAAGTTCGGGGGAAAGGCTCCCTCACTGTTCTCCATCTTCTTCTCGTCCTCCTCTTCCTCCACCTTCCTCTCCGCTCCACTTCCTTCTCCATTTCCACTCCTCTTCTTCTTCGGTGTCTTATTCTTCCTCTTCTTTCCGGTGTTGACCTGACTAACTGGGACCTCTGTGACGTCCATCTCGTGCCGGTGGTCTCTCTTATTTAGCTTTTTCTGTTTTCACGTGTGCTACTGCTGGCTGTCCGCTCGTGGCTTCACTTCCGGGGGACACGAGGTGATCGACTTGTGGTGGTCGGGGGAAGATACGGTGACACCTGGTGGTGAGGAGGAGAAACAACAGTCAACAAGCAATTTAATTACTGCATTTAAGTACATTTTAATGTTTATGTTCTTTACTTTAGTAGATTTTTACAATGCATTGTGTTACATGCTCACTGTTTTCTTTCTCTATATCTCTAAAAGTAATCAATAACGAGAGGGGAACCTGAAATGAACTTGGAAGAAGCCGAGACTGAACCATATGTAATAGACCTTTGCATTGGGGAATAGGCTATACTTGTCAAATACTTTTAGTTTAAATATTATATTCAAACTCACTTACTTTTACCCAAGTAGAAACGTTAATATGGTACTTAATTTTCTTGAGTACATTGTTGTCTATTTGTTTGTACTATTACTTAAGTAAAACGTTTGACTACTTTTTAAAAAATGTTTACCACAATATCATGCTGGATGTGCATGCCTCTGAAATACATGCATATCATTTAAATTTCCAGCTTCATGTATTTTACTTGTGACTTTAGAGGAAGGTTGTTGCAAACAGGAGGCCACATTATCACAGAGACTCAGAGCTCTGCATTTCTATGAAGCCACTTCCTTCTCCGACAAGATTAAAAATCGTCAATCATCAACTGGTTGTGTGCAACACCAGTTCCTGTTTCATAAATAGTCAAAATAACAGGAAACATCTCAATGAAATGTATACAACCCATGCAGTGTAACTATTATTTCAATTTTTATTTAAATGATTATTATTTAACTTGTAATTTTAAAATTTCCTGATTATATGAAGCACAAAAACAAAACACATGGTACACTCAAAAATAAAATACAACCAAAAAAAGGCTCAATAAAAATTTGGTCTGAATGATTTGAAGTTGAAATAAAATTTTAAAGAAATTTAAAAGTTTAAAAGAAATAAAATACATAAAAAAAGATGACAACATTTCTACTTCAGGTTTATCTAACCTTACAGCCAAAGGTCCCCCGAAAAAGGGAAAATTTAAAACAATGTGTATTTTTTCACCGTCTAATCACAGGTTTTTTTTATGTCTTGAGCTTTATGTAATGATTAGAAAATATAAATTATAGGCAATAAAGATATATATGTTAAAATAAAGGAAATCAAGCTATTAAAACACATTATTTCTTCTTAAACTTCTTCAAACATGATTTAAAATAAAAGTCATGCAGTCTTTGATTTGTAGAAATAAACCACACAGAAAATAAAAGACAGAGTTGATCATACACTAAAACAAACTTGGGTATAACTTCTAAAAATGTATACAGTACAACAAAACAAATTTCTGGATAAGTCACTTCAGTTTCCTGACGAAAAAAAAAAAAAGAATTTCATAGGGTTGTGCCATTAAAGCTCTCTTTGCTGAGCACGTGCACGTTCATGGTTTACATGGTTCACTCTGTTTAATCAGTAAAGAGAAAGCGGCAGAGACATCAGCATCATTGATGCATATGGCTCCTCCACCTCTGCCATTCTGACTCATCTCCCTGTTCATGTCGGCGATGCAGGTCCAGCCACCGTCAGCCGTCACGCTCCACTTGGAGTGATCGACAGTGTCGGTGAAGGGCAGTGTGCCGGGAAGTTGTACCTTCTTCACATTGTACACATGGTGAGGGATGCTGCAGTTAGAAGGCAGGGGGCGACGCATCTTTCCCCAGCTCTTGACGTACAGATGCTTCTTCACAGAGTTTACAATAAGGCCAGAGTAAATATCTGTGAAAGTAGAGAAAACAAAGTGGAACACATAAACCATGAAAAAGAGAAGTGCAAAACATTTTAGAAAAACATTTCACAAGTAAAGTAACACAACTTGGATATATACACTGAAAAAATAATGTTTTTGGATCAACTCAAAAATTACTTCAATTGGTAAAACAAATGAATTAAAGGTAGTTATATTAATACATTTGCTAAATTCACTTTGAAAAAACTTTTTATGGTTTAAGTCTATTTTGTCAATTTAGTTTTATTCTATTTCACTTAGTCCGCAACAGTACGTGGCCACCGTGACTTGGGGAGATGATAATACTCCTTTTAGAAAAGACATCTCAGATTTGGTGATGGTCTCCCTGATGCATCCCCTGAGAATCGATACTTCTGTCTCCAGAAAAAATGTAGTTTAAAAAGTAATTTTTAAAGTTGGAAGCAATTATTTTTTTCAGTGTACAGGGTCACACGTTTTCTTAGTGAGAGCAAGTGTTTCCTATTTGTCAAGTTCATCATCAACCTAATTTTAACTTTTTAGACTGAAAACACTTACCATCCCCAAATCGTGAGTATTTTGCAAAGCTGCTGAACCTCTGTCCTTTCACCGACGTCAGCGTCATTATTCTAAACCAGGGCGTCCTCTTTGGGTAGCAGGTTCTCAGTGCCACACAGCGCAGCTCAGTTGGAAAGGTTTTGGTTATTCTAGAGTCGTATGAATAAGCGTGGATGTATTTGAGCTGCAGTCCTGAGAATTTAGATACAAGATGTTATTGTTCAATGGGATTGTCTCCCCTTTTTAGCAAATTATCAAATGGCATTAACCTACCTATTTGTTTGAATGTAGCATAGGAGTAAGTGACACATATAAATGTTTGAGCATTAGCGTTTCCACTTTGAGGCCAGAAGTCTTGACTGCGATATGTTGGAAATTTTGGTGTGCTGTGTGAGAGCCAGACTCCAGTTCGTTCGCCCAACATTACGACTCCTTCAGGTCGTTAAACAGAAGAAAACAGAAACACAGCTTTGTTATATTTGGATGTTTTTTGGCTTTGAAAGCAATACAGTGAAAGATTGCAGCTCCCACCTTTACTGTGTCCAAATGATGCAGGAGCTGGCTTTTTTGGTTTCGGAGGCTGATCGTTATAGAGCAGATATCCAAATCCTGCCGTCTAAAAAAAAACAATGACACTGTTAAGACTTGTGACTGCAGGCTGTCATGCCAGAGAGACACGTGTTACCTTTTGGTCGTAGAAGTCGAGAAGAGGTTTCAGGGTGTGGGCCAGGGTGCCAGAGTTGCTGTTGATATTCTCTCTGCTGCGTGTCCAACCACTGCTGCTCTCATCCATGTACAGATATGACAGACCACCGTCGTTCATGTTGGGCAACTTGTATAAGATGTACCTAATGGCACAGAGAGAAATGCATTTTTGTCATGCGTCCAGCTGATACTGAGAATAGGTGAAAATATAAACTGCCACAATTTGAAGTTTCCACCAACCAGTCGACCTCGTTTCCATCGTCATTCCTGCAACTCACGTCTGATTCGCAGGCTTGAAAAAAGATCCCAGTGCTAAAGAGGAATCTTATCACTGTTTTCTGAAACAGTCAAACAAAGTCCGGAAGTTACAATGTCAGATAAATTAGCTGTCTCTGTGATATAGGGTTTTTTATATCAGTGAATCTTTTATCGTAACTTTGGCCCTATATGCTAATTACAGTAAAGATGCATCAGATCATCACAGTCCAACTGAGAAATTTTAATTTAATTTGTGTTTTGATGACTACTGGAGAAAACATGTGTAGAGCTGTAGACAAACACAAAAGCTTATTATATATTATATATTTAAACCTAAATTATCTACAATAAAATCCAATTAGATTAGATGCCTCAAAAATAAAATCTTGATTTAGGGTCCACTCTTCTACCCTGGATCTTTGGACTGCTTTTAAATCCCTTCTTAAACAATATTTGTAAAATGTATATTGTTGGGGTGATCTATTTAATTTGATTTAATAACTTTAAAAAATCTTCATTGTTATCTAATTTCATTTTTTGTTCTATTATTTCATCTTCTTTCTGGTTGAATTTTTGTTTATTTTACTTATGTATATTCATATTTTTAAATTTAATTTTCATTCTGAAGCATTTTGTCTTATCATTGGGCTGCAAGAGATCTGCATTTCCTGGACTGTTCAACCTATAGTGCAACTAAACCAGCTCCATTAGTTTTTTTTAACATTATTCAAAATAACAGTCAACATCTCTTTGTAAAAATCAACACAGTGCAACAAACTATAAACTCAGTTTACTCCATTATCTAAAACATATCAAGCGCATTCTGTAGTTATTTAAAACTGCAGAACACAGTAGTTTTACAGTTCAGTATTCAAGTATGAATGTGGAATTTCAGTTTGTCTTTTAGTGCCTCTGTAAGACAGAAGAGACACAACATTAAACCATACACAACCTCAACCAACACCTGAGTCAAGTTTAAAACATATAAACACTTTACTTACATATCTCATCATCTCCATGTCTGCTTTGTGAAGATGCTTTTATCAAATGTCCTCGTTACATGAAACAGAAACCTTCAATGAGCTTACTTGTTCCTGATTCACAAGCTTCACTGCAGATGAGTCATTGATTGTTTGCCTAAACTTGGTAATCTATCCTAACGGCTCAGGAGGATGCAGTGTGTATTGTGATGCTGTCAAGAGGGAGGTGCTGCACCATAGAAACGCAAAGATCTCAAACTAGCATTTTAAAAACAATAAAACAAATATATACTTATACAAGTCTTTTGTTTTTCTAGTGGCAGCAGCACCAACCCTGTGCTGGATGTGCATGCCTCTGAAATACATGCATATCATTTAAGTTTCCAGCTTCATGTATTTTACTTGTGACTTTAGAGGAAGGTTGTTGCAAACAGGAGGCCACATTATCACAGAGACTCAGAGCTCTGCATTTCTATGAAGCCACTTCCTTCTCCGACAAGATTAAAAATCGTCAATCATCAACTGGTTGTGTGCAACACCAGTTCCTGTTTCATAAATAGTCAAAATAACAGGAAACATCTCAATGAAATGTATACAACCCATGCAGTGTAACTATTATTTCAATTTTTATTAAAATGATGATTATTTAACTTGTATTTCTTTGAATTTCCTGATTATATGAAGCACAAAAGCAAAACACATGGTACACTCAAAAATATAATACAACCAAAATGAAAACAAACACAACAACCAAGAAAAGGCTCAATAAAAATTTGGTCTGAATGATTTGAAGTTTAACTAAAATTTGAAAACAGACATATTCTAAATATAACATAACAAAACGAAATACACGTAAATATTGTTTAAAAGTAATAAAATACATAAAAAAATATGAAAACATTTCTTCTTCAGGTTTATCTAACCTTGCAGCCAAAGGTCCCCCGAAAAAGGGAAAATTTAAAACAATGTGTATTTTTTCACCGTCTAATCACAGGTTTTTTTTATGTCTTGAGCTTTATGTAATGATTAGAAAATATAAAGATAATATATGTTAAAATAAAGGTAAGCAAGCTATTAAAACAAATTCTTTATTCTTAAACTTCTTAAAACATGATTTAAAATAATAGCCATGCAGTCTTTGATTTGTAGAAATGAACCACACAGAAAATAAATGACAGAGTTGATCATACACTAAAACAAACTTGGGTATAACTTCTAAAAATGTATACAGTACAACAAAACAAATTTCTGGATAAGTCGCTTTAGTTTCCTGACTTAAAAAAAAAAAAATTCTGAGGGTTGTGCCCTTAAAGCTATCTTTGCGGAGCACGTGCACGTTTACGGTTACATGGCTGTGTCTCTTTAATTAGTAAAGAGAAAGCTTTACCGATCACAGTATCATTGATGCATATGGCTCCTCCACCTCTGCGCATCTGAGTCATATGCCTGTTCATGTCGGCGATGCAGGTCCAGCCACCGTCAGCCGTCACGCTCCACTTGGAGTGATCGACAGTGTCGGTGAAGGGCTGCGTGCCGGGAAGTTGTACCTTCTTCACATTGTACACATGGTGAGGGATGCTGCAGTTAGAAGGCAGGTGGTTATACTTCTTTCCCTTGATCCTTCCCCAGCTCTTGACGTACAGATCCTTCTTCACAGAGTTTACAATAAGGCCAGAGTAAATATCTGTGAAAGTAGTGAAAACAAAGCGGAACACATAAACCATGAAAAAGAGAAGTGCACAACATTTTAGAAAAACATTTCACAAGTACATAAAAAAACACAACTTGGATATATACACTGAAAAAAGAAAGTTTTTGGACCAACTCAAAAATTACTTCAATTGGTAAAACAAATAAATAAAAGGTAGTTATATTAATACATTTACTAAATTCACTTTGAAAAAACTTTTATGGTTTAAGTCTATTTTGTCAATTTAGTTTTATTCTATTTCACTTAGTCATAACAATGCGTGGCCACCGTGACTTGGGGAGATGATAATACTCCATTGAGAAAAGACATCTCAGATTTGGTGATGGTCTCCTGATGAATCCTGAGAATCGATACTTCCGTCTCCAGAAAAATGTTATGTAAAAAGTAATTTTTAATGTTGGTAGCAATAATTTTTTCAGTGTACAGGGTCACATGTTTTCTTAGTGAGAGCAAGTGTTTCCTATTTGTCAAGTTCATCATCAACCTAATTTGAACTTTTAGACTGAAAACACTCACCATCCCCAAATCGTGTGTATTTTGCAAAGCTCCTGAACCTCTGTCCTTTCACCGACGTCAGCGTCATTATTCTAAACCAGGGCGTCCTCTTTGGGTAGCAGGTTCTCAGTGCCACACAGCGCAGCTCAGTTGGAAACGTTGTGGTTATGTCAGAGTCGTATGAATAAGCGTGGATGTATTTGAGCTGCAGTCCTGAGAATTTAGATACAAGATGTTATTGTTCAATGGGATTGTCTCCTTTTAGCAAATTAACAAATGGCATTAACCTACCTATTTGTTTGAATGTAGCATAGAGTAAGTGACACATATAAATGTTTGAGCATTAGCATTTCCACTTTGAGGCCAGAAGTCTTGACTGCGATTTGTTGGAAATTTCGGTGTGCTGTGTGAGAGCCAGACTCCAGTTTGTTCGTCCAACATTACGACTCCTTCAGGTTGTAAAACAGAAGAAACAGAAACACAGCTTAGTTATATTGGGATGTTTTTTGGCTTTGAAAGCAATACAGTGAAAGATTGCAGCTCCCACCTTTACTGTGTCCAAATGATGCAGAAGCTGGCTTTTTGTTTCGGAGGCTGATCGTTATAGAGCAGATATCCAAATCCTGCCGTCTACAAAAAAAACAATGACACTGTTAGGACTTGTGACTGCAGGCTGTCATGCCAGAGAGACACGTGTTACCTTTTTGTCGTATAAGTCGAGAAGAGGTTTCAGGGTGTGGGCCAGGGTGCCAGAGTTGCTGTTGATATTCTCTCTGCTGCGTGTCCAACCATTGCTGCTCTCATCCATGTACAGATATGACAGACCACCATCGTTCATGTTGGGCAACTTGTATAAGATGTACCTAATGGCACAGAGAGAAATGCATTTTTGTCATGCGTCCAGCTGATACTGAGAATAGGTGAAAATATAAACTGCCACAATTCGAAGTTTCCACCAACCAGTCGACCTCGTTTCCATCGTCATTCCTGCAACTCACGTCTGATTCGCAGGCTTGAAAAAAGATCCCAGTGCTAAAGAGGAATCTTATCACTGTTTTCTGAAACAGTCAAACAAAGTCCGGAAGTTACAATGTCAGATAAATTAGCTGTCTCTGTGATATAGGGTTTTTTATATCAGTGAATCTTTGTATCGTAACTTTGGCCCTATATGCTAATTACAGTAAAAGATGCATCAGATCATCACAGTCCAACTGAGAAATTTAAATTTAATTTGTGTTTTGATGACTACTGGAGAAAACATGTGTAGAGCTGGAGACAAAACAAAAGCTTATTATATATTATATATTGAAACCTAAATTATCTACAATAAAATCCATTATTAGATTAGATGCCTCAAAAATAAAATCTTGATTTAGGGTCCACTCTTCTACCCTGGATCTTTGGACTGCTTTTAAATCCCTTCTTAAAACAATATTTGTAAAAATGTATATTGTTGGGGTGATCTATTTAATTTGATTTAATAACTTTAAAAAAAATCTTAATTGTTATCTAATTTCATTTTTTGTTCTATTATTTCATCTTCTTTCTGGTTGAATTTTTGTTTATTTTACTTATGTATATTCATATTTTTAAATTTAATTTTCATTCTGAAGCATTTTGTCTTATCATTGGGCTGCAAGAGATCTGCATTTCCTGGACTGTTCAACCTACAGTGCAACTAAACCAGCTCCATTAGTTTTTTTTAACATTATTCAAAATAACAGTCAACATCTCTATGTAAAATCAACACAGTGCAACAAACTATAAACTCAGTTTACTCCATTATCTAAAACATATCAAGCGCATTCTGTAGTTATTTAAAAACTGCAGAACACAGTAGTTTTACAGTTCAGTATTCAAGTATGAATGTGTGAATTTCAGTTTGTCTTTTAGTGCCTCTGTAAGACAGAAGAGACACAACATTAAACCATACACAACCTCAACCAACACCTGAGTCAAGTTTAAAACATATAAATACTTTACTTACATATCTCATCATCTCCATGTCTGCTTTGTGAAGATGCTTTAATCAAATGTCCTTGTTACATGAAACAGAAACCTTCAATGAGCTTACTTGTTCCTGATTCACAAGCGTCACTGCAGATGAGTCGTTGATTTTCTGCCTAAACTTGGTAATATACCCTCTGGGCTCAGGAGGATGCAGTGTGTATTGTGATGTTAACAAGAGGGAGGTGCTGCACCAAAGAAACACAAAGATCTCAACCTAGCCTTTTAAAAACAATAAAACAAATATATACTTATACAAGTCTTTTGTTTTTCTAGCTGCAGCAGCACCAACCCTGTGAGGTGTTTGAATATTTATTGTTTAATCATGACAGTCTGATGATACCTAGAGCTGTGTGTGCGTGTGTGTTTTTCCTCAGCGTCCCTGCTTTAAGTTTTAAATAAGATGATCTGACATTGATGCCTGAATGAGATAAAGCTCATTCGAGTCACTCAGTTCGAATCATGAGGTGTGTAAGGTTCAGTGTGATATTAAAGTCCATTACTTCAAATCTGATGCATTTTGACTTACAGATAGTAAAGTAGTGTTAAGAGAGGAAGTATAACAATTAAAAGCTGGTGGGTAGTTTGTATTATAATGTGATTCAAGTTGCAATTATCTTTGTTTCCGGCATCGAACTGAAAATGAATATGGTCAGCTTGGTTAGTCCGGATTCAGACATCATAGATTCTGAAATACACTTATATCTGAATTTATCCTGATACCTAACCTTTGATTTTGAACTTTTAAAGTTTGAATATAATCAAAATGAGATGTTTTTCCTTTCGGTAGTTCCTCACTAACATAAAAAGTGAAAAAATGAAGTTTGTAATATTCAAATGAAACACATGTGAGAGTTGTGATGCAAGTTCTGCAATAAAAACATATTGACACACAAACAAATATTATTTTTTGCTTTATCAAAGAAAGAATCACAACAAAATACAATAGTGATGTTTAACTGTGATATGTTAACTACATGAATGTACTTGGCTAAGATTCACTTAGAGTACAAGCTCTTAAAGAAGCTAATGTGTAAAACATTTCTTGTAGCTTTTTAAAAGGTTGTGGGGTATAGTGATATCTAGTGGTGGAAGAGCATAATGCATTCCAACAGATACCCCTCACCTCACCTTTCCAGGTGTGTGGAGAGGAGAAACTACGGTGGCCTGAAAGTCAAGTAAAACGTGAAAGGACCTCTTTAGAGCCAGTATTTGATTTGTCTGCTCTGGGCTTCTGTAGGAACACGGTGGTGCAACATGGCGGACACTGTGGAAAACAACCTGCTGCCTATGTAATGACAAAGAACAAATTACTAAGGCAACTAAAACACAAAAACTCTTAGATTTAGGTTATTAGACACTGCTGACAGATCCACCTTAAACCCACACACTGGACCTTTAAAGGAATGCCTACACCTGCACAGATTCAAAACCTATTTAAACCTCTGAGTGTCAGACTCATAGAGTCCACATCGTTCTGTCCGTCTCTCTCTGTCAACAGCCAATGTACCAGTCCACCGCCTGTCTGAAAGCCCTGTAAATCAGGGGGTTGAGGGAGCAGATCAGCCCCCCGCCGCGCTTCAGCTGGGTCATCTCCCTGTTCATGTCCCCCAGGCAGGTCACGTCGTCGTCATAACCCTGCAACACACACCACTTGGAGTGGTCGTGGTAGGACTTGACGTGTTTGGGCAGGGAGCAGTTGGAGGGCAGATCGTGACCTTGTCTCTGCCATGACTCCACCAGCAGGTCGGCATCCAGGACCTGCGCCACCCAGCCTGTGTAGATATCTGAGTGAACAGCAGTGAAAGGGTTAGTTAGGATTATAAATGTAGATATAATTATAAATATATACCAAAGTAAACCCGGTTATGATGCTATAAAAAGTTGGTGTTTTAAACTAAAAAATTGTCTTATTTTGGAGATTTTTCAAAATATAAAGACGTATGATAAGCGTATGAAATCATTTATATTTGGAATGTAGTGTATGAAACAAAAAGCTAAGTTTTAGGACAAAACTGGAATTTCATCTTTATCACTAAAATATCAAGTTATTCTAAGAGCGATTATGTTAATGATAATGAGTGTGGTGATAAATATGAGCAACGGCAAAAATTTACCAAAGATATTTAGTTTTGCCTTTCAGGGCCACTACAAATCAAATGAAACAATCCAAGATGGAAAATGAAGTGAACACAACTGTCTACAATAATATGATAAAGTTTACATAGTAGATCACAGGCCAAATACATCAGGATCCGAGGGCACTTCTGAAGAACTTGGGTGGGGTGAGTTCATACACTTCTCTGTTCTGAGACGTTAGTGTGTACATCTGATAAGAGTGAATGTGGCATGTGAAATGTGCACACAACACAGTGGATAGATGCTTTAGCAGAGTTTAAAACTGAAGTTTAGATTGTTTTTGTGAAGTAAATATTCAGGTGACAACGTGGTTCGTTTGTGTAATTCCATTGTCTTTAAAAAAAAGAAAGTGGAACACATAAACCATGAAAAAGAGAAGTGCACAACATTTTAGAAAAACATTTCACAAGCAAATAAAAAAACACAACCAAGGCCATGTAGGGAGACTTCCAGTGCATTGTTACGACACAAAACCCAGGAAGCTCATTCGAGTCACTCAAGCATGACGTTTCTGACTTAGAGGAACCATAACAAAACGCGCAAGTGTTTTTTTTTACAGAGTTTTTGGGTTGGTAGACATGCCAGACTCCGCCATTGTTCCCGAGGCGGTCTCCATTCACCGCCAGGACCGGACGACAAACTCGGGGAAGAGCAAGGGAGGAGGTGTCTGCTGCATGGTGAACAATCTATGGTGCTCAGATGTGGAAATTATTTCTTCGGGCTGTTCTCCGGACCTGGAGCACCTCATGATCAGATGCCGACCTAATTACATCCCGAGGGAGTTTACATCGGTCGTTATAACAGCGGTGTACATTCCGCCACATGCCGACACTAATCAGGCACTTGACGAGCTGCATGCGTTTATCAACAGGACAGAGACATCACGGCCCGAGGCTGCGTTTATTGTGGCCGGTGATTTTAACAACGCCAAGATGAGGAAAGTCCTGCTGAGATACCATCAACACATCAGCTGTCCTACACGTGGTGCGAACACACTCGACCATGTTTACACTCCCTTCCGGGATGCGTATAAGGCCCTCCCTCGCCCCCATTCGGCAAATCGGATCCGTCTCAGTTCTGCTGCTGCCTTCCTATAGGCAGAAACTCAAACGTGACAGACCGGTGACTCGGACCATTCAGCGGTGGACCGACCAATCAGACTCGGCTCTCCGGGACTGCTTCAGCATTACGGAGTGGTGCGTGTTCCAGGATGACAACATCCACACGTACACAGACGCGGTCATCTGCTACATCAGCAAATGCATTGATGACGTCGTACCCAGGATTACTGTACGAACATTTCCAAACCAGAAGCCCTGGATTAATGGTGACGTCCATGCAAAACTCAAAGCACGGACTGATGCCAACATCTCAGGTGATCTGGAGGAGTACAGGAAGTCCAGGTACGCGCTCCGGAGTGCTATTAGCAGTGCCAAGAGACTCTACAGGGACAAAGTGGAGTCCCACTACAAGGGCTCCAACACAAGGAACATGTGGGCTGGACTCAAAACCATCTCTGACTACAAAGGAAAGACCAGCAGTGCTGATGTAGTGTCTGCATCTCTCCCAGAGGATCTGAACACCTTATATGCTCGCTTTGAGAGCAACTCCCCGGCTGTGGAGATACAAGAGGCCCAGGAGGACCGCTGCTCCCCTGTAATATCCAGGGCAGACGTGTGGAGATCTCTTAACCGGATCAACACACGCAAGGCACCTGGACCTGATGGCATCACTGGCCGAGCTCTCAAGGTGTGTGCAGATCAGCTGGTGTCGTGTTCTTTTGTCCCGAGATATGAGAAGAGCCGGTCTCGGTTTGGTTCAACAAGTATTTATTTAGAAGCAATGAAAAGCTACAACATAGCTATGGGCACTCAACGCACAGCCCTGGCCGTCTAATAGCACGGGGTAGTCTAGAGTCGCCCCGAACGGACGGCGGGTGCAATATTTATAATAATAGGTAGAACTTCATTGGTCAATAACGAGGGGGAGTCACCGTGGCTTAGCCCTGGCTCTCTCTTGCTAGTGCACAGGCTGGTCCCAGCCTCTTGGCACTGGAATCCGCCAATGATGAGGAGCCGCTCCCAGTTTCGCCCCTCCTTTGACCGTTGCTGGGCAAATCTTCACATTTCTGACAGTTTGGTTTGGTGTTTTAAAACAAGCCTTGAATCGGCTGACGGCTTGTGAGTCTTCAGTATGGCATGCGCATTTTCTAGACAAAACAACGCCTTTCCTATCTGTCCTTCAGAACCTAGTGGCAGCTGCTTGAATTCTTTCTGAGGGTAGGTCACGGTTTCTTATGAAAACAGTGCATTCATGTATGTGTGATGTTTGAATAAAGCTAATGGAGTTCAGGCTGTAATATAGTAAGTTAGGTATGAGAACAAGTTAAAGTACAGTGTATTGTATGCCACAGATGTACAGTCTCCACAACAGGCATTATCAGACAGGTGCGAGACTGAACTGCGATGTGACGCACACACACACACACACCAACCAGCTTCAAGATTAAAACCAGCCAGCAACGGCTACTAAAAGTCACTATGTGAAGGCTACACATTCTCCCACATATTCAGCCCAAACTGCCCCTGCCCCCACCCCTGTCTAACATACTGCATTTATTTAGAGTTCAGTTTCATTGCCATCTTCACAGACACACACACAAGGAAAAACATAGATTTTAGTCTTAACACTGGCAGATGTGTTCACTGACATTTTCAACCTGTCACTGCTCCAGTCTGTAGTCCCCGCATGTTTCAAGGAGACCATCATTGTCCCTGTTCCCAAAAAAACAAAAATCCTCTGCCTGAACGACTACCGCCCAGTAGCACTCACCTCCACCATCATGAAGTGTTTTGAGCGGCTAATCAAACCCTTCATCACCTCCTCCCTCCCTGACTCTCTGGACCCTCTTCAGTTTGCCTACAGGCCAAATAGGTCGACTGCAGATGCCATCTCCCTCACACTGCCCTCTCCCACCTGGACCAGAGGGACACATATGTGAGAATGCTGTTCATTGACTACAGTTCAGCATTCAACACCATCGTGCCCCTGAAGCTCGTCACCAAGCTCAGAGACCTTGGGCTCAACATCGCCCTCCGTGATTGGATCCTGAACTTCCTGATGGGCAGACCACAGGCGGTGCGGATAGGCAGCACCACATCCTCCACCCTGACTCTAAACACCGGTGCCCCCCAGGGGTGCGTGCTCAGTCCTCTCCTGTACTCCCTGTTCACGCATGACTGCATGGCCACCCACAGCTCCAACACCATCATTAAGTTTGCTGATGACACGACTGTAATAGGCCTGATCACCGGCGACGATGAGAAGGCCTACAGAGAGGAGGTCAGAGCCCTGACATCTTGGTGCCAGGACAACCTCCATCTCATCGTCGGCAAAACGAAGGAGCTGATTGTGGACTACAGGAAGAGAAAAGGAGTAGAACACGCCCCCCTCTCCATCAATGGGACTACGGTGGAGCGAGTCAGCAGCTTCAGGTTCCTCTGGGTCCACATCAGTGATGACCTGACCTGGACCAACCACACAGACTCCATCAGGAAGACGGCCAGACAGCGGCTCTTCTTCCTCCGCAGGCTGCGGAGGCTCAACATGGATGCCAGGATTCTCTGCAACTTCTACAGGTGCACCATAGAGAGTATCCTGACTGGCTGCATCACCGCCTGGTACGGCATCTGCACTGCCCTGAACCGTAAGGCTTTGCAGAGGGTGGTGAAGTCTGCCCAGCACATCACCAGGACGGAGCTACCATCCATGGAGGACCTCTACACCCAGCAGTGTAGGAAGAAGGCCAACCGGATCATTAAAGACCCCTATCAACCCAGCCATAAACTGTTATGCTTGCTGCCGTCTGGCCGACGGTACCGCAGCATCCGGGCCCGCACCACCAGGCTCAGAGACAGTTTCATCCCCCAGGCCATAAGAATTTTAAACTCCTCCAATCTGTCAAATTCCACTTAATCTGCACCTTATCATATTTGCACTATTGCACATTTGCACTATTGCACACACTTGCACTACTGTTTTTTCTTGTTTTTCTTTTTTTATTCAGGTGTATGTATATATTTAGATATATATATTTTATTTTCTATTTTAATTTTGATATTCTATTTTATCTTATTTTACTAATATTATGAGCATTGCTATAAGAGAGCCTGTGACCCAAGAATTCCATTGCAAGCGACTGCTTTATGTAATCATTGCATATGACAATAAACTCTTGAATCTTGAATCTTGAATCTTTATGTAATGATTAGAAAATATAAATTACAGGCAATAAAGATATATATGTTAAAATAAAGGTAATCAAGCTATTAAAACACATTATTTCTTCTTAAACTTCTAAAAACATGATTTAAAATAATAGCAATGCAGTCTTTGATTTGTAGAAATAAACCACACAGAAAATAAAAGACAGAGTTGATCATACACTAAAACAAAGTTGGGTATAACTTCTAAAAATGTATACAGTACAACCAAACAAATATCTGGATAAGTCACTTCAGTTTCCTGACATTAAAAAAAAAAAAATTCAGAGGGTTGTGCCCTTAAAGCTCTTTGCGGAGCACGTGCACGTTTACGGTCACATCGCTCATCCTTTTTAATCAGTGAATAGAAAGCGTCACCGATCACAGTATCATTGATGCATATGGCTCCTCCACCTCTGCGCATCTGACTCATCTCCCTGTTCATGTCGGCGATGCAGGTCCAGCCACCGTCAGCCGTCACGCTCCACTTGGAGTGATCGACAGTGTTGGTGAAGGGCTGTGTGCCGGGAAGTTGTACCTTCTTCACATTGTACACATGGTGAGGGATGCTGCAGTTAGAAGGCAGGGGGCGACGCATCTTTCCCCAGCTCTTGACGTACAGATCCTTCTTCACAGAGTTTACAATAAGGCCAGAGTAAATATCTGTGAAAGTAGTGAAAACAAAGCGGAACACATAAACCATGAAAAAGAGAAGTGCACAACATTTTAGAAAAACATTTCACAAGTACATAAAAAAACACAACTTGGATATATACACTGAAAAAAGAAAGTTTTTGGACCAACTCAAAAATTACTTCAATTGGTAAAACAAACGAATAAAAGGTAGTTATATTAATACATTTGCTAAATTCGCTTTGAAAAAACTTTTTATGGTTTAAGTCTATTTTGTCAATTTAGTTTTATTCTATTTCACTTAGTCCGCAACAGTACGTGGCCACCGTGACTTGGGGAGATGATAATACTCCTTTTAGAAAAGACATCTCAGATTTGGTGATGGTCTCCCTGATGCATCCCCTGAGAATCGATACTTCTGTCTCCAGAAAAAATGTAATGTAAAAAGTAATTTTTAAAGTTGGTAGCAATTATTTTTTTCAGTGTACAGGGTCACACGTTTTCTTAGTGAGAGCAAGTGTTTCCTATTTGTCAAGTTCATCATCAACCTAATTTTAACTTTTTAGACTGCAAACACTCACCATCCCCAAATCGTCTGTATTTTGCAAAGCTGCTGAACCTCTGTCCTTTCACCGACCTCAGCTTTATTATTCTAAACCAGGGCGTCCTCTTTGGGTAGCAGGTTCTCAGTGCCACACCGCGCAGCTCAGTTGGAAAGGTTGTGGTTATTCTAGAGTCGTATGAATAAGCGTGGATGTATTGGAGCTGCAGTCCTGAGAATTTAGATACAAGATGTTATTGTTCAATAGGATTGTCTCCCCTTTTTAGCAAATTAACAAATGGCATTAACCTACCTATTTGTTTGAATGTAGCATAGGAGTAAGTGACACATATAAATGTTTGAGCATTAGCGTTTCCTCTTCGAGGCCAGAAGTCTTTACTGCGATATGTTGGAAATGTTGGTGTGCTGTGTGAGAGCCAGACTCCAGTTTGTCTGTCCAACATTACGACTCCTTCAGGTTGTAAAACAGAAGAAACAGAAACACAGCTTTGTTATATTAGGATGTTTTTGGGCTTTGAAAGCAATACAGTGAAAGATTGCAGCTTCCACCTTTACTGTGTCCAAATGATGCAGGAGCTGGCTTTTTTGGTTTCGGAGGCTGATCGTTATAGATCAGATATCCAAATCCTTCCGTCTAAAAAAAACAATGACACTGTTAGGACTTGTGACTGCAGGCTGTCATGCCAGAGAGACACGTGTTACCTCTCTGTCGTAGAAGTCGAGAAGAGGTTTCAGGGTGTGGGCCAGGGTGCCAGAGCTGCTGTTGATATTCTCTCTGCTGCGTGTCCAACCATTGCTGCTCTCATCCATGTACAGATATGACAGACCACCGTCGTTCATGTTGGGCAACTTGTATAAGATGTACCTAATGGCACAGAGAGAAATGCATTTTTGTCATGCGTCCAGCTGATACTGAGAATAGGTGAAAATATAAACTGCCACAATTCGAAGTTTCCACCAACCAGTCGACCTCGTTTCCATCGTCATTCCTGCAACTCACGTCTGATTCGCAGGCTTGAAAAAAGATCCCAGTGCTAAAGAGGAATCTTATCACTGTTTTCTGAAACAGTCAAACAAAGTCCGGAAGTTACAATGTCAGATAAATTAGCTGTCTCTGTGATATAGGGTTTTTTATATCAGTGAATCTTTGTATCGTAACTTTGGCCCTATATGCTAATTACAGTAAAAGATGCATCAGATCATCACAGTCCAACTGAGAAATTTAAATTTAATTTGTGTTTTGATGACTACTGGAGAAAACATGTGTAGAGCTGTAGACAAAACAAAAGCTTATTATATATTTTATATTTAAACCTAAATTATTGACAATAAAATCCATTATTAGATTAGATGCCTCGAAACTAAAATCTTGATTTAGGGTCCACTCTTCTACCCTGGATTTTTGGACTGCTTTTAAATACCTTCTTAAAACAATATTTGTAAAAATGTATATTGTTGGGGTGATCTATTTAATTTGATTTAATAACTTTGAAAAAAATCTTAATTGTTATCTAATTTCATTTATTGTTCTATTATTTCATCTTCTTTCTGGTTGAATTTCTGTTTATTTACTTATGTATATTCATATTTTTTAATTTCATTTTCATTCTGAAGCATTTAGTCTTATCATTGGGCTGCAAGAGTTCTGCATTTCCTGGACTGTTCAACCTATAGTGCAACTAAACCAGTTCCATTAGTTTTTTAACATTATTCAAAATAACAGTCAACATCTCTATGTAAAAATCAACACAGTGCAACAAACTATAAACTCAGTTTACTCCATTATCTAAAACATATCAATCGCATTCTGTAGTTATTTAAAAACTGCAGAACACAGTAGTTTTACAGTTCAGTATTCAAGTATGAATGTGTAAATTTCAGTTTGTCTTTTAGTGCCTCTGTAAGACAGAAGAGACACAACCTCAACCAACACCTGAGTCAAGTTTAAAACATATAAACACTTTACTTACATATCTCATCATCTCCATGTCTGCTTTGTGAAGATGCTTTTATCAAATGTCCTCGTTACATGAAACAGAAACCTTCAATGACCTTACTTGTTCATGATTCACAAGCGTCACTGCAGATGAGTCATTGATTGTTTGCCTAAACTTGTTAATATACCCTATGGGCTCAGGAGGATGCAGTGTGTATTGTGATGTTGTCAAGAGGGAGGTGCTGCACCAAAGAAACACAAAGATCTCAATCTAGCCTTTGAAAAACAATAAAACAAATATATACTTATACAAGTCTTTTGTTTTTCAAGCTGCAGCAGCACCAACCCTGTGAGGTGTTTAAATATTTATTGTTTAATCATGACAGTCTGACGATACCTAGAGCTGTGTGTGCGTGTGTGTTTTTCCTCAGCGTCCCTGCTTTAAGTTTTAAATAAGATGATCTGACATTGATGCCTGAATGAGATAAAGTTCATTCGAGTCACTCAGTTCGAATCATGAGGTGTGTAAGGTTCAGTGTGATATTAAAGTCCATTACTTCAAATCTGATGCATTTTGACTTACAGATAGTAAAGTAGTGTTAAGAGAGGAAGTATAACAATTAAAAGCTGGTGGGTAGTTTGTATTATAATGTGATTCAAGTTGCAGTTATCTTTGTTTCAGGCATCGAACTGAAAATGAATATGGTCAGCTTGGTTAGTCCGGATTCAGACATCATAGATTCTGAAATACACTTATATCTGAATTTATCCTGATACCTAACCTTTGATTTTGAACTTTTAAAGATTGAATATAATCAAAATGAGATGTATTTCCTTTCGGTAGTTCCTCGCTAACATAAAAAGTGAAAAAAAGTTTCAGATTTTCAATAAAACACATGTAAGAGTTGTGATGCAAGTTCTTCAATAAAAACAAATTGACACACAAACAAATATTATTTTTTGCTTTATCAAAGAAAGAATCACAACAAAATACAATAGTGATGTTTAACTGTGATATGTTAACTACATGAATGTACTTGGCTAAGATTCACTTAGAGTACAAGCTCTTAAAGAAGCTAATGTGTAAAACATTTCTTGTAGCTTTTTAAAAGGTTGTGGGGTATAGTGATATCTAGTGGTGGAAGAGCATAATGCATTCCAACAGATACCCCTCACCTCACCTTTCCCGGTGTGTGGAGAGGAGAATCTACGATGGCCTGAAAGTCAAGTGAAAACGTGAAAGGACCTCTTTAGAGCCAGTATTTGATTTGTCCGCTCTGGGCTTCTGTAGGAACACGGTGGTGCAACATGGCGGACACTGTGGAAAACAACCTGCTGCCTATGTAATGACAAAGAACAAATTACTAAGGCAACTAAAACACAACAACTCTTAGATTTAGGTTATTAGACACTGCTGACAGATCCACCTTAAACCCACACACTGGACCTTGAAAGGGATGCCTACACCTGCACAGATTCAAAACCTATTTAAACCTCTGAGTGTCAGACTCATAGAGTCCACATCGTTCTGTCCGTCTCTCTCAGTCAACAGCCAATGTACCAGTCCACCGCCTGTCTGAAAGCCCTGTAAATCAGGGGGTTGAGGGAGCAGATCAGCCCCCCGCCGCGCTTCAGCTGGGTCATCTCCCTGTTCATGTCCCCCAGGCAGGTCACGTCGTCGTCATAACCCTGCGACACACACCACTTGGAGTGGTCGTGGTAGGACTTGAACGGGAGCGATCCGGGGAGATGAACCCTCTTGATGTTCATGACGTGTTTGGGCAGGGAGCAGTTGGAGGGCAGATCGTGACCTTGTCTCTGCCACGACTCCACCAGCAGGTCGGCATCCAGGACCTGCGCCACCCAGCCCGTGTAGATATCTGAGTGAACAGCAGTGAAAGGGTTAGTTAGGATTATAAATGTAGATATAATTATAAATATATACCAAAGTAAACCCGGTTATAATGCTATAAAAAGTTGGTGTTTTAAACATTTTTTTTTTCTTATTTTGGAGATTTCTCAAAATATAAAGATGTATGATAAGCGTATGAAATCATTTATAGTTGGAATGTAGTGTATGAAACCAAAAGCTAAGTTTTAGGACAAAACTGGAATTTCATCACTAAAATATCAAGTTATTCTAAGAGCGATTATGTTGTAATGAGTGTGGTGATAAATATGAGCAACGGCAAAAATGTACCAAAAATATTTAGTTTTGCCTTTCACTACAAATCAAATGAAACAATCCAAGATGGAAAATGAAGTTCACACAACTGTCTACAATAATATGATAAAGTTTACATAGTAGATCACAAGCCAAATACATCAGGATCCGAGGGCACTTCTGAAGAACTTGAGTGGGGTGAGTTCATACACTTCTCTGTTCTGAGACGTTAGTGTGTACATCTGATAAGAGTGAATGTGGCATGTGAAGTGTGCACACAACACAGTGGATAGATGCTTTAGCAGAGTTTAAAACTGAAGTTTAGATTGTTTTTGTGAAGTGACAATGTGGTTCGTTTGTGTAATTCCATTGTCTTTAAAAAAAATATTTTTTTTATCATGGAGCAAATAAATGTCAACAGGGGATAAAAAGGTAAATGTGTCACAGTGCATGAGGAATACTCAACCATCTACGAAGCGTTCGGATTTGACAAAACTGAAAAACTTTTCCCCCTGGACTGAGACGAGCTGCTGCACTCTCTTATCGGAGGTCAGCGGTGGTTTGGAGCCGTCACATAACTGGGCCAACTGAGGCAGGTCGGCCGAGAACGCAGCCGGTACAGAGCAGTTATAGAAACGTGGGTAA
The DNA here is from genome assembly GCF_022539355.2 of Hippoglossus stenolepis. Classification (NCBI taxonomy): domain Eukaryota; kingdom Metazoa; phylum Chordata; class Actinopteri; order Pleuronectiformes; family Pleuronectidae; genus Hippoglossus; species Hippoglossus stenolepis. Next base: position 12,950,571 of record NC_061496.1, on the reverse strand, counting down.
AGGTAGACCAGCTGCTTTGCTAGAGAGGGAGGGGAATGCATCACACAGAAGAGAGGAAGGGCAGATTATGATTACTGTAGTAAAAAGCTACAGAGTGGTTACACTATAGACTGCTATAAAAATAACAATAACTCTAACAGCCAGAAAATAAGTAGTAAGACACTAGAAGATCACTCAGAAGAGCGCCAGGCCCAACAGTCACATTTAAATTCACTAGATTTAGATTTTAGATTTGATCTGCATCAATTTACAATTTAAATAAAGTTTTTTTTCATCAAGATCCATGAATTATTCTCTGAGAAATTGAAAGATTTAGCAGTTTTTGTGTAAACCTGCTGACTATCTAACAAACACGCACAAAAACAACTTCCTTGGTGGACGTGACTATGCTGTGCGGTTTAATTTCTGCTATGTTGACAGTGTCAAGATGCTTGAATGAACACTAGATACACTACATCTGACTATGTGTGGACTGTCTCTGACATATTCTAAATATAACGTAATAAAACGAAATACACGTAAATATTGTTTAAAAGAAAAAAATATGACAACATTTCTTCTTCAGGTTTATCTAACCTTGCAGCCAAAGGTCCCCCGAAAAAGGGAAAATTTAAAACAACTTGTATTTTTTCACCCACTAATCACAGGTTTTTTTTTAATGTCTTGAGCTTTATGTAATGATTAGAAAATATAAATTACAGGCAATAAAGATATGTATGTTAAAATAAAGGTAATCAAGCTATTAAAACACATTATTTCTTCTTAAACTTCTTAAAACATGATGTAAAATAAAAGCCATGCAGTCTTTGATTTGTAGAAATAAACCACACAGAAAATAAAAGACAGAGTTGATCATACACTAAAACAAACTTGGGTATAACTTCTAAAAATGTATACAGTACAACAAAACAAATTTCTGGATAAGTCACTTCAGTTTCCTGACTTAAAAAAAAAAAAGAATTCATAGGGTTGTGCCATTAAAGCTCTCTTTGCTGAGCACGTGCACGTTTACGGTTACATTGCTCTCTCTCCCTGATCAGTGAATAGAAAGCGCCACCGATCACAGCATCATTGATGCATATGGCTCCTCCACCTCTGCCATTCTGACTCATCTCCCTGTTCATGTTAGCGATGCAGGTCCAGCCACCGTCAGGCGCCACGCTCCACTTGGAGTGATCGACAGTGTCGGTGAAGGGCAGTGTGCCGGGAAGTTGTACCTTCTTCACATTGTACACATGGTGAGGGATGCTGCAGTTAGAAGGCAGGGGGCCACACATCCTTCCCCAGCTCTTGACGTACAGATCCTTCTTCACAGAGTTTACAATAAGGCCAGAGTAAATATCTGTGAAAGTAGTGAAAACAAAGCGGAACACATAAACCATGAAAAAGAGAAGTGCACAACATTTTTGAAAAACATTTCACAAGTACATAAAAAAACACAACTTGGATATATACACTGAAAAAAGAAAGTTTTTGGATCAACTCAAAAATTACTTCAATTGGTAAAACAAATGAATAAAAGGAAGTTATATTAATACATTTGCTAAATTCACTTTGAAAAAACTTTTTATGGTTTAAGTCTATTTTGTCAATTTAGTTTTATTCTATTTCACTTAGTCCGCAACAGTACGTGGCCACCGTGACTTGGGGAGATGATAATACTCCTTTTAGAAAAGACATCTCAGATTTGGTGATGGTCTCCCTGATGCATCCCCTGAGAATCGATACTTCCGTCTCCAGAAAAAATGTAGTTTAAAAAGTAATTTTTAAAGTTGGTAGCAATTATTTTTTTCAGTGTACAGGGTCACACGTTTTCTTAGTGAGAGCAAGTGTTTCCTGTTTGTCAAGTTCATCATCAACCTAATTTGAACTTTTTAGACTGCAAACACTTACCATCCCCAAATCGTGTGTATTTTGCAAAGCTGGTGAACCTCTGTCCTTTCACCGACGTCAGCGTTACTTCTCTAGTCCAGGGCGTTGTCGTTGGGTATCAGGTTTTCAGTGCCACACAGCTCAGCTCAGTTGGAAAGGTTGTGGTTATGTCAGAGTCGTATGGATAAGCGTGGATGTATTGGAGCTGCAGTCCTGAGAATTTATATACAAGATGTTATTGTTCAATGGGATTGTCTCCCCTTTTTAGCAAATTAACAAATGGCAATAACCTACCTATTTGTTTGAATGTAACAGAGGAGTAAGTGACACATAGAAATGTTTGAGCATTAGCGTTTCCACTTTGAGGCCAGAAGTCTTTACTGAGATATATTGGAAATTGTGGTGTGCTGTGTGAGAGCCAGACTCCAGTTCGTCTGTCCAACATTACGACTCCTTCAGGTCGTAAAACAGAAGAAACAGAAACACAGCTTTGTTATATTAGGATGTTTTTTGGCTTTGAAAGCAATACAGTGAAAGATTGCAGCTCCCACCTTTACTGTGTCCAAATGATGCAGCAGCTGCATTATCTTCCGGAGGCTGATCGTTATAGAGCAGATATCCAAATCCTGCCGTCTACAAAAAAAACAATGACACTGTTAGGACTTGTGACTGCAGGCTGTCATGCCAGAGAGACACGTGTTACCTTTTTGTCGTATGAGTCGAGAAGAGGTTTCAGGGTGTGGGCCAGGGTGCCAGAGTTGCTGTTGATATTCTCTCTGCTGTGTTTCCAACCACTGCTGCTCTCATCCATGTACAGATATGACAGACCACCGTTGTTCATTTTGGGCAACTTGTATAAGATGTACCTAATGGCACAGAGAGAAATGCATTTTTGTCATGCGTCCAGCTGATACTGAGAATAGGTGAAAATATAAACTGCCACAATTCGAAGTTTCCACCAACCAGTCGACCTCTTTTCCATCGTCATTCCTGCAACTCACGTCTGATTCGCAGGCTTGAAAAAAGATCCCAGTGCTAAAGAGGAATCTTATCACTGTTTTCTGAAACAGTCAAACAAAGTCCGGAAGTTACAATGTCAGATAAATTAGCTGTCTCTGTGATATAGGGTTTTTTATATCAGTGAATATTTTCATCGTAACTTTAATTACAGTAAAAGATGCATCAGATCATCACAGTCCAACTGAGAAATTTAAATTTAATTTGTGTTTTGATGACTACTGGAGAAAACATGTGTAGAGCTGTAGACAAACACAAAAGCTTATTATATATTTTATATTTAAACCTAAATTATTGACAATAAAATCCATTATTAGATTAGATGCCTCAAAAATAAAATCTTGATTTAGGGTCCACTCTTCTACCCTGGATCTTTGGACTGCTTTTAAATCCCTTCTTAAAACAATATTTGTAAAAATGTATATTGTTGGGGTGATCTATTTAATTTGATTTAATAACTTTAAAAAAAATCTTAATTGTTATCTAATTTCATTTTTTGTTCTATTATTTCATCTTCTTTCTGGTTGAATTTTTGTTTATTTTACTTATGTATATTCATATTTTTAAATTTAATTTTCATTCTGAAGCATTTTGTCTTATCATTGGGCTGCAAGAGTTCTGCATTTCCTGGACTGTTCAACCTACAGTGCAACTAAACCAGTTCCATTAGTCTTTTTTAACATTATTCAAAATAACAGTCAACATCTCTTTGTAAAAATCAACACAGTGCAACAAACTATAAACTCAGTTTACTCCATTATCTAAAACATATCAATCGCATTCTGTAGTTATTTAAAAACTGCAGAACACAGTAGTTTTACAGTTCCGTATTCAAGTATGAATGTGTGAATTTCAGTTTGTCTTTTAGTGCCTCTGTAAGACAGAAGAGACACAACATTAAACCATACACAACCTCAACCAACACCTGAGTCAAGTTTAAAACATATAAACACTTTACTTACATATCTCATCATCTCCATGTCTGCTTTGTGAAGATGCTTTTATCAAATGTCCCTGTTACATGAAACAGAAACCTTCAATGAGCTTACTTGTTCCTCATTCACAAGCGTCACTGCAGATGAGTCATTGATTTTTTGTGTAAACCTGTTAATATACCCTATGGATGGAGGAGGATGCAGTGTGTATTGTGATGTTAACAAGAGGGAGGTGCTGCACCATGGAAACGCAATAAGATCTCAATCTAGCATTTTAAAAACAATAAAACAAATATATACTTATACAAGTCTTTTGTTTTTCTAGTGGCAGCAGCACCAACCCTGTGCTGGATGTGCATGCCTCTGAAATACATGCATATCATTTAAGTTTCCAGCTTCATGTATTTTACTTGTGACTTTAGAGGAAGGTTGTTGCAAACAGGAGGCCACATTATCACAGAGACTCAGAGCTCTGCATTTCTGTGAAGCCACTTCGTTCTCCGACAAGATTAAAAATCGTCAATCATCAACTGGTTGTGTGCAACACAAAATAACAGGAAACATCTCAATAAAATGAATACAACCCATGCAGTGTAACTATTATTTCAATTTTTATTAAAATGATTATTTAACTTGTATTTTTTAAATTTCCTGATTATATGAAGCACAAAAGCAAAACACATGGTACACTCAAAAATAAAGTACAACCAAAAAAAGTCTCAATAAAAATTTGGTCTGAATGATTTGAAGTTTAAATAAAATTTGAAAACAGACATATTCAAAATATAACATAACAAAACGAAATACACATAAATATTGTTTAAAAGAAATAAAATACATTAAAAAATATGAAAACATTTCTTCTTCAGGTTTATCTAACCTTGCAGCCAAAGGTCCCCCGAAAAAGGGAAAATTTAAAACAATGTGTATTTTTTCACCGTCTAATCACAGGTTTTTTTTATGTCTTGAGCTTTATGTAATGATTAGAAAATATAAATTATAGGCAATAAAGATATATATGTTAAAATAAAGGTAAGCAAGCTATTAAAACAAATTATTTATTCTTAAACTTCTTAAAACATGATTTAAAATAAAAGCCATGCAGTCTTTGATTTGTAGAAATGAACCACACAGAAAATAAAAGACAGAGTTGATCATACACTAAAACAAACTTGGGTATAACATCTAAAAATGTATACAGTACAACAAAACAAATTTCTGGATAAGTCACTTCAGTTTCCTGACTTTAAAAAAAAAGTAAATTTCATAGGGTTGTGCCCTTAAAGCTATCTTTGCTGATCACGTGCACGTTCATGGTTAACATGGCTCTGTCTCTTTAATCAGTGAATAGAAAGCTTCACCGATCACAGTATCATTGACGCATATGGCTCCTCCACCTCTGCCATTCTGACTCATCTCCCTGTTCATGTCGGCGATGCAGGTCCAGCCACCGTCAGGCGTCACGCTCCACTTGGAGTGATCGACAGTGTCGGTCCAGGAAAGCGTGCTGGAAAGTTGTATCTTCTTCACATTGTACACATGGTGAGGGATGCTGCAGTTAGAAGGCAGGGGGCGACGCATCTTTCCCCAGCTCTTGACGTACAGATCCTTCTTCACAGAGTTTACAATAAGGCCAGAGTAAATATCTGTGAAAGTAGTGAAAACAAAGCGGAACACATAAACCATGAAAAAGAGAAGTGCACAACATTTTAGAAAAACATTTCACAAGTACATAAAAAAACACAACTTGGATATATACACTGAAAAAAGAAAGTTTTTGGAGCAACTCAAAAATTACTTCAATTGGTAAAACAAACGAATAAAAGGAAGTTATATTCATACAAATACTAAATTCACATTGAAAAAACTTTTTATGTTCAAGTCTATTTTGTCAATTTAGTTTTATTCTATTTCACTTAGTCCGCAACAGTACGTGGCCACCGTGACTTGGGGAGATGATAATACTCCATTGATAAAAGACATCTCAGATTTGGTGATGGTCTCCCTGATGCATCCCCTGAGAATCGATACTTCCGTCTCCAGAAAAAATGTAGTTTAAAAAGTAATTTTTAAAGTTGGTAGCAATTATTTTTTTCAGTGTACAGGGTCACATGTTTTCTTAGTGAGAGCAAGTGTTTCCTATTTGTCAAGTTCATCATCAACCTAATTTTAACTTTTTAGACTGCAAACACTCACCATCCCCAAATCGTCTGTATTTTGCAAAGCTCCTGAACCTCTGTCCTTTCACCGACGTCAGCGTCATTATTCTAAACCAGGGCGTCCTCTTTGGGTAGCAGGTTCTCAGTGCCACACAGCGCAGCTCAGTTGGAAAGGTTGTGGTTATTCTAGAGTCGTATGAATAAGCGTGGATGTATTTGAGCTGCAGTCCTGAGAATTTAGATACAAGATGTTATTGTTCAATGGGATTGTCTCCCCTTTTTAGCAAATTAACAAATGGCATTAACCTACCTATTTGTTTGAATGTAGCATAGGAGTAAGTGACACATATAAATGTTTGAGCATTAGCGTTTCCACTTTGAGGCCAGAAGTCTTTACTGCGATATGTTGGAAATTTCGGTGTGCTGTGTGAGAGCCAGACTCCAGTTCGTTCGCCCAACATTACGACTCCTTCAGGTCGTAGAACAGAAGAAACAGAAACACAGCTTTGTTATATTTGGATGTTTTTTGGCTTTGAAAGCAATACAGTGAAAGATTGCAGCTCCCACCTTTACTGTGTCCAAATGATGCAGGAGCTGGCTTTTTTGGTTTCGGAGGCTGATCGTTATAGAGCAGATATCCAAATCCTGCCGTCTAAAAAAAACAATGACACTGTTAGGACTTGTGACTGCAGGCTGTCATGCCAGAGAGACACGTGTTACCTTTTGGTCGTAGAAGTCAAGAAGAGGTTTCAGGGTGTGGCCCAGGGTGCCAGAGTTGCTGTTGATATTCTCTCTGCTGTGTTTCCAACCATTGCTGCTCTCATCCATGTACAGATATGACAGACCACCGTCGTTCATGTTGGGCAACTTGTATAAGATGTACCTAATGGCACAGAGAGAAATGCATTTTTGTCATGCGTCCAGCTGATACTGAGAATAGGTGAAAATATAAACTGCCACACCAAGTTTCCACCAACCAGTCGACCTCGTTTCATTCGTCATTCCTGCAACTCACGCCTGATTCGCAGGCTTGAAAAAGATCCCAGTGCTAAAGAGGAATCTTATCACTGTTTTCTGAAACAGTCAAACAAAGTCCGGAAGTTACAATGTCAGATAAATTAGCTGTCTCTGTGATATAGGGTTTTTTATATCAGTGAATCTTTGTATCGTAACTTTGGCCCTATATGCTAATTACAGTAAAAGATGCATCAGATCATCACAGTCCAACTGAGAAATTTAAATTTAATTTGTGTTTTGATGACTACTGGAGAAAACATGTGTAGAGCTGTAGACAAACACAAAAGCTTATTATATATTTTATATTTAAACCTAAATTATTGACAATAAAATCCATTATTAGATTAGATGCCTCAAAAATAAAATCTTGATTTAGGGTCCACTCTTCTACCCTGGATCTTTGGACTGCTTTTAAATCCCTTCTTAAAACAATATTTGTAAAAATGTATATTGTTGGGGTGATCTATTTAATTTGATTTAATAACTTTAAAAAAAATCTTAATTGTTATCTAATTTCATTTTTTGTTCTATTATTTCATCTTCTTTCTGGTTGAATTTTTGTTTATTTTACTTATGTATATTCATATTTTTAAATTTAATTTTCATTCTGAAGCATTTTGTCTTATCATTGGGCTGCAAGAGTTCTGCATTTCCTGGACTGTTCAACCTATAGTGCAACTAAACCAGTTCCATTAGTTTTTAACATTATTCAAAATAACAGTCAACATCTCTATGTAAAAATCAACACAGTGCAACAAACTATAAACTCAGTTTACTCCATTATCTAAAACATATCAAGCGCATTCTGTAGTTATTTAAAAACTGCAGAACACAGTAGTTTTACAGTTCCGTATTCAAGTATGAATGTGTGAATTTCAGTTTGTCTTTTAGTGCCTCTGTAAGACAGAAGAGACACAACATTAAACCATTCACAACCTCAACCAACACCTGAGTCAAGTTTAAAACATATAAATACTTTACTTACATATCTCATCATCTCCATGTCTGCTTTGTGAAGATGCTTTAATCAAATGTCCTCGTTACATGAAACAGAAACCTTCAATGACCTTACTTGTTCCTGATTCACAAGCGTCACTGCAGATGAGTCATTGATTTTCTGCCTAAACTTGGTAATATACCCTATGGGCTCAGGAGGATGCAGTGTGTATTGTGATGTTAACAAGAGGGAGGTGCTGCACCAAAGAAACACAAAGATCTCAACCTAGCCTTTTAAAAACAATAAAACAAATATATACTTATACAAGTCTTTTGTTTTTCAAGCTGCAGCAGCACCAACCCTGTGAGGTGTTTAAATATTTATTGTTTAATCATGACAGTCTGATGATACCTAGAGCTGTGTGTGCGTGTGTGTTTTTCCTCAGCCCCCTGCTTTAAGTTTTAAATAAGATGATCTGACATTGATGCCTGAATGAGATAAAGCTCATTCGAGTCACTCAGTTCGAATCATGAGGTGTGTAAGGTTCAGTGTGATACTAAAGTCCATTACTTCAAATCTGATGCATTTTGACTTACAGATAGTAAAGTAGTGTTAAAGAGGAAGTATAACAATTAAAAGCTGGTGGGTAGTTTGTATTATAATGTGATTCAAGTTGCAGTTATCTTTGTTTCAGGCATCGAACTGAAAATGAATATGGTCAGCTTGGTTAGTCTGGATTCAGACATCATAGATTCTGAAATACACTTATATCTGAATTTATCCTGATACCTAACCTTTGATTTTGAACTTTTAAAGATTGAATATAATCAAAATGAGATGTTTTTCCTTTCGGTAGTTCCTCGCTAACATAAAAAGTGAAAAAAATGAAGTTTCTGATTTTCAATTAAACACATGTAAGAGTTGTGATGCAAGTTCTTCAATAAAAACAAATTGACACACAAACAAATATTATTTTTTGCTTTATCAAAGAAAGAATCACAACAAAATACAACAGTGATGTTTAACTGTGATATGTTAACTACATGAATGTACTTGGCTAAGATTCACTTAGAGTACAAGCTCTTAAAGAAGCTAATGTGTAAAACATTTCTTGTAGCTTTTTAAAAGGTTGTGGGGTATAGTGATATCTAGTGGTGGAAGAGCATAATGCATTCCAACAGATACCCCTCACCTCACCTTTCCCGGTGTGTGGAGAGGAGAATCTACGGTGGCCTGAAAGTAAAGTGAAAACGTGAAAGGACCTCTTTAGAGCCAGTATTTGATTTGTCCGCTCTGGGCTTCTGTAGGAACACGGTGGTGCAACATGGCGGACACTGTGGAAAACAACCTGCTGCCTATGTAATGAAAAAGAACAAATTACGAAGGCAACTAAAACACAACAACTCTTAGATTTAGGTTATTAGACACTGCTGACAGATCCACCTTAAACCCACACACTGGACCTTGAAAGGGATGCCTACACCTGCACAGATTCAAAACCTATTTAAACCTCTGAGTGTCAGACTCATAGAGTCCACATCGTTCTGTCGTCTCTCTCAGTCAACAGCCAATGTACCAGTCCACCGCCTGTCTGAAAGCCCTGTAAATCAGGGGTTGAGGGAGCAGATCAGCCCCCGCCGCGCTTCAGCTGGGTCATCTCCCGTTCATGTCCCCAGGCAGGTCACGCTGTCGTATAACCCTGCGACACACACCACTTGGAGTGGTCGTGGTAGGACTTGAACGGAGCGATCCGGGAGATGAACCCTCTTGATGTTCATGACGTGTTTGGGCAGGGAGCAGTTGGAGGGCAGATCGTGACCTTGTCTCTGCCACGACTCCACCAGCAGGTCGGCATCCAGGACCTGCGCCACCCAGCCTGTGTAGATATCTGAGTGAACAGCAGTGAAAGGGTTAGTTAGGATTATAAATGTAGATATAATTATAAATATATACCAAAGTAAACCGGTTATAATGCTATAAAAGTTGGTGTTTTAAACAATTTTTTTCTTATTTTGGAGATTTCTCAAAATATAAAGATGTATGATAAGCGTATGAAATCATTTATAATTGGAATGTAGTGTATGAAACAAAAAGCTAAGTTATTCTAAGAGCGATTATGTTGTAATGAGTGTGGTGATAAATATGAGCAACGGCAAAAATTTACCAAAAATATTTAGTTTTGCCTTTCAGGGCCACTACAAATCAAATGAAACAATCCAAGATGGAAAATGAAGTTCACACAACTGTCTACAATAATATGAAAAAGTTTACATAGTAGATCACAAGCCAAATACATCAGGATCCGAGGGCACTTCTGAAGAACTTGGGTGGGGTGAGTTCATACACTTCTCTGTTCTGAGACGTTAGTGTGTACATCTGATAAGAGTGAATGTGGCATGTGAAATGTGCACACAACACAGTGGATAGATGCTTTAGCAGAGTTTAAAACTGAAGTTTAGATTGTTTTTGTGAAGTAAATATTCAGGTGACAACGTGGTTCGTTTGTGTAATTCCATTGTCTTTAAAAAAAAGACATTTTTTATCATGGAGCAACTAAATGTCTACAAGGGATAAAAAGGTAAATGTGTCACAGTGCATGAGGAATACTCAACCATCTATGAAGCGTTCGGATTTGACAAAACTGAAAAACCTTTCCCCCTGTACTGAGACGAGCTGCTGCACTCTCTTATCGGAGGTCAGCGGTGGTTTGGAGCCATCACATAACTGGGCCAACTGAGGCAGGTCGGCCGAGAACGCAGCCGTACAGAGCAGTTATAGAAACGTGGGTAAAGGTAGACCAGCTGCTTTGCTAGAGAGGAGAATGCATCACACAGAAGAGAGGAAGGGCAGATTATGATTACTGAAGTAAAAAGCTACAGAGTGGTTACACTATAGACTGCTATAAAAATAACAATAACTCTAACAGCCAGAAAATAAGTAGTAAGACAGTAGAAGATCACTCAGAAGAGCACCAGGCCCAACAGTCACATTTAAATTCACTAGATTTAGATTTTAGATTTGATCTGCATCAATTTACAATTTAAATAAAGTTTTTTTTCATCAAGATCCATGAATTATTCTCTGAGAAATTGAAAGATTTAGCATTGTTTGTGTAAACCTGCTGACTATCTAACAAACACATACAAAAACAACTTCCTTGGTGGACGTGACTATGCTGTGCGGTTTCATTTCTGCTTTGTTGACAGTATCAAGATGCTTGAATGAACACTAGATACACTACATCTGACTATGTGTGGACTGTCTCTGAACATAGATGTTCCTCTGAGAGACCACAGCTACATTAAACAACTCTTTATGTAGTATGTCTTTATTCAATGAATGCATGATGATTCTTTTTACATAATCCAAAACTTTGGACAAAGAACAAAGCAATCATGTGTAAAATTGTTCGACCATAGAGGAGGTGCTCTAATGCAGATGTCCTCAACAGGGGGTACGCGGAGGTACTGCAGGGGGGGTCGCGGAATTTTTGGTTAATTGGAGAATTTTTTATATTTTTAAATAAAAAAATAAAATTTCAACAAATTTTTTTCTCACAAATTTAAATGTCTTTAAATACACATTAACATGAATCCAACATATTGTAGCGGACGGATAAATGGAGGCAGAAGACGTTATCTTTCAGTCAGCAATGCACACATATATATAGTAGGGGGTCCCTGCTCCATCTCTCCATCAGTTTGGGGGTCCTTGGCCTGAAAAACGTTGAAGACCCCTGCTCTAATGTTTAGAGTTTTACCTGCTGGACACAGGGTGTGTTCGACCTCACTGTCTGAAGTGCTGGAGGTTTATATTTTTCATATCAAACTTGTGTAAGCTGCAGACTGGATCATGATAATTGATTTGACTCAGACTGCAAAAACATCTTTGTACAAATACTCCTGCGGTGTGTTTACACATGAATGTCTGCATGTGTGGAAGCTACTGGCAGCCTTACACAAGGCCCGATCACAGTGCAAACATTTTCTTGTTTTTTGAGCAAACAGAGAATTTTGTAAGCTGAAGTCTGTGATGTGTGCAGAGCAGGAGTAAGTCCGGCCCTGTTGCTTCATCAGCGTTCACTCACCTACATGGAGAAACTGTTCATAGCGGTAGGTCACGCACAGAGCAGTCTGGCCGTTGACTTTGCCGGAGGAGGGGTAAAGGTAGCCTCTCTCCGGGAACGAGGGGAAATGGGGAACGGTGTGCGACAGCCAGAAACCTTGAGAGCGGTCAAAGAGCAGGCCCCCTGCAGAATGCATACAAACAACCCTTAATGCACAAAAGCACAGACAACAAAGTCGCACATACATGAAAACCAGCACGCACACACAAAAACTTCAATCGAAGTCAGCGCAGAGTCAACAGAAGTTGTCACACAGATGCTCTTTGACCATTTCCTCCCCCTAATACTAAATTATCGATCTGTGCTTTTCTGCAAAATCATTGCAGTGAAAGGCCGAAAGGCATGGAAAAATACACAGGTCCCTGAATGCACCACTTTGTAAACCCTCATGTGCCCTCATTTTGTGATTTTTTATATTTCTATCAAAAGAATCAGAATGCACTAACACAGGATGCAGATCTACAGTTACAGTAGGTCTAAAGACACCATATGGTATGACCAATTACACTGTGCTGTGTATTCTGTGGTAATTCACCCACTTTATTTGACATGTTGTGATATTATTGTGATATTAAATTATGACCCACCAAGTGTTATCAGCATTTTCATACACCCAACATGTAAAATTCAGCTCAGTGAAGTAAAAGCTAAATCCTCAAAACTAGTGAACAGTTGAATTATTTGATTATCCACTGCACCTTTAGTGTGTCCATAGTCTTGGATGTAATCCATCAATGGTGGAGCATCATTGTAGAGTGCGTAGGCTGAGTTGTTAGACTGTGAAGAAATGTGGTTCATACGTACAGTATATGGAAAGTTACACTTTTTTCTTTAACATTTCATACATTTTATTACTTCTAACTGCTGCTGTTTTTCATTAGGTCTATAATAATAATAATAAGAATCATATTTAAAATAAGATTCATAATAATAATAAGCTTAAAATAAAAAATGTAAGTCAAATCAAATAAAATGAAATAACATTATTAACATATACACAGGTATGAAAGCTATTTAATAAAGTATGTTTAAATATTTTTAAAGGACTAGTTTGCCATTTTGGGAAATAAACGTATTTGCTGTCTTGCTGAAAGTTTGATGAGAGCATCAAACTCTCATATCAGTCCAGTAGATTTATGGCTAAAGGCAGCTGCTGGTTAGTTTGGATATGGATGATTGATGCCAGGTATTTACTTTGGTTTTCAATATGAGTTGATTTATGTTTGTACATTTTCTTTCCTTTTTCCTTATTAATGGTAAAATAAAAATAATGTAAGAATGCTGCGCGTAGGAATATCATCGTATGTAAGCACGTGTAAATGTGCATTATATAATACAAATGGCATGAGGAGGGACAGTATTATTTATGTTGCTGGGGAAGCTTGTTAATGGAAAGCTTCTGTTCAGTTCCCCATAGGATACAGAAGTGCCGACTCAGCAAACTGGCACCAACACAGAACAGAAGTTCTCTATCATCCGACACGCTGGGATCAGTGTATGAAGCCCACCTGAAGAACAGTGATCTCACCTTGTAGGCCTCACCCATGTAAAGCTGGTTGAGTGTGTTCGCGACGGCTCCTTGACTGACGTTAATCATGAATTTACTCATCTGCCAGCTCTTGAGTGAAGAGTCCAGGTACATGTAGTCCACGCCACTGCCCACCTCACCGATCTTATACCTGGGCAGCTTGTAGATGATAAACCTGCAGAGGATGAAGCGGGAAATATACTATAGAGAACATATTGGGAATATTTAACAAATTACAAAACAGATTATATCAGTTTAATGGCTCAATATATCAAAACATAGTATCAACAATATCATTTCTCTGCAAAAAGACAGAAGACATTTCATTTGCTGTAACTGAAGGAGCACGACTATCCTGCCATTAAAGCTTCACTCTTGTTGTTACATTTCCACGTAAAATATCAACTCACCAATCAACAGGCTGCCCAGCTTCATTTCTACAGGAAATCTCAGCGCCACAATCTGCGTAACAAAGAAACAAGATAAGAGCCTGGCAGCACAAACTGAAGTGAGGGGTCATCCTGAATGAACAAACAAGACGGATCTGAAGGCTTTTGTCAGTGCGTCAGCTTCGTGTTTGAATTACTTTGAAAGTGGATCCAACACATCTGCCTGCATATGCAAAAGAGGAAGTCATAAGATGTGTGTCACGTGAAAGGAGAACACCAGAGAGACGAGGGGGGTTTACAGGAGCAAAATTAAATTAAAGTATTTGGATGTTCTTCGACAGGCTCTTCGTGAGTCTTTATACTGTAGCTTTACTTAAGCAAAGGAAAGGTTTTCTATATTTTTAAGTCTCTATTTGTTTTAAAAGTGCTGCTTGCTGACACCTGCTCGATACAAACACAGTCACTTTTTATTATGAACGATGAAACTGCTGATCACTGAGCTGAAGAAAACAAACATCTGACACATCGTCCTATTTTTACATTGTCAGTGACAAAGATTGAGGTGAAACTGAGATCAAACCGAGCTCAAACTCCAGTTGTGTAGTTACCAATCCACAAAGTAAACAACAATCAGGTCATGTGGTCACTTCCTAAATGTCATTAGAAGGAAAAATTCTGCATTCAAAACCCTGCATCAGTAAAAGAAAGTTTAAAGTAGACGTATGCAGTTAAATGGCCCCATGTGACTGATCTATTATTATGTATGACAATATTAGAATGTCGATGTGTGACCATTTCACTGTGGAAGAGAGGAGTAGCTTCACTACTTCACTACTTCACTACTTTACACTACGTTATGTTGTACGGTCCAGTTATTTGTGCATTCGAATTTGGCCCCTGTGAAAAACCTCAACATAAATTTGAGGGATCATGAAAGGACTGATGGGAAAGAAAACAAGAAGAATCAAAGTTCTGCAAACCCAATTTCTATTAAATTCTTTAACATAGTTAATATTTGACCTCTTTGGGCCTTGAACAGTTGTGAAAAGGGGAAATTGCTCTTTGGTGGTTCCCGACACACCTCAAGGTGCAACCTGGACACATCGAACCCGGGGTGTTTGGGGTCTCACATCAGACACCCTCGCCCAGGGGACCCAGTTGGGGATGATCATACCCCCTCTAACTCAAGAGGGTGCAATCTGAAATGTGAAAACTGCTGCTGTGTGAGGGTTCACGAGCCCAAACTGCAGGGACCCACTGGTTTAATCTTAAACTATATTTTGTATTTCATCAGTTTATCCAATGCTTTTTGCAAAAGCTTAATCTGAAGAATAATCAAAACTGTAAAATAAATGTAGTAATCTGATTACTACATTTATATTGTAGTATTAGTATTAAGTAGTGTCGTGGCAATTTCTGCAATCCCACTTTAACAACGAGGAACGAGACACAATTCTCTTACAGTATTGTCACACTTTAATGCTCAGAGCATGGTGCATACGACAAAGGTTAGTTTGTAATATGCACCCCGATGGGAAACAGTTCTTTGTCTTTATACATTTGGCTCATCCCTCCCACTCTGGTTGGGGTTGTTACAAAGTCAAAGGTCAGGATCTTCTGATGACATGAAAACAACAATGCCTTATTTAAAGCAATCAGGCCAAGATTCATTCAGTTGTACAGGATACAGCATGATCAAGGTTACATTGTATGAGGTTCAATCATGATCAATCAAAGGGGAAATTAACATGATCATATCGTGGTCAAAATGTTACATTTCCCTTACAGTAGCATCTCAGCAAATGTAGTATCTCAAAATTGTAAATACTTATATACAAGTAAATACTTTCTTCCACTGGTCTTTTGTCATGGGGGAATATTGTTTTTATACAATAAACAGTTCAAATGAGGTGACGTTACATACCTTACATCATCATTATCAGCAGATGTTCATCAACATTCAAAATTTATTCGATTCTTTGATTAATACTCATCAGGGCTTTTAAAGGCATTGTTAGAACTGTGGTTACAGATTTCTTTTTTTATGAATTTGGAGTTGTACATTGGTGCGTTTCTGTTCTGGGTGTGTCAGCCATTTAATCAGACTAACTGGAACTACATGGAAACACAGAGTGGAAAAAAAGTGTTTTCTCTGTGATCCTGCATGTGCACGAAAAAAAAAAAGCAACATGAAAAGTTGATTTGCATATGTAGAAGTGTATCTTTAATTATGGAACTGGTAGAACTGGTAGAACGGGTTACTTTCCACCCAACACAACATCCAATAGCGTGAGTGCAAATGCTGCACCACCCTCTCTACAAAAACCTCCTCAGTGAGCAGACAAACGCCAGGTGACGGAACTGCAGACACCATGGCAGCAGAGCAGGTAACGTAATGTTTGACACAGACATATTGTTTTTCTTTAATGACAGATCGTGGTCAATATGATCTTTAGGTGATCAGAGGCTACTTTCACTGACTCAGCACTGGAGTTTGTCTCATCTTTGGGGTCAGTGACCATGAGGTCAAACCCTAAATAATCATGTTTAGGCGGAGTGAACTCAAAAAATACAGTAAGATTGCAGTAAATATTGTAGAATATATGTGTGTGTGTGTGTGTGTGTGTGTGTGTGTGTGTGTGTGTGTGTGTGTGTGTGTGTGTATACAGCAATTTACGTGAAACAACAGTTTGAAATATCAGATAATAACTGTTTACATCCCCCTGAACTGCAGCATGTCTGAAAAGTGTGATAAACTACCCCTTGTTTGCAGAACGCGGAGTTCGTGCGAACAGGCTACGGCAAGAATGCAGTGAAGGTGCTGGTCATCAGGAGAGAGGGGAGCCACCACTCCATCATCGAGCTGAAAGCCGATGTGGAGATCACACTCAAAACACGCAAGGATTATCTGGTGGGAGACAACTCAGACATCATCCCCACCGACACCATCAAGAACACCGTCCACGCCCTGGCCAAGATCAAGGGGGTAGGTCGCCCAAAAATGAGTTGGTGCACTACAGCTTGTCACAATATTGATAAGTCGATCTCAATATCTCTTTATACTAATGCACAGTTACATGCTACATACAGTTTTACATGCTCTTGAAATCTCCCTGTGACACTGCACTTTACTCAAGTACATTTCTATACATTTCTGTAGTGAAAGATGTATATTATGTACATATTCATATTCTCTATTTTTTTATGCAAGTTTTATTCTATGCCTTTTTTATTTCAATTCTCTTGTCTATCTCATTCTGACAAGTCTGCTGCTGTAACAAGTAAAGTTCACCGGTGTGGGATCAATAAAGTTATTTCTTATCTCTTATCTTATCTTTTATCCCTCTTATTTTCCTACAAATTGCTATGTTCAATTCAATTTTAGTTGTATAGCTCCAAATCACAATGTTCATCATCTACATAGTAAGATTGAGACGTCTTAATAATATAAAGAAACCCAACAGCTCCCACAACGAGCAATCACTTGGCCACTATGGAAAGAGAAACCTCCAACAGAACCAGACTCAATGTGGGGGAGAGAGGAGAGGTGGGTGGAAAAGAAGAGAGAGGAGAGAAAGAGAAGGGGGGGGGGGAATATAGAGAGAGATTATTTCCATCGATAGATAAATTATGAAGAGCAACCAGGACCCGTAACACACGTCTCTGTGAGTGATCCACATCAGAACAGTGAACTGTATTGTATTGATAATTAACTCACTATTTCATAAGATCAACTTTAATCTTGATATAAAATGATAAACTCCTGATTTCCAAAATTAAAAAACATACAGAAGAAATATCTCAATATGAAAATATGAAACAAATCTGAGCAGGATTATGTTTGTTAGCGATAATTGAAATAAAGCCATACAATATTTAATATGTTATAAGAAGCCACAGCTGAATTATGGAAGTGAAAAGGGCAAATTTTGTGATATTATTAATAGTTGTTAGAAAGGTGCATTATTATACATTAAAAAAATGGAATTGATTAGTTTACAAAATTAAATAAAAACAAACATTGAGGATTAAACCTTTGTTTCACAGATCCTCAGAGAACAGAGCTCACTCTCCCTCAGACAGTTATGTTGAACAAACAGTTATTCTCGCCTACATCTACTTCCTGATATATTTTAAAAGTAAATTTACAATAAACTGAGTAAATTAGACTTGTTGAAAAGTTGAATGAAAGTGCAGAGATGTTACATTCAATGACACAACCCCATCACCGCTTATACAAGTTGAAATGAGGGTAATAAAAAATAGCCCATCAGTTTCAGTTTTAGTTTTCTGGACAAGACAGAGTGGTAGACGTGGTCGTTACATGTTTATAACGGTGTTCACTACTTTACAAGTGACAATTGTTCACCCACAGCTCAAGGACACAATGGTCCGTTAACATCGAGGAAAAAAAAAACCCTGTTAATGAATACTTTGTCCAATTAGGAATTCAACTTTCCACTTCTTCCTCCTAACACTGAGACGTTTTTAATCTGCAGCCCCTCACTCTTCTTTTTATATGATATGTGCATCTGTTCAGGTGAAGACCATCGAGCAGTTCTCCCTGGACATCTGTAACCATTTCCTGACCTCTTTCAACCATGTGCTGCGGGCCAAAGTTTACATGGAGGAGGCTCCGTGGAGGAGGTTAGAGAAGGTAAAAGCCAGGATTCAGTCATCAACACTTTGGCAGATTGTGTAAAGCGCCATTTAGTCAAACAATTTAAAGGCAAACTTAAGTATTCCTGAGAATGCTGTCATTCCAGAAACTCCAGACAAGCAACTTCCCGTCTTGCTGCAGTGGTTGTGGAGCAGTGACATCACTGCTGGGTGTTCTTAAGGGCACAGCTTTGACCACAATCGTCAGCTGAGACTGTTGAAATATTCATCATCAAACTAAGACGCAGATTCTTTTCTCCCTCTCAGAATGGAGTAGAACACGCTCATGCATTTATCCTCTGCCCAGAGGCTTGTCGCTTCTGCGATGTTGAACAGAATCTCAATGGTAAACACACACTCACACACACACACACACCCACAAAAAGTATTTGAATAGAAGATATTTAAAATTACCACTTCTTACTTCCTCAGTTCTATAAATAACTCCAGGCTCAGCTGCGTCTTTAGAAAATTCACTTGTACATGAGGCAGGTGCAGTTCAGGCAAACTTTGAGCAGGACTCATACGAAGCATCAAGGTCGTCACTACTTGTTACCTGATGAACATCAGCTGATGTGAGACTTTCACAGACATATTGGTGTCTGTGTTTATGTTTCCCCTTAAGAAAACATTTATTTTACAAATTAAAAAAACAATTCGGAAATTATGTGCATTTCTTTTACATATTTAAACAATTGTTACTTCAAGTTCCATCTATTTGGTTGCATTTCTATTTTCTTACTATCAAAATATATCCAAATCACTTAGGATCTAATCTAATAGCTTCTCAGTGCTATGTGACAGTAAAGCTGCAGTTTACATTGTTCTGCTGACCTCCATATTGTCATGTATGAAGTCCTGCTGACTGTCACACATCTTTCATGTGACACTGTCAAAAAGCTTCAAGGGGACAGATGATGTTTTTCTTACTTTCAGAGGTAAACGCTCTAGTCTGACGTTAGATTACCTATACGTGCATATTTGGACATGTGGTCCCGGTACTGAGACACATAACTACGCCCACCCAGCAGAGGGACACACCTCTACCTGCTCAGTCTGCTACTGCTCAGGGGTACACAGCTGCAACCTTCTGGAGGTTGGTCAGTTTGTGTTTCTGATTCATACTCACTGGCTCTGTGCCCCCACACAGGCGTCCCAGTGGTTCACAGCGGGGTGAAGAACATGACGGTGCTGAAAACCACCCAGTCTGGCTTCGAGGGTTTCTTCAAGGATCGCTTCACTACTCTGAAAGAGACCAAAGACAGGTGTTTCTGCACCTCTGTCTACTCTAGGTGGCGCTACAACAAGGTTCAGGATGTCAACTTTGACGCTGCATGGTAAGTATCTGGTTGAGTTGAGAAGGAGAACCCAACACCCACTAAATGTCTTAGCTGTTGGTATCCATGACAGAGAGAAGAAACACCGCACAGAAGGAAATATCGGATGCTTCAAATCAAAATATCACATGTATCAAAAACCCTGAAAGTGTAATAACATACTTTCTACATCGAATGATCATCACGTCACTTCTCTTGTAGGAAGTGTGTGAGGGAGACAATTATTGAAAGGTTCGCTGGACCCTACGATCATGGAGAGTTCTCACCGTCCGTGCAGAAGACCCTTTATGAGACACAGGTTCTGGTCCTGGACAGAATTCCTGAGGTACGTCCACATTTACAGCTATTTTAGAGAAGCCAGAGTGAAAGTCTGTCAGAGTCAATATGTACATGACAAATATTCCAAACATAAAAACTAACATTTACTTTCGAAGAAGAGAAAAGAATTACAGATCTGCACAGAATCTGTCTTTCCCTACTCTCACTTAGTTCAGACAAACATTAGCACAAAAGTTTTAAGTTCAATACAAGCTCATTCAGAAAACTGTAGAGTGAAGTATTGTGTCTTTCAGGTGGATGAAATAGAGATCGTCATGCCCAACCAGCATTACTTCACCATCGACATGACCAAAATGGGTCTGTCCAACAAAGACGAAGTAAGTTTTGAAGACAGCGAATCTTTCGAGTTGTTTGGTCATGAAGTTATTGGATAATATCGTATTCTTTACCCCCCCCAACAGGTACTTCTTCCCCTGGATAACCCGTCAGGAAGCATCACAGGGACAGTTCGCAGGAAAGAGCGAGCAAAGCTGTGAAGGCGCCAATCATCAGGAAAACGCTGCTGCGGTCATCAAAATGTTAGATTTACAATAGTGTGGCATCATGAAGGCCCGTTCAAATACTTGTGTCAGAATTACAACTCAACATTTCCCTAACGTGAGTAAAGCCTTTGAACGTGTGATGTGAATATGAGAGTAAATAAAAGAAAACCATGGCCAGTAAAGTTCATCCGATGTTGTTCTTTGGTGAGAAAAGAGCACCATTTATTGCAAATCTTTGCTTCAGATATTCAAACTCCAGTGTTATGCTGCACATATACATTAGTCATAAACACTTCAATACAGTTGTGACAAAATGCTGAGAGCACCAAAGGTAGGAAATATAATAATAAGAATATATATACACACATAAATATTTTTGTGTAAGGAGCCTCGGGCCTGGATAAAGAAGGTGGCTTGTTGTGTCCTGAAAAAAAAACAACTTTATTGTGACATGCAAAAGGACGATTCATGGACTCAGCTGGACAGGTCACAGCATAAAAAAATGTTTTGGGGCAAAATGGGATGCATCAGAATACTTGTCTGCATGTATCAAAGTGTTCAGGAAACAGAACAGACACAGTTTTTAACTATATCCTCTTAAGTACAAATACGTTGAAACAAACAAACAGATTAATTCAATTCTGCCCCCCCCCACCCCCCAATTTTTCTTCTTTTAAATAAAAACACACACTCACAAATAAAATACATACCTCAAGCAGCAGAAATAAGAATGGCT
The DNA here is from genome assembly GCF_022539355.2 of Hippoglossus stenolepis. Taxonomy (NCBI): domain Eukaryota; kingdom Metazoa; phylum Chordata; class Actinopteri; order Pleuronectiformes; family Pleuronectidae; genus Hippoglossus; species Hippoglossus stenolepis. Next base: position 12,929,038 of record NC_061496.1, on the reverse strand, counting down.
GAAAGGGTAAACAGCTGAGTGGACTCCATGTTCAACACATTTTTGGGGCCCATGCTTATAAAAAAGATACAGCATTCAAATCCTGTTCTGGTGCCACTGTGACAAGAGTTGTCTGTGACGCGGCAGCTAACCTGGGATCTCCTGACGGGTTGATTGTCGCTGAGGTGAGTTGCTGGGGACAGCATGTGCTGCTACGACGCATTGCTCTTCAGGTGTTGAGTCTGCAGTGGCTTCACGTGATACTCATAGATCTTCAACGCTGGGCCGAGCTTTATCGACAGCCCCGTCAGGACGTCGTTACGCGTCATCAGGAGCAGGGACTTGCCATCGATCTCCTGTCGGGCGCAGAGAGAAATAACCGATTGACATCCTACTTTGTTTTCATCGTGTGATCGGATTTTTCGAGCAGAGCAGAAGAGGCCCACACCAACCTGATCCTGGAAAGCCGTGGCTTGTTCCTCAAACCCCGTAGCTTTGAAGTAGTTGACGACATCAGCGACCCCCCAGTTGGCAGGGTCGGGCACCTGACCGTTCTCCACTGGGCTGTGGGGGGGAAACGGATTCAACTTAACGTGCAGTGAACTATAACAGTGGTTTAACACATTCATTCAAATCTGTCAAACAATGTCCTACACATGGAGATAATACCTTTTGGTGTCAACAGAGCCGTTTGCCTTTTCTTCCATTCCGGCTGTTACACAAAGAAAGATATGCAACAATGATTTAATTAATTCATCATTTTGAACTTGATCACTTGATTTAATGTTTTTATCTGTGAATAATCTGGCAATAATATTTCCACAATCAATTTTTATAAAAATATTGAAGTGTAGAATATTCTTCTCAAGTCACTTTACTAATTTACAAGAGGCCTGAACCATTAACATTTCAGCATTTTGACTTAAAATAGTTAATTCAATGATTTATCAAAAAGCGAAACATACATTTTTGTGTGACATGCTTCGTTTTGAACGATAAAAATATATTGATTTTCTAAATATGGATGATGCGGACAGATTGATTTGGCTATATACCCGTGGAATAGGGTTGGATGATGCATAAAATTATATCAAGATAAACATTTTCATATCAGTCGTAGTGAAAATTATCACAATAAATGGTGCATAATTTTTTTCTGCTGAGGGAAGGTTGTGATTTCAAACTCTTCTTCATGAGCATTCATTTTACATTTTACACATCTGATGTAGATGGATTTTGTGTAACACCTCCTCACGGTGCTTGAACAATGCATAAGCATTATATCGATATATATATATATATATATATCTGACATTTATATTATCACTTAACGATATTATTAAATTGTCCACTCTAACCATAACCCTGACATATTTAGTATGTTTAAAAGCTTCTTCTTAGACTTTATACTTTCATTGTGTACAAGCTTCTAAGGTGTAAACAGCTTCACAACAAAGAAGCAGATTGGTTAAAGAAGCAAACACACAGTTTCCTGTATGAGATGTCAGAGAAGAGCGTGTGTGGTTAAAATCAAACCGAAACCACAGTTTTACTGAGAGAACGAGATGTCTCCAAACTCGTGTAGTTTTCACGTCTAGCCTCTGATCGTTTACAAACAAGCTCTCGTCTCTTACAATCTGTAACGTTGCAGTAATTTCTCATCAGACGTCTTCTCTGGCAGAACTTAGTGAGTTGGCAGTTCGGACACCATCGTTGTCTCTCGTTCGCCGGATGTCTCCACTGGAAGAAACAGAAGCACAGCGCTGTTGTTCGGACAGAAATAAAAACGATAAAAAAAAGACGATAAAACACAGTTTCAGAGTAAAAGTAAACTGCTGCTGGGTCCGTGTGACAGCGAGGAAAACCAGGAGCTAAATTAAATATGGCAGAGAAACACTGCACGCGACGTGAAATAGCTCCAGTAGCCACAGACATAAATACAATGTGAACACACAGCTCGACCCAGAACAGTGAGGAGGCGGCGACACGCTAAATGTCACGAGCCAATATCTCATCCCTGCTGCTCCGCGTTCCGTATTAAGCTAGTTAGCTGGTTCGGCTAATACAAATTTTGAAGTTACCTTATTTTTTTGATGATTCCTGCTTGACAGCGACGGTTCGTCCGAGATGTGCGAGTAGTTCAGTCGATCCGGTGTTTCCTAACGCCTCCGATATTTTACTGAGCGAAAAAAGGCGATATTCAATTGATAAAATCAAGATTTAATCAAGTAATACCAAGTGGAAGCTCTTCATCGGTTTAGCCTTCTTCGCCCACATGACAACAGGGCATTGTGGGGAATGGAGTTTTCTTTACCCGTTGAGCGGCAGCAGTTGTAGTTTGGAGGGACACACCACCACAGTCAATTCCACACACACACACACACACACACACACACACACACACACACACACACACACACACACACACACACACACACACACACACACACACACACACACACACACACACACACACACACACACACACACACACACACACACACACACACACACACACACACACACACACACACACACACGTGTTTATCACTTTTTTTTTTTTAATAAAAAGAATTTATTATAGTGACATATCCTCTGTTACATAAAGTCTGCTACAGCAAAGTATACTCCCCTTGCAAACACAAGTAAATATGGGTGGGAAAATCAAACAAAAAACAAAAAACGTGTCAGCCTTGTAAATGATGTGCAAAATATTTCCACAAACTAAATACAGACACATTTCAGATGATCCCACACCGCACCGGCATGTGTGGATACAGCTAGACGGAGAGCTCATGAACTGGTTTCCCTTCAAAAACAACTGGAGGAGTGTGAAGTGGCTCAGGGAAGAAAGTGCCATCATTTACATCAAATATGACGTTATCACACACATGGGGAGAAATGACACGGAAGAAAAGAGCTGTGGGTTTCCTATACTCACTCTCTGGGATGATTAACACACAGGCAGTTTGGACTGAAACATGCTGAATTCCCAGATATAGTTTTCCAAGTAGGTCCAAAGAAAAAGAAAAGGAAAGAACTGCCAATGATTCTGCAATTACATTCTGCTCAACCTTTAAACTAGGGAAATAATGTTGCATCCGGTTTAATGAAAACTGAGTTCATAAGTAATAAACCGAAAAAGGTGAAGTAACAAACATTGAAACAAAAGTTAAATTAAAAGTTTATAATTTGAAAGAGGCATGAGAGGCATCGGTGTGCATTTACTTTTGTGAGTATGTTTCTTCTATAAACTTTATAGGGAAAATGAAAAAAAAAGTTGTACAAATAAATAATCCAATATTTTCATTGTTTGTAACATTTTTGTGAATCAAACATTTGGAGTCTCCTTGTCTACTGAGAACTATGCAAGTTTAAACATTTAAAATGTTATTTCATTAGACATCTCTAAATATAAATAAAAATATAAGAAAGAGTTGTGCCTTTTGAAATTAAAATCAGAGCTACATAAAATGTCACATCATGTGCTCGATCTATGAAAAAAAATTTAATAGAAATTCAGGCCATAAACAGTACATAGGTACCTGGGAAAATCGTTCTGTCCCTTTTCACATTTGGTTCTCCAAGATTGTTGAACTTGATTAAATTGCATTTCTCTTCATCTACAAAGACTCAAGCACCACATCAAATAATGGTCAAAACCTCTGAAGACTTAAAATTTGAAACACGGTTGACGATGCATTATTGTTTCCCACAAGATGGAGGTACCTTAAAAAATGTTTTTGATTACCCCGTAACCCTGAGCGTCCAACCTGCAGAAATAACCTCAACCCCCCAGAGAACAGCAGAGTCAAAACTTCCTTCTGAAAGAAATCAAAGAATCACACGAGCAGAGCTTTTCTAGCATCTAGAAGTTCAACAAGTGGACACCTTGGCATTGTAGGTATTGAACCTTTGACGTACAGATATTTTAAATACAACATGTCAAGCTGGTGAGGAGTTTGCAGAGGCAGGGACAAACATTTTAGTAGCATGGACAGGAAAGGTGTCAGAATTAATGGGTGCACAGTTTAGAAAAATAAAAAGGGAAAAGAATGCATTAACTATGTGAAGACGGTAACGTAACAGGAGTGGCTTACAATAAGAAAAAATATTGGAATATTGACCTTATTCCCTTTGGAAATCTGAGACAAGTCTACAGCGCTTTTGTCCACCAACGATCAGTAACTGAACTGATGAAGCCTGAGCAATTTTGCAAGGAAGAGTGAGCAAATATTGCTCCATCACAGTGTGCAATTTTTTCTTTTTGAACATGATGCAATGACACTACAGCACTACAGGCCAAAGGTTCTAGAACACACCCCCATTTCCAGCAGTTCAAGTCCAGTGAATAAACTTAAATGGTAAAAAGGCAACTGGTAAACTGCCCACAGTAAAAAGAAATCCTGTCAATTTCATAGGAAACAGGAATTTCTGTCAAGGAAACAGGTTTGTCTACAGCTTCCCTGCAGCAGAGGACGTAAATGAGGCTGAAGTAGTGCTGTATATTGCTATCAGAGTGGTGAGAAGAAGATGAAATATAAAGGAAGACAGACTTTGATTGGTCAGAGGTTACAGCAAGATAATGGCGCAAATCATTAGAAGAAAAGAATCGGAGGCTTCAAATGATGGAAGAGCAGCACAGTCTAAAGAATAAACTCTGTGGAGCTGGTTTGGGATGAGTTAGACAGGTGACATTTTGTTTAAAAGATAATCCATGATTCCTTGCTTTTAAAATCTCCAAATGTTTCACTTCTTCTACAATTCAATTTCAGAAACAATGCCAAATTGAATCATATAAATTTAAATTACTGTAAAAATACAGCTGCAAAAATGGACGTGCTCTGAAACCTTTGATCGTTAGCTTATAACTGCACAAGGTAGATGATACAGCCAAGTGAAGTGAGCAAGATGCACAAACACTAAAAGGATATGATAGTTGTTATTTGATGTTAATATTTCCTGGTAAGAGCGTATTTCAAAACTAAATCATAGTTTTGTTTTTACTGGATTATTCAGAACAACATGACATTAAAAAAAAAAAAAAAGGACCTTTCCAATGGCTCAGTGTCTCCTGGCTGTGAAACAACTTAAAAAGGTAACAAAATGAAGAACAACAAAAAACATGGGAACACTTTCAGGACACTATTAGCTTGTTGTGACACTGCTGTACAAACTTAATAAACATGCAAGAGTAAAACTTAAAATAAATCAAATATGGCAAGTTACACGAAGTTCGCTTTTACAAACAAAATCAAAACACAAAAATATGCCCATGTGAGCAACACTGCTTTGTGTCCTCGACGACGAACCCTAATGAAAAATCTAACTATTGACCTTTCAGCTATTGAAAAATGCCATGTCGAAGCACTCCATATATCTTGAACGTACCAGAGACAGATGACCTGTCGTGTGGAGTCTCATACCCAAACTTCATCAGTTTCATTCCCGTGAAACATCTGTACCTGAAATATATATCATGTCATTCCATTCATGTAATACCACACCTAATCTGAGGTAAAAAGGAAATGTCCTGTGACCGGATATGGATAAAACAATGCTACGGCTGATCAACTAATACAGCACTGACAAGTTTGTTGTCATTGTTGATCAGTCTCTTCAAGAATCAAATGCCCGAACCTCAGGAAGTCCCCAGTGTTTTCTTTGCAGAACTTTCTTTGATTGAATTTTGGTCATGCTTTAACAGAACAGTGTATGAATCATATATGTATATTTCTATATGCACAAATACATGGTTGTAGGTGGTATGACACCAGAATGATTAGTAACGGTTGATGTTGAGGTGGTTATGATTAATGAATAATAAAATGAACCTTTAAAAACACACCTGTGTAACAGACGACAGGCAAATTTCAATGTTGAAATTTTGAACCAAATATAATCCCTTCTGTTTTCCTAAAGCTTATATTACAAAATGTGCAATACCAGCTAATACAATCTATCACTCTTTGTGCCACTTGTAAATTGAGAGTAATATTAGTTTTCACGTTTTCAAAAATAATTATGACTTGAAATAAGGAGGGGGGAGGATAATCAAAAGTGGCAAAACGGAAAACAACAGAAATAAGGTAAAAAGATGAGGACGTGGTCTAGTATTTTTGTGTCGCAGCACGAGTGGTGGCTGCATAATGTGCCTGTGTATAGGTTAGTGCTAACTGCACGCAGGATCATGGCAAGAAGGACCTCATTCAGCCGTGTGGAATGAAGGAATGAGGCGTTTGTTTTGAACATGTGACGGCCTCGGCTCCACCCTAACCCTCGGGAGAGTGCAAATATCCCAAAACACACGAGCCCTGATGCGACTCCGGCCCACTCACTAGAACTCAGCAAACTCTTTCGCACACTTTTCTGTTTGCGAGACACGAATGTCTTCCTCTTCGTAGTCGTCAAAGTTGCTCGTGTCTCCTGGTCCTCTGCACTTGGGCAAGAAGGGCGCTTCGACCTAAAAAATGCACATTGCAATATTTATTTGGGATAGATACTTATTATTTACAACGATAAAACCAAGACGTACCTTTCTCTCGTAGACGGCGATCCAGTCTGTTGTGGAGAACCACTTGTGATTTTTGATGTCATTCACGCCATTCTTCAGGTTCCCAAATCTCTTAGTCAGGTCGACCTGAAGCAGATTTCTCAGCAAGTCCTTCAGGTCGGAGCTAAAGTGAGAGGGGAATCGTACCTGCAAGATCGAGAAGAAGACAGAAACTTTGAATCAGCAAGAAGAAAATGTAGAACATTCCTTTAATATGCTGGATTGCAGTAAGTTGTGGGGAAGCAAAGTTGATCCTTATAATTCAAGCATTAAATTAGCTTTTTTTGCACATGGCTAAACCGCTGTACCTTGCCAGACACAATCTTCTCATAGATCTGGATAGGCTGATCAGCAAAAAAGGGAGGATAACCAGCAGCCATCTCATAGATGAGAACTCCAAGTGCCCACCAGTCCACAGCTTTGTTGTAGCCCTGGAAGAAACAGAATGTTTTTTTAATTAATTTTCAATTACAGGACGGCATCAACAATATTAGTCAGAAAGCCCTGAGACATACAGTCCAGACCAGACGTGATTGAACAGTTACACATTTTCTGTTCTTCGACTGACACTCAAGGACAATCCATAGCTGGGGGTTCAGTGGAATAGTGGGCACTCCTACCACATAAGTGCAACGTCCATGGTTCGATTCCCAGGTCAACAGTCTTGAGTTGCATATCATATCTTCTTCTTTAAGCCTTTGTTGTCAACACTGTGATAAAACTCGTGTTACTCTGCATAAAAAGGGCTGTGATTCTTAACACTTCTCCCAATAGGAGTGTGAGGAACTTTGAAGCTGAAAGGCATTGTTTGATTTGAAAGCCGGAGAGCAGGATTACTGAGCCCAAACAATGGAAAACAATAAGTGTGAACTGCACTGTAGCAAGATGACAAGGGTAAGAAGGGCTCACCTTGCTGAGGATGATCTCTGGAGCCAGGTACTCAGGAGTACCACACAATGTCCAGGTTCTGCCTTTTACTCTTTTGGCAAAACCAAAGTCTGTGACCTGCAGAAAGAACAATAGGTACATGATAATATTATGCAGAATACAAAAAGACATATATACCATTAAGCCCATATTTCATTGTGTTTGTTTAACATTGTTTTATTGTTGTACATTTATTCTAAAGAAGCAGACTAATGAAATATTAATATCTACTTGGCCCAGACATTCACTACTTAATGGTTTACAGACTTTGTTGATGACATCATTTCACTCTATTTACTATTAGAAACCATTAGATGAATTGTGTACCTGGATGTACCCATGTTGATCTATGAGCAGGTTTTCAGGCTTCAAGTCTCTGTAGATGAGGTCTAAGGAGTGAAGGTACTCAAAGGTGAGTACTATCTGAGCTGCATAAAATCTTGCATGGTTTTCACTGAAAGAGGGAAACGGAGAATCAGTCACTGATGAAATATATGAACACAAGCCTCTTTTGAGCAAAGAAGCAAACGCAATCATTCATGGTACAGCCAATTTAAAATGATGTCGGTCTGAAGGCATTTCACCCATGGAATTACTGATGAGTCATTGTTCAACGGTTGATGGCTTTTAAAGTACTTCAAACAAAAAATAAAACACCTTACCTGAACCTTCCAATACGTCTGAGGTGTGAGAACATCTCTCCCCCAGGAACATATTCCATCACCATGTAGAGGTTTGAGTTGTCCTGTTCAACGAAGACAGAAACACTTCAGGAGGCTCACACCAACAGAATGAATGGTCTCATCGTATTTTAACTTTTTTATAAAATTATGTAAAACTTTATATTTTCACAATGCACTCGTATGTGGTGGGTGCCTGTGTGTACCTTAAAAGCGTACTCCAATCTGACAAGGAAGGGGAAGGAGACGGCCTGTAGTATTCTTTTTTCATTTAGCGTGTGTTCTATCTGCTTCAACTTTACCACCTGAAAAGAGAAGGTACACACAAGTATATGTTAAGCATAGTGTACTGTTGATAATTGGTGTGTGGTGTGTGGTGTGTGGTGTGTGGTGTGTGTGGGTTTGTGTCTGTCCTAGTCTGCAGTCAGCTATTGTCTTTCATTCGGCTTAGGAAGTTGTGAAAATCACCTTGCAGACTTAAAACCTGCTCTGATAACACTTATTTGCAACTTATTACAAACATCTGCCTGTCTGGTGCATTCAGCTCAGACAAACTACCTGAAAGTCGGGTGTCGAACAGCACTGCAACCAAAGTATTACCAGACAATCAAAACGAGAAGTCTCACAATAAGCAGTCACAGACAGGAAAGTCAACACACCGGGCTGTCACTCATTCGGTTTACATCTTCACTACAGCACAATGATATGGCAACTGGCCACAATATTTACTGCGATGAATGACCTACTATGTCTCTAACAACGTTCCCGCCTCTGCAAGTTCATTTGCATACTGGACTGAGATGCCTGGGTGGAAAACAATGGCTATCTACAAATCAGTATAAACAACAGGACAAGGATTGAGAAGTCATATACTGTGTACAGGAAAGACTTTCAGCAGTGGAGCTGAAACAGAAACACAGATAAGCAATTTCTTAAACCAGGGATCAGATCACTGCAATGCGATCAACATAGTGAGGACACGACAGCCTCCTCCTCCAACTTTCACATCAGTATTTAAAGATCGAAACTCTCATAATGTGCCTCTGAGGTTTCCAGTGATAGCATGCATGCAGTGTACAAGAGGAAGCGTTCCATTTCCTTTCATACACAGCATTTATGTAATGACAGAGTTTGCTTTTCACTGTCACCACACGAATAAACAACAGTAGTTCTTATGAGATGGGTAAACCGTGAAACTTTAGAAACGTGTACTTACTTTCTGTTTGTCCAAGATCTTCATGGCGTAGAACTGGTTTGTTCCTTTATGTTTGACGAGCATAACTCGCCCAAATGAGCCTGTGCCCAAAGTCTTAAATCTATCAAAGTCATCCAGGCCAGTTGTGCTCTGAGGAAACACAGTGGAAATGATACAGCAAACTGAAGACTGAAATAATTCAACTCTGCCGGAAAGTTCAGAATGTTCAAAAACAGTTGAGTCCAGATTAATAGTATGAAGAGAAATAAAGTACTCAGAGGGAACAGTTTACCTGTGCTGGACACTCCCATTTCTTTAAAAAATCCTCTTTGGCTTTAGCTAAGAACTCTTTCACTGCAAGAACAAGAGAGAAGTGTCATGAAACAATCAGCATTTAGGTGCTGACACCAGGTCAGTTTAACACGTTCAAGCAAATCACAAACTAGGGCAGTTTACATCTTGAGGAAACTAAACAAGGGAAATTCAGAGGTTCAGGGGAACAAATGCACTATAAGGTCAGGCAAATGTCAAGTACTGTGACGGCAGGACGGTACTTGACAAAACAAAATCTCCTCAACAAAACTCAAAACTTCACACCTAAGCAAGGAAACTGTATTTCATAAAGTGATGCAAAGAGCTCTTTTGAACTTTATGGAACTTGTCAATTCAAACTCAAGCTATTCTGCATCTCTTTCAGAGTGGGTGGGAGTAAACAGGGAGGTAATAATAATAGAAATAGGCGGAGAGAGGAGACTAAATACAGAAGAGTGCAGGCATAAGAAAAACAGTAGATTGTAAAAGTCACAGCAGACATGAGGCGTCCAAAGTCACAGAGTCTTCGCAGGTGTCTAATGTCGAGTTGCTCGGTAAAATTTGATATTCTGTTGTTGATATAAATGCATCCTTAGGCTGTAATATGTGTATTTAAAGGACTAGCAGTAGATTAAAGTGTAATATTTAGATATTTAAATAGTAATAGTAAGAAGCCTTGTGGGCATAAGCTGCGGAACAAACATTCTCTCTGTGATTTAGGACGACTCATGGAAAAATGAGCATACCAAAAGTCTCTACAGTTCACCAAGGGTTTGCAGGAACATTCACCCACATGGATGGAAATGATGGAGAAGAGAAAGAGAGGAAGAAACATTTATGAAGTGAAGAACATTTGACATTCAAATGTGTTGAATGCAACACGCAACAACATGACACAACATTAGGCCCCCTTAGACCAGACAGAGGTAAAATTACTCTAGAGAAATTATTATATTGGTTTAAAGATATATTTCTTCCATAAATCAATAGCAAGAGGTGTTTCTAAACTGCTGTTATGCTACTCTGAATAAAATACAAAAAGATTTAAATAAATAATGTTAAACTACAGTCATCTGCCACAAAACACACAACAGCGATAGTAAAGACATTGTAAGAAGCACACATAAATACACAGTTCATACTGGCAGAACAGGAGATGAAAATGACGGGACAGCGATATTAAAATGAAGTATGTGTGTGACGCAACCTGAGCTGTTTTTTCTTTTGTCTCACAGCTGAGTGGAAATACAGCAATTACCTGAACCTGATGAGGAAGGTGAGGACAGAATCTACATAAAAGGGTTTTGAGGCTGGGCTTAAAAATCGGACCATGTAATGAAAGCCAAATGAACAGAAACACACAAACTTCAAGTTGTACCAAGAAACCGGGAAGAAACGAGAAGAACCGACACAAGCCGAGACACATCCTGCTCAGAGCTATAAATTTTGGCGGACACATTTCAAGCAACAATGCACTTACTCAACTTGTCCCACATGACGGTGAACTCGGAGATAAGAGGCACATCACTCTCCTGTCCTCTCTGCTCTTGGCTACTCTTGCGACACTTGTAAAATAAACGGCTGGCGAAGGATTGCTCCTTTCCCTGGGCCATCCTGAGACAAATTTCTTGTTGTGTGTGAGATCAGAAAAAAAAGGCTCCCTGGACAAAGCGACCGTTTTCAGACTGACACTAAAGCTTCCTGTATGCAGACAAGTGCAAAGCGAACTGCTTGGCTAACCACACGAAGTTCAGCTTCCTGTTCGTGTCCTCTGCTTCAGTTTCAGTGGCCGGCTGTGAGTGTACCGTGTTCTGTGCTGTGTCATCTGATATTTATTGCTCTCCGGTGCTATTGCTGACATTGTTTTGACAAAAGCATACAAAGATAGCAAGGCACTGAAAAAGGCCAGTCTAGTTATGGCATCACTGCCCAAGTGCGATGCATTCAGAGTGTAGATAAGGAAACTGGAGGCCTGTTACACCCACTGACTGACTGACTGAGAGAGAGAGAACTTACCGCCAGGTTATCATGCACTCTGGTGGTTAACTTTAACAATGCAGTTCTTCAGAGAGCTTAAAGTCACCCTGACAAACTGACTCTTGAGCGGCACACTGGTTCCACTGGCCACCGAGGTGTCCAGCATTGAAAAACAAAAAAAATCTAAATGACAGAAATATTGAGTCGACACATTTCTGTATCTTGCTGTTTGCATCAGACACTACAGGTGGCTGGAGTCACACAAGGCTCAGGCTGCGTGGACCACTGCCAATCAGAAAGCCGGTCGTGACCAGCGCTCCTCAGACAGACACTAACCAAGGTACAGTGGATTAGCCTGGTCAGGACTTGACACAAAACACGACAACGGACAGAGGGCCCTCCGGCTACTGCTGCTTTCAAGTGATCAAGCACTACCTCGTCAACAGGTGCAGGAGACTAGAAGAGGAGCTGCCTTCCCCTTCATGTTATAGCATCAACAACAGACAACCACTGAAAGAAAGCTGTGATCGAGGCACAACATTTTAAATTTACAGTAAACTTGTTGACAGCTGCTGACTTGACACATTGGAGTGAACCACTAGGGTGGAAACGATGGCCGGTCACTCTGTAGCCCTTGTTGGGAACATTAAGCAAAACCAGAATAAAAAAAACTCAAGGTGTTTATGAGATTTGAGCCTCTCTGTGTTGAGCTTATCTCAAACGTTATCAGGTACCTGTTGGTAACTGTGCCCAGGCCTTGCTCTGCAGCTTTAGCAGAGACCAATGTTTGCTCATGTTGTCTGGCTCCAGGCAATTCAATCAAACATGGTGCCCTGATAACTTCAGCTCAACCTTACACTGTGTGGGACAAATATATTGAAATTAAAAAAAAAAGCTTTCATCTGGCTAAGTAGAGGATTTGCAAACAGGATATGGTGATGCTGTCATTTTGCATCTGTATCTGTGGCACCGTTACAAAGTGAGATCAGGAGGCAGGGCTCAAGAGGAGGGAGACAACACACCTTGTAAACTGTCCCTACCAAAGATGGTTCTCCTCTGCAGCGCATTAGCACCGAGCTGTCTCTGCTAGCACTGGACAACAGCTGCTAAAGGTTGCTCTCCTCTGACTTCATAATAAACCCCTAGCAAGAAGCTAACACTACATGGCTGTCTGACTAACTAGCTAGCTAGCTGGGTGGCTCGTTTCCCCCGGGTGCTTACCGCTTTCCTGTTCATTGCCTTTCTTGGCAGTTGCTGTGTTTCCCATGTTATGCGGACAGGGCGATGCACAGCTGGCTAGGAGCGATGATGGTGGCGGCGGTAGGCTGACAGCAGCAGCGTCCTCCTCCTCCTCCTCCTCCTCCGTTAGCTAGCTAACAAATTTCAGCCCGAGCTAGCCGGCTGGCGGAGAGCAACATTAATGTCGTCTCTCCGTGGACAGAAGGCGAGGCTCGACGTGCTCTGCTGTCCGCCCTTTGCGCTCTTTATCCCCGATGTCCTCTGTCGTTCAAGTGCGGCTCCGCTGGAATGAAAACATGATCCAGACTTTTCACCTCTGCCTGCTGTCGTTCGCTGCTGCGTTCACGGCGCTCGAGAAAACACGTACGATACACTCGCGGAATGCTGCCTTCACGTACTGGCCGAACGTATTGAGTTCTCACGCATTACATTGTGCCATAGGTAAAATAGGATTGTGTTTATGTTGTTAAGTCGCATGAAGAAATCCATTATTCTGAGCAAAGAATAGTGATGACTGTTTTTTAAAAATATATATCTCCGTATAACTGCTACTACCAAGACAACATAAGGTAACATAACATCTTTATTAGTTCCTCTTTGGCGAAAATGTGCCGAGTTACAGCACCAAAGGGGAAAGTGAACATAGAGACATCAGTGAAAGTAAACAGACAATATTAACACAAGGGAATGTAAAAACATAAATAACATAAACAATGCAAACCAAATATATAGTGTGAACAGAGTATACACATGTATATCTTGTAACATGATTGCACATATAGAAAATTTGTATCGCACCACCATGTTAAAATAGTTGAACATTTGTGAAATATATTTGTGTTTGTGGTCTACAGAGAGCAGTGCTGGTTGTACAGTCTGACAGCAGCCAGAGGAAATTACTTCTACTAATGATAATATAAAAAATATCATTATTGTTATCATTGAGGTCCACTTTTAACTGAATTCCAAGTTCATTCTCTGTTTTATTCTCATACACATTTATTGAAATGTGGTGTTGAGATCACACTAGACTGTATCAGTTTAAAACAAGGTGAATGAAAATGGATAGTATCATTAGGAAGACATTTTATTTTTAGACTGTGGGTGTAAAAGGAGCATACCATGTAAATATAATTTGCAGGGTTTGAGATTTTGCCCCAAAAATAACCTTTGTTAATAACCTACATCCACAGAAATGATTTCTAGAATGCCGGATCATCCATTATGTTTACGACAAATCATGAACGCTGCAAAAGCAACAGCTTTTAACATCATGTTCAAAGTGGTTTGGATCGTTGGAACACCATCACTTGCAGGTTTGATTTATTAATGTAGCAAACACACACCGAATTATCAACTACAATGAACTAATTAAGCCAATAGTAACTTTAAAAAATTCTGATTACTTCATTTTGTTCATGTGAATCGCATTTTCATGGATTTCAGTTTTTTTCCTATGAAATTGGAATGAGGCATTTTTCACAGTAAAGTTAAAAAAATCTAAACTTTGCAGATTGTGATGCTGTCCTTTAAAGTCACATGTATTTGGAAGAAAAAGTTGACTTTTTTTGTAGTTTTGCAGCTTGAGAGCCAAGCAGGGGAACATTTTTAGCAAAGACATCTCAGATGGAAACACATCTATGGAATAAACCTTGTTTCATTGCGACCAAAGGTGAGCCACCAGTTACTGACAAAGTAACAAAACTTCAAATTCTTACCTTTTGAACTGTTATTGCGATTTGTGTGCGATATAGTTTAATTCATTGTTTTATTTCAGTCTACCAGCTCAGCTTCAGAAGCATCCGTCACCCATTGAGATAGTTGGTTGAGTGACCTCAAACAAATACAAAATAAGCATATAAACTCAAATCTATTCAGGAGATAATGAACTTAGAGGTAATACTTCATACACTCGAGATGATTCAAGTAAAAATTTGAATCGTTTTAAGTTTTGAAGCTTTGGGTTCGAGAGCCTGAGAGAAAACTTTTGTAATATTAAAAAGTTTACGGGTCATGCAAATGGGACAAAAGACTTTTTGAAATAATATCTAAACAGTTGAGAGAACTTTAGATTCTTTGGCACCTCAACACCCATCACACGTGAATGACACGTTAGTGACCTCTGAGCAGGTCACGCCCACTGACAGCAGCAGGGTGGATTTTTAGCACCATGGCCAGCGACACACACACACACACACACAGACGCACATAGACACACGCACGCACAGTTGCTAGGTAGCTTCTCTCTGTGTATCAGGAAGAGAAGAGCCGCACTGAAACCTCCGCTGTGAGCTCAGGCTGCGGGGAATACTCCCTCCCAGCACCGGTGAGTGTTTATCTCCTCGACTCCCAGTCCTGCTAATGGCTGTAAATAAAATACGTTGACTTGGCACGTGCTCCCTGCGGCTCACTTTAATATGACGCCGGTGCCAGGTTGAGAATGCAAACTTCAGCACTTCGTCCAGAGCTCGCTGTCCCCCCCCCCACCCCCTCTCTGGAGCGAGTGGTTTTGCCCGTGGACTCGCTCCAGTAGCGCACGGGAGAAGAAGCCCAGGATCCTGGTGTCCAGCGTCTTGTCAGTCCGCCGTAGTAACGCATGTACACGCTATGAACACCGGCGCGGGGTTGTAGGTAGTCCCGGGTCTGGGTGTCTCTCTTCACGGCGACAGTGGGGTTGGGACGAGCCCGGCAGAGGAGCTGGTGCACCGCCTGTGTCTGGAATAAAGAAGGTAACCGCACTGCTCTCCATCCATCGCACGGCAGCGGCTAAGCTAACGGAGCAGTGCAGGGTCATTATGTTTCCTTCGAGTCCTTCCACGGTGTCTCACTCTGGGGTTTTTATCTAATTGTGCTGAAAGAGACACGTCCTCATTCTCTACGTGTTTAAAACCGTCCATGTTGTCACGTTTCTACCTCGGAGTTGACTGTGTAGCATTGACTGGCTTGTTTCCCCGTGTGCTCCTGCCACCTGCTTTATACAAGTGGCTAACCTGGCGTTAGCTTCAGCGTGCTAGCATTTAACACACAGCAATAACACACGTTTCCAGGCTGTGTCACGTTAAATCACGAGCGCAACACGTTTTCCTCGAAACCATTAATAGCCAATATACCAAAACGCCAGATTTATGAAATCCCTTTAGCGCTAATCCCAAAACACACAGTGTCTGTGAAGGGGGGTGGGGGGGCCTTCAGTCCTCCCTGTGATCTGGAAGATACCATATTGACTGATTTCCATTGACAGGGTCCTTACAGTAGCATAGCTCCTTAGCAATCAGGGCTAGCTTTGCAAACAAACCTGCTCTGTATGGACATCGCAGGTCTGTTGCTCATGTTTACGTAGATCTCACAGTCTGGTGGGTTGCATGATGGGATGTGGTGTTTGAAGAGTCATTTGATATATTCCTGTCTGTTTTTCAGTCCAACGTGCCACTCTCACACCACAGCACCCTGCAGATGACCCACACTGACAGATTACATAATAATATCAACAGCACAACCTCTGAAATGCTGCCCCTGATAGGGACATGATGATGATGATGATGTATAGTCCTTTTATTGTCATGAATCTTGGAGTTTTTAAATTTATAGGTTGTCAAAGATTTTGTGATTTACACATCGTTTGATGTCTTACATTTTGCAAATGAGAAAGAAATAGGTTAAGATGTTTTATGTGTTGTGCCATCCGGTCTCTGGCATTGGAATAAGTTGTACCTTGAGACAGCCTCCATTCTTTAGAAAATAATAACAATCTTGACATGACTCCTAGTGACACAAACTTCTTATCTGTTCCCTCCAATGTGGTATAACACTAAAATGTTTCTATTGTACCCTAAGTTTCTTACAGTTTGACTGTTCACATGCACATTAGACCAAGAATCGTCTCTGTGTACATATCCATGTTACAACTAAGAAATTAGACACTGTGACCCTCTAATCCAGAACACCAAATATTATGTATATATGTTATATTATATATATAGTACAACACAAAAAAAGGATATTCTGTATGAGTATATAAATGCAAATGATTGAAAAGAGATTTACAGATGTGTCCATTGTACAGGTGCTTGTGTGTGTTGCACCTTGTTAAGTCATATAATACAAAGTGTGATTCGTGAATATAGGCAATACATTTCAAATTTTATTGATTAATTGACAACACGCCTATGTGTACATTGGCAGAAAATAAGGTCAGGCGAGGTTGTTGTGAATATACATTTACATTTATACAACAGCAGTTGAATTTTGTATTGGGCCATTTTGCCTGCATCCCTGTAGATTCTTTCTGATGTAAAGTTAGGATGAACGTTGGGCTGTTTGTTGGTGTATTTCAGTACACTGTGGGCTGACAGCTCCCACACTTGTTCCTCCTCATATCTGGAAAAAAGGCATGAAGCCGGTGTTGGGTCACTGGTTCTAGCTAATTTTAGTTTCTCTGGCAATTCTAGACCAACTACTGTCCTGTGAGAGCAGCTAAGATTTTTCCTGGAAGGACAATGTAGTGGTCGTGGCCAAATAGATAATGGAAAGTGGAAGCGTTTAAAAAAAAAAAAAGGGAACTTACCAGTTCACAGTATCTTTTACAGATGGTCTTTTGTTCCTTTTAAATGTGAGAAAACATGCTATGAAAAGGGATGTGTACTATTTGTATGACAGAAGCTCCATGTTCAGCAAAATATTCCTTTGTTTACATTTGTTTTCCAGTCGAGGATGTGTAACAGTTCAACGTGTCTCCATTGTTAGCCAGGGTCTCTGCCCTTTTGAATGGTCATAGGGTCATACGTACCCCGAGGTCCCGGCCCTGCTATAATGACAAGATTGGGGCACAGCACATGTACTGTAGAGAAAAGAGCTTGTGTCTGCAAACCCTGCTCTTCAACACAAAGCTAAGTGGTGTTTCCCAGAGCGTCTCTATTGATTCAGTATTTGACGACTGCTTTCAAGATGTAGTTTCATGTAGGGCAGTGAGGACATAAAACAAACCCCTCGGGGGACGACCTGCTGCTTGTTGAAGGGACTTGTGTAATAGGTGTGACACCACTGAACCTGCTGCTTTGGTTCCTTTGGCTCACACTCATTGTAGTGCTGTTTGTGCTGTCGTTGCAGCTTTGCCTCTGATATAAAAGAGGATACAGTATTTCTGAAGCACCATCATCTAATGATAGTGGTGATAATATGGGCGTGAAGATGAATTTCTCTATGGCCTTTTTAAATTGAGCCACTTATCAGTAAATGTGTGACAAAACAAATACACATTTCGGAAAGAGAACCACAAACACAGATGTTACCAACTTGCACAGGGATGTGAGGGGAAGACTATGCATAACAATGACCTGAAAGACAGACGTGTATTTGTTTTGCATGTAAGCCAGTGACAGAGAGTGCTGCAGATGAGCAGCATGTAGAGCTGACTCTCTGTAATAAAGCCTTTCTGTGTTGTGTTGTGTTGTGTTGTGTTGTGTTGTGTTGTGTTGTGTGGTGTGGTGTGGTGTTGTGTGTGTGTGTGTGTGTGTGTGTGTGTGTGTGTGTGTGTGTGTGTGTGCGCGCGCGCGTGCGTGTGCGCGTGCGTGTGTGCGTGTGCGTGTGTGCGTGTGTGTGTGTAACAGGGAGGAGTTGCATGAGCTCAGCATCTATGGGAGCTCTGCCCATTCAGCTCTGCTCCTTTTTCCCTCTGGCGCACTCTGTTGGAGAAAAGGTGTCATTGCTCCGTCTCAGGATTAATGACATTGACAGAGAGGAAGGGATTTGGTTAAGATTTTGTAGTTAATACTTTACTTAAGGATTAGATGTGATTATGTTTTCTAGTCCTTGCAGTGAAATGTAATTTACGGAAGTTAAAAAAAAAACCTGTTTTGAGGATATTCTAATATTGATACTTAACATGATAGAAACTGAAAAAATATACCCAAGGAAAGCAGCTTAATGAAGCTTCAGCAAAGTGTAGTATTTTATATAAGACAGTGCAGTATGGTTTGGATTAGTGCTGAAATATTTCTACTTCATTAGAAACTAACCCTTTTACTAAGATTGGATATATAGGAGAGATTTTGCACATACAAATGTTTTCTTTCTTCTCGTTGACCCAAATCCAGTGTTGAAGAGGGCTGTTTTTTTACTTCATTAACAGAAATACAAATTTACAAAAAGGCAAACATGTACTCTTTACATATAAGCAGATGCAAATTTAAATTTAATATGTAAAAAACACAAAATATTATCAAGACAATGAAAATTGAACACAGAAGATTAAACCAAACAAAATAAGATAAAAAGAAAAATAAATATAAATCTCACATTATTTCTCCTTAAAGAGGTTATTAAATATTAAAATAAGTCTTTTTTTTTTTAATCAAAAAACTTAATGTATGGATATGGTGATTGAGCTGAATTCTTGTGTCATGTAGGTGACAGTAAAACTAGGCCCTCTTGTGGTTGATAACCACCACTGCCACTAAGACAAATGATGAAAACACAGGAAAGTCTCTTGTTACTGGCTCATCCATCAGTGTGTGACCAAACGGCCTCATCTTATGTTGATCTGTTGCCAGGCAAATGAAAAGCTGAGACATTTTACTAAGAAAAGAAATTCAATCACATTATCAGTGAAAACTGGATTTATGTCAAATATCAACTCTTTGAAGCCAAAGATCTGAAACAGATTTACACCATTGATTATTATTAAACTGGGACAAAAAATTAAGAGGTTATCTATATTTTACTTTCCTGGAATTGTTTTCACTTAAATACCTTACTTTACTTATTATTTTATGTTTATTAACTCATCTTAGGGTTATATTATTTTCTCTTGATCATTTTATCGTTTTTTTTACTGGATTTGGTGTTTCCTCACTTGGAATTTATGAGATTAATTATATCCCTTCCCCAGTACCTGTTAATATTGAGATTGATTGGTTGATTGATTGATAAAACTATTGTTCCTTAAATGAATGTGATATTGTGCTGAACAAGTACATTCAGCATCACCATCTAGTAAAGGTAATCCATGTGCCCTCAACTTGTGTGTGTTTCTAGACGTTTAGTCACATCATATGCGTCTGTCTGATCTGACCTCCTTGCTCCAGAGGGTTTACATGACAATGAGGTCCAGTGCACTTACTGAGACAGCGTTCTCTGTTCCTCCTGTACAGAGAGCCAGTACAGCGACAGGAGGTGGGGGCAGGTTGTCAACAGCACAGCTTGCCTCTTTTTGTCACTCTGACTCTTTGTTGTTGCTCTCCCCCTTTCTGTTGATCTCACGCCAGTCTCCGTCCTCCCCAGGATCAATGTGCACAGACAGAGCGATAGGCGGACAGCAAAGACGAGATTGGATTGTTTCCCCGATCTGATTTGTCAAAGGATATTAATCAAATCAACATGGTTGCTTTTTAAGTCAGATTGTGTGCATATATTTTAACTTGTGTACATGTGCATCTTGAGGTGTATCTGACTCGTGTGTGGACAGAATATATTGGTAGAGAGGAACAGGGCTTTTCACCACTAGAGGCTACTGTTGATCTCTTTATGAAATGTATAAGAAGCACCATGAAACGGCACACTGTAGCCTTACTAGTTTATGTTACTTATTGATTTATTGACATGGTCTTTATATGTGTCAATTTATCCCACTGACCAATTTCCTGAATCTGTTTAGCTTTACTTTTTTGATGATTTGTGATTATTTTTCCTCTATAAAATCATGACATCTTCATACTGATATTTTCCCCTTTCCAACCGTAGGAAGAGGCTGAGTGGATAACTGTGTCACTTGGATGCAATATCATAAGGACCAAGCACGGTTAACTCCCCTGAGTTTTAAAGAGACGCAACTATGACCATTTGCCAGCAAATTGGAAACTTAAAACACACAAAGCAGTGGCTCTCAGTCATTTTGGCATGTGGCCCCTAAAAAAGAAAAAAGAGGCATTTCACAGGATGGATATGTTTATGGGTTTGGCCAGGTCAAGCAAAGAGGGATATTTTCTCCCTTATTTTATTTAAGTGATATGACTTGGAAGAGTTTTTACTATCCCATAATTCACAAGAAAAAAAGATTAGTGCTGATAAATATACGGTTCCTTCTGTGATTGGAAGAGGGAGGACAGCTTCTGACCCCTCAGTCCATTTGTAAGGATCATTGTGACCAAACATTTAGCACCATTTGATTTGTGGGGCTCATATAAGCAGCTGGAAGCGCTCCAAGTGAGGTGGGGGAAACAATTTATGGTTTGCTAGAGTCTATCGCTGGATGGAGTCACACATATTAACACCTGTGGTTGGTTAGAAGTCCTCGATCTACGTCAATGCTACTAAGTCTTTGAGAATGGGAGGAATGTAGACACAAGAACCCGCAGTGACAAAAAGAGGAACACATGAATCTAACAGAAAGACGACAGGGCTTCAAACGGCCCCTTCTTGCTGTGAGGTAGCGCTTCTAGCCACTGAGTCACTGTGCTGTTCTAGCCAACAAACATTTGATGTGAGAGGACATCTCAGCATTGGTTGATTACCTCCAAAAATGGTTTGATGACACACACACACGCAGACTGCAGCCAAACAATGACAGACTTTGGCTGGGGACTGGTGTTAATTTCGCACATTGTTCATGGCCTGAAGCATCCTTTTAACAAACCACTGTAAAGATGCCATCTGTTTGAATGAAGTGACCTCCCAGCCATACAATGAAACCCAGCTGGCATAAGCATTAGACACAATGAGATGCTGCAAACTCTTTTTACTTGACAGCCGCATTAATATTTCACAGTGGTTCCATGGAATACCAATTAGTCCAGCGGACATCACACAGCTTTAGATTATTTCATCCGTACGGCTCTGCGGTGTCAGAGCTGCACGGATTCCTCCCTGAACTGCTATGATCAATGTCAGATTGACTGATGTAGACTGTGATAGGCCCGTGTGCTGCCGTTGCTGCTGCTTTGAATCAAACGCATGTCCAACACACTCAGGTCCAGCTAATCCACACTTGTGCACCGCAGACTCCCTCTGAGCAGTCAGCTCATACTGCTGCTGTTCTGCAGCTGTAAAAGGTCTTTTTTCTTCTCCTCCACAGGCATTCCTATCTTTCCCTCGGTCCACCCCTCCCTCCCTTTCTCCTCTCGGGGTCTGTAAATAAGCTGGGGCTGTGTAGACCCTTGAGAGTCCCTCCCCCTCCCGCTCTTCCCCCACCACCCCTTCAAACTCCAGTGCCTGCTCAGATTCTGCTACTCTCAACGCTGCTGAGGGGCACTGGGGAGATGCTCAGATGATCCACAGGGCCGTCCCGAAACGCATCGTCCACACAGCCTAGAAGACTAACTAGAGCGAGTGTGAGAGAGCCCTTGGAGGGTGCAGTGAGTTCCCCTGCGAAGCCCGCCCACCAAGCCTGGCAGAAAGCTCGGCTTGCCCCTTCGCTACTCCAGCCCCTGAGATGCCCTCCCCTCCCAATGATGGAGGTGAGTAAGAGTAGTCCAACTCTCAACTCTCCATGACCGACAGGGTTATTCTGTATGCATATTATACACTGTTGAGCACACATAAGCCCGGACACCAGTCCATACTTCTACCTACCTGCCTTTTCTTCTGTACTAGTCTCTCATGCTTAGAGCCACATACGCATACATGTATAAATAAAGTACCCTTAGACAACTCAACTAAAACCCCTGCAGATATGAGAGAATTATATTTGAAAACTCCAGTGACTTGTACCCCCCCCTGTCAGGAGCACAAGCTGTCTCTGTATCTAGTTTTGTTGTGTGCTGTCTCTTCCTCCAGAGGATCAAGGAGCGTCCCCCATGAAGAGGCCATCTGTGGGCTCCTACCAGAGCAGCGGCAGGAAGGCACACATGAAAAAGAAAAAAGGCAGGATCAACGCCAATGTTGCTGGCACCAAATATGAGATCGGTACGGTAACCCTGCCTCTTGTGATGTTAAAATGATTTTGAAATCGCAGTTATAACAGCAACACATAAAAATGTTCAGTAAAGATTATTAGACTTGATAAAGACAGGTTTGAGAAGGCGCTAACTAAGGCATGTACACTACAGAAACGTCAGTGTACAGAGTTGAAATACCTTTTGATCTCAGAGTTCATCTTGAATGAGAAACCACTGAAGGATGAAAGAGGCTTTCTGCGAGATGGCTGATGAAACCCTTTCATCGTTGTACATTATCCAAGTAAAGATGTTTTTTGTTGGAAAACAAAACAAGTAGCCTGAAAAGGTTTAGAAGTGGTGTAAGTGGCTGTGGTTTCAGTTGCAGCATTAATACTAGAAAGGCACTCCGCCAAGGCCCAGAGGTTCCTGTAAATTCAATCAAGCCCCACCAAATTGCACACACTCATATATATCAGTCCTCTAAATATGCCTGAATCTTTTCATCAAGATACATGAATTATTCCCTCGTAAATCTGTGAAAATGTCAATAAAACTTCCACCAAGTTTCTTGTAAATCCTTAAAGTAGTTTTGGCACGAACCTGCTGACAAACAAATGCACAGAGGTAATAAATTCAGTTATTCTTTTTTTTCAAGATACTACACTTAACATGTTAATATTAACAAACACACATTAAATATGAATTGATTGTATAAGCTATTTATATCAGATCTGGTGAAAGTGTGTACACTACAAACCCCTCAGAATTCAAGCTTCTGAATTTAGATTCTCTAAATTTATTTCCATGAGCGAGCAGGACCAGCGTGTTGGATGGTCCAGCGGGCAACATTAATGTACAGTGACACAGTGAATTGTGTGTTAGTTTCAGGAACAGTTCTCAGTACGGCTCAGTCAGTCCCTGAAAACACCACAAATCCAATCACAATGTTGTCTCGACTATAAAAAATAATTTGCGGTGGCAGATTGTTTGACGCAGGTCATTGCGATAATGTCTTAAATTAAAGCTATTCCAGTTCAGGGAAACTGTTCACAGGGAGAAAGCTCGGCCTCGGCCACACGTACATAAATCTCTATTGAGGTAATTTAACTTGGCAGTGAGTTTTTTTTCCTTTTTCTTTTTTTGAGATCGACCAAAAGAGCGCAGTAAGCAGTCCTCGCCTGCTCTGTATATTGTGTGGCAGCACAGCTCTCAGGGGTGAAGTACAGCCCATGAAACTAAGGAGTCAGCAGCAGCCAGTAGAAGTTAGGGGCGGGCGGGATTCTGCAGGAAGATGGGAGTCTAGCTGTGAGTCAGTTCGCTAGCTGTGACGAGACCCTCTCAGTGGTCATTCTGCGGGTAGTGCACGGCTATTTTGGAGGGAAATTAACACTAAGGGCCAGATGGATGGCTCATTTTTGCTGTTACTTTTTTCGCACCTGTCTATTTTTGTTTTAGGATTTATAGTATCCCAGGTAAAGGTTAAAGGTCAGGGAAAATGGTGTTGGAAATTTGCTTCCCACCCACTGAGAAGGGAATGTAATCTCAGGGCCTAAAGATTTATATGCGTAGTTAGATATTTAAGAAAGGATTGATTACAGGTTTGTACTGAAAGCCCCTGCCGGGGACTGTAGGCATCGGCCTGCTGTGATGTAAACTCACCCTGTTCCAGTTAGCAAAACACTGTTAGCCTCTACTACCTCAACGTTTACAGATGGATGAAGTCACATGGAAACCGTCCTTTTCCCATTCAAATGCCATCATGCAACATTAGGCAAGCCTTCTCCAGGTTTGTGAAGGCTTTCAAGAAAATTAATTAATACCGTTTCGTTAGGGCATATGAATTTTTCATTACTCACTGAATAATGAATAGTTGTTGGATTAATGTCAAAATGGGCTTGCCACCTATCTCTAATACTGTGGGGTTTCCTCTGGGATTTAAATGCATTATGGACAATTAATTTATCTTTTTTGAAGAGAGACATTACGATTGGCTGCTCTGCTACCATCCTATGAATGGTAAATATTGCTGTTAGCTTTTTGATCTATAATCTCCAGGACCCATTTCTCTCTTAATGTATGCAAAAACAGAATTGAAGCAAAGCAAACTTTTGGAGTGAAACACTGATCTATAGAGTAGAAATATTTGATTTGTGGGTCTAAATATAATTTCCCCATTTTTGCATCAATATCAGTCAGTGGTCACCATGAAAAAAGCTGTGAGGATTTTCCTAAAGAAAGAATCTATAGTTTATTTAAATCACAGTGTTCAATTAATGGAATACGGTCTAATGAGTGTTTTTCCCCTCAGTTCGCATTGTCATCAATGAGATGGACTTCATCAAGACCCGGGACGAAGACGAGACGGCCAACCTCATCTGGAATGACTCGGCCGTGCAGCACGAGAAAATCGCTGAGCTCCGGAATTATCAGGTACGCTGCGTGGCTGCCATGTCAACTCAGCACACCTTGGTAACCCAGAGGCTTGAGAGGGGAGTTTATGACCCAAAGGGTGGCAGATTCAATTTCTTCACAGAATGGGGAAATGTCTGGATTTGAACCTTTACAGCGTGCTCCAATAAAACTGCTCAGTGGCAAACAGCCAAGGATTATGTTACTGATCATCTCCCTCCTGTGAGCTCCCAGTGGAACTGGGTAAAAGTGGGAATTATAGGTTTTGAGGAGCACGTCTGTGTTCATCTGTCTTAAGAAACAAAATAACATGCCTCTCATAGTGTATCTCTAAAAGATAAGGTGATGTGTTCCCAAAGAGAAAAGGTGAAAGTGATGAAACAGTGCATATCTAAATACTTTTTTTGGTGAAGAAAAACAAAACCCTTCTTTTCCTATTTTGGTTAAACATGAATTTCTGCAGATTCCTTGAGCACAAAGCATTCCTACATTTGATTCAATTGAACAAACTAAAACCACTCTGATACAAAGCCTCATGCTTCAGTAAAATATAAACAAGTCTGCTCTGGAACAAAAGGTTTATTCACACTTACAGTCGAAAAACATTTAAACAGAAAATACCTTAAATTTATCCCTGTTACCAGATATACAGTCATTTTATTTGCTAGTACATGTACAACACATTACATGTGAGGACAACAAAGCTTCACAAACGAATATTGCTGGTTAAGCTCAGCAGTGAAGAAATGTCACATGCCTACAAATAAGTTTGTAAATTGTTAAGAATAAAGAGAATTTAGATTTTTATTGACACTTTTATGTGAATGTAAAAGTGATTGCACTGAAGCCTTTTATGCAAAACAATGTAACCCTAAGCTGTATAAACACATGGGCACAACATATTATTTTAAATGTATTAATACA
This sequence comes from Hippoglossus stenolepis, assembly GCF_022539355.2. NCBI lineage: Eukaryota > Metazoa > Chordata > Actinopteri > Pleuronectiformes > Pleuronectidae > Hippoglossus > Hippoglossus stenolepis. The sequence goes on along the minus strand of NC_061496.1, from coordinate 12,902,974 downwards.
CATATCTATAAAGATAGGAGGAGCGATAAGGGTGAGTTACTTCATCAAGTAAAGCCAGTGTTATTATGTAGACAAATCACAAATCTCAAAGGACTTTACAAAAAACTAAATCAGAAGAAACATTGACTCAACTAAATGGGATAAATGTGCAAAATACCATGTTGCATGTTTTATTAAGAAGTATTTCAAAGTGAGATGTATTCCTTAATAGTAGGGGGGTAATTTATATTATCCTTACTCAGTTAGTCTCGAGAAATGATCATATTTGCACACAGTTTATGTAAATTGGGAAGTTTTCATGAAAACCATGGGTCAGGTTGCTGAACATGATAAACCCGATCATTTTCACCTCACCTGGGGCATATTGGGTGCCCTACCAACTTATATCTTATACCTGTCCCCAGTGGAAGTAAAATAATAGAAAATATAAGGAAAAAGTAATGAGTGCAGTTGAAAAGGAAATGGTATATATAGCCATTTGGAACAGATGAAATTGGGGGAAGCAAAGACGATTCAATTGAAATAGTAAACATCAGAATAAAAGAGAACAGAGGGGTGAAAAAACGTGAAGATGGACAGCCTATGAATCTGCCCATCTGCTTTCCCTTAGACCCTGGGAGGTAAGAGGGTGAATAGCAAATAGGAGAGAGGGGCGGACAGAGTGAGCGGCAGAGGTAACAACAGAGCCTACACTGAGACAGATGGAAGACTGACAGTTAGACTGACAAGTTGTGAGCAGCAGGGGGTGGTGGGCCAGGTTTCAAATGTCACCAGTGATGTTGATAAGACAGGCCTAAACAACAAGGGTTGCTCTGAGTTGTGTGTGCTATTCTGAGAATGATCTTACCTCTGTTTGACCTCCCTGTCCTGCTGCGTGATCTTGACTGCTCCCCCCCCTCCTTCCAGCGTTCGCCATCCGTCTTAACGAGTGCTTATTTGATTAGAGGGGGTACTAATGATCGATACAATTTCAGAATGGTCAGAAAGAGTATATCTTGTTAGGTAGGATAGGGGCAGCAAGAGTTCAGCTGAGCAGATTGAATATTACAAATACTGTAACAGCTTAACATGTTGCGGTGTGGCTAATGTTTCACACAGAACTGGTGATTTGCTCTCGATTGTTTTCACTCGTTCCCTCGTGCTGCTGTGCTGTTTCATGAGATAATGTCTCAGATGAAAAGTAGGAGTCCCTCAACAATTGGTTTTGATTTCCCTGCGTAAGCCATGTCGTCTCACAGCATTGGCATAATTGTGCAATTCTTCCGAATCCCTAATTACGTCTGTCTCGTTTGGATAATAATCACAGATTCCTTTTACACTCTCCGTTCTCCCCCACCCCCTCCCTCCCCTCGTTCTCTCTCTCCCTCTGCTAATTTTTCCCTTTTTAGTGATGTACTGTGAGAGTTTGCTGTCAAGTTTCAGTTCATACGAGCCTAATTAACGCCCCTGTTCAGGCTCATTTGGTCAAAGAATACAGAAAATCCAGAGTTTTTTCCTTTACCCCCCGCCCCCCCCTCCTTCGACGCACTCAAAGCAATTCATTCAACTGTCACTGCAGGAGCTTGTGATGCAGAACCAATTACCTCGGCCCCTCGGAGTTGAGATTGATCTTCTTTTTTTTTCCTCGCCTCTTTCCTCCCCAACCTTTTAAAGTATAAAAAAAACATGGTAAACTAAATAAGGGTTGAGAAAGGTCTCAGCGTCACCTTTTTGTTTTGAGTCCGTAATTGGGCATAAATGTCAGGACATTGTAAGCTCACTTCAGGTTGCTGCCTTTAATGTGCTCATTTTTATGAAGGGGTGGGGGTGAAATTGAGTGGCGTAATGGCCCTAACAGCATTATTATGTCTGCCTGTCCCTCTGCAGAGAATTAACCATTTCCCTGGCATGGGCGAAATCTGCCGGAAAGACTGCCTAGCAAGAAACATGTCCAAGTAAGTTTTCTGTCTCTCTTAACACAGAACATTAGATTTCTTTGGTTCAGTTGATGATGTGCAGAAGCAGGAGTATTTCAAAGCTCAGTGTTTAACCAGCTCGCTCCCATAGACATTACAACTGGTGACTTGTGGTATTCCCCCTTTACCAGCTAAAGCCAATAAAGAAGAAGACACTTATGTTAATGAAGAGAATGTAGGTGGATGTCATTTAAACAAAAAAAATGCTAATTATAATATTAAAACATGTACATCTAAAAATGTCTCTTGGTACTCCCACAGTCCAAAGACATGCAGATTAGTGTAATTAAATAGAATGTAGGTCTTTTGCTACATCCATAATACTATGGATTTTATTTTTTGAAAATGCATCAACTCTGCTACTGATAGTCCTGGTGTCCAAGTTTTAGAGCCGCTAAAAGGGAGTTGTTTGGAAACACTACTGGCCCAGACACGCTTAAACACACATGTGACCTAGACACATCACATGACCCCCTTCCGGAAGAAAACCACTGGAGGCAAAATTTGTGTGAATAGAGATTGTTTTATTTTTGAAAATGCTGAAAATTTGGTAGTCGACCCTGTGACATGCTGGTGACCTGTCCAGGGTGTACCCCCCCTCTAGCCCAATGCCAGCTAGGATAGGCTCCCACCTCCTCCTGTGACCCTCAACAGGGTAAATGGCGTAGATAATGGATGGACGGATGAATGGATAGTCTTAAAATGAGAAAAGTAGATCATATTCATTTGAACAAAAAACTAAAATTGACTTCCTCCCCGTCTCACCAGAATGATCAAGATCCAGCCTCAAGAATACAGCTTCATACCCAAGACCTGGATCTTCCCAGCTGAGTACACTCAGTTCCAGAACTACGTCAAAGAACTGCGCAGGAAACGCAAACAGAAGACCTTTATCGTCAAACCTGCCAACGGAGCCATGGGTCACGGGTAGGTCAGAGGGCGCCAAGTGCCCCAGAGCAATCTCAACACATCAATAGTATGAGCACGGATAGAAAGCAAGAGAGTGAGTTAAATGAGGATGTTAGCGGTAGAACAAATAAAGGACAAGCACAGCAAAACAAGACAATAAGAGGTTTTTGACCCTGACATGGACGTCTGTGGAAACATCATGCTGAGAGTGTAGGTGAATGTCACTGTTGGCCTCATTGTCCTTGATGGTCACACTCTCCATAAATCAGAAGTTATCGCTGCTAGTGGAGGGAGAAAAACACGTGCACACACACACAGACACACATATGCATTTCTCAATCCTGACAGCTGAATTTGTGGAGTATTCAGATAATAAGAAGAAGAACCCTTTGAGCTAGTTTGGTCATCTAGTAAATAGGCTTCCTGACTTTTGGAGATGTTTCCGGTGCCACTTACTGGGAGAAGACCTCAGCTACAACGCATTAAGGGTAACTTGTCCTTCCCAGAAGGAGTTTATGTGAATTAGGAAGCTCCCTGGGAAAATAGAATTTGGTCTTCTCTGACCAGAATATGTGATTTTTAAAAAAGGATGCAAAAAATATTCGAAGAAGTGGTCAACAACACAAATACTAAATTATTCTATTGCTTTTTAGAATGAGTCAAACTAACTAATTTGGCTGTTAACAGAATTAAAACCAGTTCCTGTATGTGGAGGTGAAGCAAGGTTGAGTTCAACAAGTGTAACTGGTTTACGAAGAATTCTATTTCATTTTTCTATTTCACACGACTTACATATAAAGTAAAAACAGGCCAAACTTTGAATGTTATGATCTTGCAAAAATACAGGGTCCTCTGTAATGTAAAAAAAAAGTTTTCTTTGCACAGTGCGCTCTTGAGCACTTATGAGTGGGTTGAAAGTTTTTAGATTGCAAAACATTTATTAAATATTCTTTTTGACTTATTTTTCTTTGAAAATGTGAACCCTGATGTGCATGGTAAGAAGAAATACTTTGGAGTGCATTCATCACTGGTACCAATAGGTGGGGATATTGAAGTACAAATGGCTCATTGTGCTTCACCTTTACCTCTCATTCTCTTTGAATTTGTCCTTTCTGGTATAATGTGAGCATTACTTATAACTCCATGCAGCACTAAGCCCTTATTTATTAAAGAATAAAAGGCTGCAAAGGCTGAATTATTGCAATACATTAAGAATATGAAAGATGATGAGTTTAGCTCAACCACTCAATGGTGGGCAGCTCACAAGATTAGATTGTTCTCTATTTTTTTTGCATGGTGTGACGCGGCAGGAAATTAAGTTATATCTACCCCCTGTAATTTATTTTTCCGTCGGCCAACGAAATGAAGTTATTGTTTGTGTCTGAAGCGCGGCATGTTATAAGGGAAACAAAATAAAAGCGCGTGTGGGGCTTAAAAAGGCGAGATTCCCTCCGGTGCCAAATTAAATAGGCAGGGGAGAGTGGGCCGTGATTATCTGACACCCCGGCTCATCAATCATGTCGTCTACTCCTCAGCTACTCCTCCACGACTAACTAACACTGTTAACCCTGTCCTCATCATTCAGCATGCTGTCTGCCAGTTAGGAGGGCCCCTCACATCATCGGTCAGGCTCCCATCAAGTTCTCCCTGTTCTTTTGTGTTCAAGAGCCGTGATAAGCAGGCGCTCTTCTTTAATACAGCTGTCTTTTAGCTGGTGGGTGAAAGTGGTGATTGATAAACCCGACGTAACAACAACATTACACCAAGGCAGATCTAAAAGATGGGAAGGTTTTATCAGACCTCTGAAAAGAAGAGTGCTGTAACAAAGACTTTATTTCATCATAACCTGAAAGATGATACCTGATCCAATCTAGATTCACACTCTGGTTTTTGGAAAATATAGCCTCTTTAACTGAGTTAACTGAGCAGGTGAATTCTTCCGTTACATAACAACAACACAGTCTGCACTGTTCCCACGATGCCGTATGTTCTGGCTGTGATTACCGAAGCCACAGGAACAGAACAATGTTTGCTCTCTGGTGGCTCTGTGCCACAAAATCTCAATACCTCAAAATATACTTTTTTTGAACAATGAGGTCTTTGCAACTTCGCCAAAATATTGTGTCCTGTGGTCTGCATGTGTATAGTGGAGCATTCCAGGTTGTGCATGAAACCAATTTAGCCCAAGTGGGTCTTATTTGTGAGTGTCGGTGATATAGGTCAGTACCGGGACTTATACATAGTGGGAGATTGTTTAAGAACGACCCCTCACCCTCTCTGCACACACACACACGAACACCGACACACATATGGATAGACACACACACTTTAACACACACAAAGTTTTGAAAATATTGCCCCTCACCCTCGGTTGCACAGCCACATGGATGCACACAAACTAACACAACTCAAACACAGTCGAGTACTGGTCTGCATACTTTAAGGCCTGAGTGTGAGTGACAGGAGACCAAAGCAAATGAATTAGGGTGGAGGTTAAAACGAAGCAAAGTGTCTGCTCCTATTAACCTGCACACGGCCAAAAGACCCTGCTCCAGCATTTGATGCACTGTGCAATTTAGGCCGAGCGAAAAAAATAAATAAAATCCCAATGTTCTCCAGATGCTCGCAGAGAATTGCTCGGACAAACCAGCATTTGTTTTGTACCTGTCTGTTTTACGTACGTTTATTTTTCAGCCGTTTTATTTAGAAGGCCAGAGGAACAAAATGTTTGGAACGCTCGATGCCCCACAGAGCCAAACAGCTTGTCCTGCTCATGCTAGACCTCAGGAACGCTGAGCTCACTGATTTACATGTTTTCAGTGAAGGTTCTGCAGCAGTGGTGGTCACATGAAAACCATCAGGGCACCATGGCTCTGACCCTTTTACTCCCAAGGGCTAAATGTAATTAATGTAAATGTAAAAAATGATTCCATGCAGTGTGTACATATCTTCTCCTCAGATTGCATCTATTACTCCTGTAGATTATTACGCTTTATATTCATGGTTTTAAAACAGGAGCAGGGGAAATTTAATCTGTGATGTGAAGATTGAACGTATCAGCAGTGTAGTCAGATGCGACACCCCAGAAATACAGCTCGTCTTTTCTAGAACTTTTCCAGATGACTGTGAAATTAAATATTGTGTTGAAACCCATACAACCTGTATACTGTTTGGCCCATTCTTTTTTTGCCTCAGCATATATAAATATAGGACAGTGCCAATGTCATCAGTCATGCTCATGGTCCCCGCTATGCTCCCATCTATCATTTTTTAATTATCTTTTTTGTCTTTACCATGCCATATTTTATTATGCTGCTGACGACACCCCAATTTCCCCCCCGAGGATTAATAAAGTTTCTGTCTATCCAGGATCTCGCTTATCCGTAACTGTGAGAAGTTGCCAGCCCAGGAACACTTTATCGTTCAGGAGTACCTGGACAAGCCCTTCCTGATGGAGGGTTACAAGTTTGACCTGCGCATCTACATCCTCGTCACGTCCTGTGACCCGCTTCGCATTTTCCTCTACAATGACGGCCTGGTTCGCATGGGCACAGAGAAGTACCATGCACCCAGTGAGGCCAACCTGGTGAGTCACAATCAATAATACTGATCATAATAATGATAGTGACAATGGGCTTAAAGCTGCAGACACATGCATCATGCAATACATGCATCTTTATACTTGGGGCATCTGTAAACCATAGTGATGCAGGGGTCAAGGTTTTTTGGTGGTTATGTTTTCACCCCTACCTGTTTTACCCGATTATGCAAAAACTACTGGTTGGATTATTTCAAAATTTGGTAGAAGGATGTGATGTAGGTGAGGGAAGAACTCGTTATTTTAGGTGTGAATCCAGTTCACACAATTCATGGATCTTGATGAAAAAAATCCTGGCCTATTAAGAGGACTGATAGCTCTGGGTGTGTGCAGTTTGGTGAAGCTTGATTTAATTAAGGAGACTATTGGGCCTGGGCCAAGGTATGCACTCTACTGAGGGCTATTCTAGTTATTATCTGCACCCACCCAACCCATTTGGATAACCAACCTGCACCACCAGACCCACACAATTATGCAACATTGTTATTGTTGGACTCCTGTTAATGAATAAGTTATGGTAGTAACATATAAACAAAAAAACTGTGGCTACCACTTAGGAAAATAATTCATAAGAGAACCACAGCTTAGTATTGCAAGCATTACAGTATCTGTAAGTTATTAGTCAGAACCCTTGAAGCACAATTGTTCATGGATTTAAATTAGGGAGAACAATCAGTACCTAGTGTGTGCCCAATCAGGTGAGTCAGACATTGAGTAAAGAAGTAGATTCACAGAGCAATGTATTTGTCATACACTGCCATGAACTGGAGCCATGCGACTCAACATAATTAAATTAGACACACGAACAACACAGCGTGATTGCTTTATGAAAACAAAAAAACATACTTGCGTGATACTGTATACACACAAACAGAATACTGTATGCACACATGGCCCAGTATAATTGTCCACATGCATATATCTCTAATATCAAGCCACTCTTATTTGCCTTGACGTTCTGCATCTGCTGAAGCACAGCCTGTTGCCGATAATGGGATACACACACACACACGCACAGACCACACACACACACACACAGACGCACACAAACACACGCACACAAACACACACACGGATAATGAAGACATAGACATGTTGGACTGGATTGTCTTATTCAGTCTGTGACACATGATGGAGTGATTCATGCCATGGAGATGGATGTTCAATCCCAGAGAGAGTGGCTCCCAGACAGCCATCAGCGGCTGGAGTGGCCAGCAGTCACAGTGTTATTACCTTGTAGGCTAAGGGCAAGGATGCATTGTCTTCAGCTGTGAGTGATAGTGTTTAAAGAGAGGGATACACCAGGGTTATATACGATGGATGGTTATTATCAACCACTCAATAACATATGTTAGCACATGCTCAGCATCTAGAATCAGGCCGATTTCTTTCAGCTCCAAGTGGCTTTGCAAGAAACACCTCCTGAAGCTGTTGTACTTGCTTTCAAATTAAATACATGTAGAAATTGGTCAAAGACAATTGTCAACATCTACATACAAATGTCCAATGACTGGCATGCACAGTTGTGCATTAACAGGTTTTTGAAGTGTCCCGTCTTTGTGTTTAAGCACAATGTTAACGTCATATCCCAATTTCAGTATCTATTCAGGATACTTGTATTAATCATGTATACGCAGATACGAATATCCAGATTTCTTTATGTTCCATGTAAACTGAACCCTGAATATGATCAAAAGCAGCACAAGCCTCATAACCAGGATACAGGTGCGCATGTAAACGTGGTTAATGATTTAAGACCCTCTTTACTCCATTTTGTCTCCACAGAGCCAGCTCTACATGCATCTGACCAACTACTCCGTCAACAAACACAATGAGAACTTTGAGCGAGATGAGACAGTGGACAAAGGAAGCAAGAGATCCATTAGCTGGTTCACTGAGTTCCTCCGCGCCAACGGCTATGATGTGGCCAAGTTCTGGGGAGACGTCTCTGTACGTGGGTAGTCTACCCAAACAGACACAAACACAGATACACTACACTGTTGTATTCAGATAAATTGTGGCGGATGTGGACTTCTACACCACCAACGACGATAACAAAACACACCACAAATGCAAACAACACATGCATACATCCGTTAGTGTAATCTGTGTGTACACGCTTGTATACACATGCTGTTCTTACGGGCCGACACAAGTTGCACACAGCAGACAAATGGACACAGCACACAAGTGAAGCAGCAAATGGTTGATATGATTTGTTATGACAGTAATTCAGTGAGCGTCAGAGCTGTGTTTAACTCCAGGAAGAGCTCAGTGAAAACATCATTCCAGGAGGGTACGCTCACCCTATCGGGCACCGCTCTGAGCTCATCTCATCCAAACACCTTCACTTTGTTCATTTTCTTTCATCAGCCCTTCTTCTGTTTGTGTCCTTTGCTGCTTGCTATTCTTCTTGACCTTGTCTCCTTGTCCCTCTGTCTGAAGTTGTTTGGGCCATACGCTCCTTCAGTGCTCGCAGTCTGTTCTTCTGTCTGCTCTCATGCTACCTTCATTCATCAGCCTCAGAAGTAAATCTCATCCTCTCCACAGGGTGATCTTTCATTTCCTCTCTTCATCAGCTTTTACTTCTTCTTTGTGTTCATGTTGAGTGAAGTGGCTCTTGAGGCTATTGTGGCCAGTGCGTTCTTGTTGCGGTAACATTTCTTCTTCTTATGCATCTTGTGTGATCTCTCTGTGTGCTTCATTTTATCAAGGCACTAAAGTTTCTTTTCATCTAATCCACTTTCGTTTTTTCACCTTCTCATCTTCCGCTCTCATCTTTGTTTCCAGTGGAACACCAAAGCGTCACCTTCTGACTCAGCCACACCGTTGTCCTCTCCTTGTGGCTTCTCACCACCTTTTTTCCTTCCATGCTTTTCTTCACCCCTTTGGTGTTAGTGCTGTCTGTTCGCAGTCACATGCTGTGCTTTTTTCAACTCTGTATTTAAGCTCCCTGTGCGCTGTCCTCTCCTCAGCTCCCTCTTGGTTCCGTACATTTTATTTCTGTACAGACCGAGCAGGCTGCCCTCACTCTTTCCACCGACGGTCACGGTCAGAGAGTCAGCGAGTTTGTTTTCCAGATGATTGTCTGTGGGGGTTAAGAATATCATGTATATATGTGGTTTTTTTCATGTGGCATCAGTGGCATCTCTTTCATATTGAGGTAATATTGATGTGCAGGATGAGGAAGAGTTTGACCAGCAGAGCCACAAGCTTTTTTATGTGGGTATTATATCATGAGCAGTGTCTGACTACAAATGGGCCACTTATGGATTTTGTATAAACACACACATACTCTATTTTACTCCAGTATGAAGACAGGCCTAATCCTATTTACAATAATAATTAAAAAAAAGTTTTCTTTGACAATTGGAAAGAAAACTGTTTTAGTTAGTTCAACAAAAAAATACACTTGGTCCACTTAGATGGAGTTAAAGTGACATTACCATTGATGACGGAATGATATGACCACTCCAGTTTGATTTGTTAAGTCTAGTGATATTTGGTGGGCACTGTGTAACAAAGGTTAACTTTTTTAGGCCACTTGAAACAAGTGGCCTAAATATTGTGTTTAGGCCACTTGAAACAAGTGGCCTAAACACAATATTTAGTCGTCCTACAATGTCCTCCAGTGAGCAGAGAATGACAAACACTTGACAAACTGTAAAACATTTTACACATTTGAGATAAGACAATTATGTGTTACACCTCCTCACTGAGCTCGCACAATGCATAAGCAATATATCAATGTATATATTGGAATTTTGCTATATTGCTATTGATGAAAATCATATTGAGATCATCGTTTTATTGCCCAGCCCTGTCAAAACTTTGGACGTACTTTACTTAATCCTTCCTGTAGTTCAAAAATATTCTTCACAAGATCAGTTGAACCAAAAAAACATGGTTGGCTGAAGACCTCATTAACCGCCAGCACATCCTAATTATCGAGCTCTTGTTTGGTATCTTCTGGTATCTCCAGTGCACTCATGTAGGCAGAGAAGAGACTCTATTAAAACATGTGTAAAAAATGAATTATGTATGCACAGAAAACAGCTAAAATAATACACAAACATATGCTAATGAGATAAAAAATATTTTAAAACAATACAAGCTCAAACCTAACAAAACACAAGCTTACATGCAAAAACTTGCACAGTACTAGGCAGTGGCCTGTACTCAGGGCTCAGGATAAGGAGGAGGGGGGGGGGGGATATACAAACACGCACACACACCAGCCAATGCTGGGACTTGAGGCATAAATGGTGGTAGTGGGAGCAGGTGTTTGTGCTGGGCAGCCTGTGGGTCAGACGGTTGGATGGATAGATGGATGGAGGTGTGTGAGGGACAGAAAGATAGAAAAGGAAGCGGGGGTGCAGCTTATCAGGCTAGGGCCAGACCACCGTGCCCCTCTCCTGCACCCAGCAGTCAGACTGGACGTGGCAAACTGCAGGCCAGCAGCACTGCGTGGGGCCTGACTGGTGAGGGGAAGCTTTGTACAGTGTGTGTGCGTGTGCGTGCGCGTGCGCGTGCGCGTGTGTGTGTGTGTCTAGAGAGAGCATGTTTACCCCACATACACAGTGGGAGTAGACAGGCAGGTAGCAGCCAGCAAACATACGTGCAAGCACACACATGCACGCAGGTTGAGTGCTGCACAGATGAACCACCACCAGCAGCATTGGTGAGAGTGTGCGGCTGAAATTGGTGTGTGTGTATGTTTGTGGCTCAGTGCCGGTAACACTGTGTTTCTCCTCAGCTTTTTAACTGAAAGGGCATCTTTATACAAAGGAGAATGAAACATTAAAGATAGATGGGAGCTCTACCTCTGTGGATCATGTCTGTAGCTTACAGGTCTAATATGTATCATGGTTGCTACATTGATTTTAATACTACATCTAAAGATTTGAATATTTGTCTGCAGACCTCATAACTGCATAATTTTCAATTTTACCTTTAATCAGCTTCAAAATTGACCCTTTTTAAGGTAAATAAATAGAAAAGTGGGATATTTATGTTATATTTGTCAGCCTGGCTTTGGTGACTCTCACTCTCTTTGTGTGTTTGTGTGTGCCCTTCCAGGAGCTGGTGGTTAAGACATTAATAGTGGCTGAACCCCACGTGCTGCACGCCTACCGCATGTGTCGCCCCGGCCAGCCACCAGGGAGCGACAGCGTCTGCTTTGAGGTCCTCGGCTTTGACATCATCCTGGACCGCAAACTCAAACCCTGGCTACTGGAGGTACGAGCACAAGCCTGCATGAATGTGTGTGTTGCGTGAAACGATGGAATTTTGTGTTTCTCATTCTTGTCTTGTAATTTAAATAGCATGTTTATTTTAAATATAAAAAAAACATTTATTCATTCAGGATTTTTTAAATTTAAATTTAATTGTCATTCTTTTTCAAATTTTACTGTTACGTATTAAACCAAATTCAAACTTAATGTTTTTAATTTTTAACACACAATGAAAAATAATTAAAATAGAGTAAGAGTGTTATTCCTGTGATAATAACATTTTATTCATGGGTGTATATGACGGTGTTAGTCATTCTTGGAGAATGGAGCTGAAGTCTGTGGAATCTCACCCGTAAAGTGACAGCAGCGCCTAAACTGAAGTAATGTGGCATCAGCAGGAGGGAGGGAGTCATTGCCACACACTGACAGAAAGCATAAACACACACACTGATTTTGCTTACACACTTTTATCCCTGTTGCAGAGAAACACACACACACATACAAACACCCACACGGTCTCTAGTATGTATTTCTGCACCTCTGAACACGACCAGAGACACATTCCCATGTTAAATGAAAGGAAGGTACACAACCACAAACATGCATGCATGTACATTCACACACACAAACACCCACACACATACTTATGGAAATCCATGCATTGGCAGCAGCAGCAGATAAAACAAGACAAACACTCCTCCTCCTCATACACACACATGCGCACTCTCACTCATGCAAACACATATATACGTTCTCGGTATGAAAATATAGGTCAGGATGGCAGGTTGACTAACAAGACTCCCGCCCCTCATTCTTTTAGTGTCAGTCTCTCGAGTGTCAGTCATCCAGGAGGTGGATTCGAGTTCCAAATCCACTCCAGGTTTTCTGTCGCACCGCTCTGATGTCAGCCAGTCAGTTAAAGTGTGACCTAAATCTTTTAACCCAAAGTGGCTGTACACCCCCCCCACAGACCCACACACAACCCCTCCGCCCCCTTCCCACAAATTGACTCAAGGATGGGATATGCCTCTGGGATAATTGTTTGTTTTTCTGCCATCATGCCAACCCAAAATAAATCTTGCGATTTCCAAAAGTCTGTGATTTGAAGGAGAGAAAAAAGAAAGAAAGGAGTGACACGTGATAGTCTGTTGTTGTTTTCAGAAGAGTCACCATGGAATTAGGGTGATATAATTACTCTATTTGACTCCTTTTGTGTGGTTGAACAGTTGAAAGGATGTACAAGAGAGAGCAAAAGTGGTGTTCCTTTTGACTGCCGGTGCACTGTGCCAGTGTGTGTGTGTGTGTGTGTGTGTAAATGTGTATGAGACATGGCAAACAGCCGTGAATGCAGTTGTTCCACTTCACTGGTAATGATCCCCCCTGTGCTACTAGCAGCTCTCTATAACTCTCATCAATTAACATCCTACACACAGACACACACACACACACACACACAGATCCCTGCTTCTCTTTCACGCAACATTTACAGCAGCAATCATTTATTTCCAAAATTCGACTGATTAGTCAGGGGATAGTTACAAGCAGAGAGACCCCTTCTCCAATCCCCGCTGTCAAGCCTGAAAATGACTTTATTACCACTTTTAGCCCGACAACGTTCATTCCTATTCAGCCTGGATGCATCATGCAGCGCAGCCCGTGGCCTGGTTGCCACAAACGGTACCCCATAGCAAGCCCTCAGGTCCAGATTTAATATTTCAGCAGATCCCGTTTCAACATTCTGTGGTAAATTGAATCTATTTCAACCCATTTCACCATTTTTTACTTCTGTCACCCCCCCTGAGTTTCCAAACAGTAAAGAATTGTGTCAGGAATTGAAACGCAGTCTTGGTTTTTACAGGTTTGTTTTGAATTTGCGGACACCTCTCAGGTTTCCTTATTGGTGTCACTGTGAATTACGTGCGCCACGCCTCGTTGAGGCTTTTCCCAGACTGCTGTTCCGACAATGTCTTCCTCTTTTACTCTTTAAAACGTCAAAGCTGGTTGTCGGACATGCAAACTCGCAGCCAGGAAATGAAAGTTCAACCTGTGTAAACTCAAAGCCAGTTGGGTACCTGAAAGCTAGATGGTATCATATGTAAGGAACTGTCACTTGACATTAGTCCTGCCCTTTGTGTTTTTGTTTTTGTCTGTTGTTTTTCTGAGCGTGTGTGTGCAGCAGGCTGGGGAAGGAAAAGGAACATGATTGTCGGTCACGTCCTCCATTACACTTCCATAAAATAGCCACTATTTCTTTTTTTATTTGGGAGGAGGTATTCAAAATAGTGCAACTGAAAACTCCCGTGATTAGAGGACATGTTTGCCTCTGTGCAAGACACAATACACCGGCTCTTCGTGAGCAAAGGAGCACAAAAGGGGAGACATCATTGCAAATATACTGATAACAGATACAGATACTCAAGAGGAACAACCCACAGACAAGCCCGCACCTGCTAAATAGCTTGTTGCAGGGTTGAAAACAGAGAAGGCGAGTGAGATACTTCTCAAACCAAGGCCAGACTTTAAACAAGCGCTTTGTGCTCCGAGCGGGTGAAGAAAGAGGAGAAGAGAAGAGGAGGGAGACAGGCCTTTGTGTTGATCCTTATCTTAATTCTGCAGGGTTTTCAACACAAGTTTTACCCCCTATTGACATTCAAAACATACAGTAGGCGCACACACACACACACACACACACACACACACACACACACACACACACACACACACACACACACACACACACACACACACACACACACACACACACACACACACACACACACACACACACACACACACACACACACAAATGGCTCAAATGGCGTAACCTGAGACGTTACTTTCATTAAACCGGCCCAGACGGCATCTGTGTCTCGTATAGGAAAGGCGTTACATTCAGTCGTGATCTTCACAGACACACACTCAAGTGCACACACATACACAAGTACATGTTCAAACAAACACACACACAGTTTCCTTGTACTTCCAGACTGTGGTTTGTATTGTCAGTGCCAAGGTTTTTGCTTTGAGGGTTACATTGAGTGTTTTATTTGTCTTTTAAAAAACAAAATTAAACAGATGCAAAAGAGAAATCCAAAGGAAAATGTGATTCGTGCAGAAATGAACATATATTCGGTTTAGTTCTGGAACTGCCTTGTGACATTCTCATTAATTATGCCAAAATGTGGTGCTGTCTTAAAATTGTGGTGCGTGGGTCAAAGAGAACAGCAGGCGTCTCCAAATCCAGTGTGAGTAGAGGAGTGTATTTACTCAATGGTGAAATATACAGTAGTAATGGGACAACATTATCACCCCAGCACCACCCTCCTCTGTGAGGTTTATCCACGGCCCATGTGCTATAAGCTAGCATGACCAATGGAGGGAGGAAAACGGAAAAAATGTTTGGTGTGTGATGGGCGATGACAAGAAAAACATATATATGGTAAAAATGTATTTCTTTAAAAGTTCCAGCCTTTACATCTAAAATCTAACAAATATAACTGTTTTTCATGATGGACAAGGATCAAGGATCCGGGGCCAGACTGATTATAATCTCTGACTCAATTCGTTTAAATTCCTTTATCTTTTCTTTTTTTTTTACATTTGTTTCCCAACATGCAGCAGAAAAACGCCAACTGGTCGACTCTAACTGAGAACACACAAGTTATTGTAGCGAGCACGACTAATTAGAAACCTGCCTGGTCCGTGCAAAGTGCTTTCTCTAGTGCCGGGACCCTGAGCAGCTCAAAGGCTGGTCGGTCGGCTCCTCTGGGCCACGGTTAGAGTGTGAGAGTGTGCAAATGAGTCTGAGCCTGAATCTTGATTTGATCTATGCTGTGTTAGTGTGTGTGTGGCGCCGTGTGTGTGTCTTTGCTTGCACTATTAACACACAAATGCACTATGAGAGTTACCGCACACTGATGATACCGTTTCTATGTTGTAGGCATGTGTGTGTCTGTGTGTGTACTCATTTTGATACCACTTTATAACCTTTTCATGCATAAACACTGACCTTGTCGGGACCAGTGGACCTCATAGGGAATATTTCTGGTTCTAATGAGGCTAATTGTCATTTCTGAGGTCTTGGTTAAGGGTAAAATGTGACTTGTGGTTAGGTTAAGATTAGGCTTAGTCATGGTTAAGGTTGGGAATAAAGTTCTGTCAATGAAAAGTCCTATAAAGGCTAATTGCGCAAACCTGTGTGTGTGTGTGTGTGTGTGTGTGGATGACCATTCCTACCTGCCTACCATCAAACCCCAGCCCACAGCCCATCTTTTTATTCAGTCAAAGAGGGAGCGAGGAATAAAAGCAAGGGATGAAATCAACTTTTCAGAAAGATGCAGAAATAAAAGAGAGGATGATGAACCCCCCCCTGCCTCCTTCAGGACAGGTTGTGCAGAGTGATTGGCAGCTAATGAGGCGGGCATGGTTAGGTCAGCTGTGGCACAGGTTTGTTTGTGTCTCAGTGTGTGTGTTTGTGTGTGAATGGGCATTCCGACAACAGACCAACAGAGCTGCAGATGGACCGCTCCCCCCAAGGGCAGTGATTCTCCAGCCCTCCCCTCCCTCCTCTCACCCCTTCCTGCAACTTTCCTCTCTTCCAGCACTCTGTCCCCAATTGTTTCAAGATGAGTTTGGTTTGCCTGTCCATCCCTCAGAGCCAACATAATCCAGACTTCCTTTTCTTTTCAGTTCAAGTGTGTGTGTGTGTGTGTGTGTGTGTGTGTGTGTGTGTGTGTGTGTGTGTGTGTGTGTGTGTGTGTGTGTGTGTGTGTGTGTGTGTGTGTGTGTGTGTGTGTGTGTGTGTGTGTGTGTTGTGTTAGTGGGGAGTAATCTGCGCTGGCAAGAGTAAACAGATGCCACGATACACACACATACGCAAAGAAACAAAACCAGGGACTTTTTTTCTTCCTCTCCCACATCCCCTGCACACACAAACACACAGTGCAAATGAATTACAAATTCAGAAAGTACTGTTAATTTCCTGTGTGGAATAAATACCGGCTTGCCGTTATGTGAGCTTTCAATTGAAATTCTATTTCATCTGTGCACAGTGAGATGAAAATTGTATGTCCTTAAAGCTAAATTTAAAGCCTAACTGTTTTCCCTGGGAGTTTTTTGGAAGCCGGATTTAGAGGTTATACTGCCTTTCAGATATTTCCTCAGGAAATCTGAGGAGATGTGTTTTCTAACCCCTGCCTACATCAGCGGGGTCGAACATTATTGTGTATTCAGGGTGATTAAGGGGGAATTTATTTGCTACCTGTGCTCTCCAAATAATTTTCATCCCCTCATGATTGAATTTTCTTGGGTGAAAAATGATAGAGGAGAATACATACAGTTGGATTTACTCAATTATCTTTCAGAGTCTCTCTTGCCCTCTTCCACCTTTCATTCTCCTTTTTTGCCTTTGATTAATCTTTTGTACTTAGTGGGATTCATTCTTATTTAAATGTCTGTGGATCACATCGTCCTTTAGCCCTGAGAGGGAGTTTTTTTTCCTTCCAAACCCTAGGTGGCAGTAGTTACCTGCAAGCCACTTCAGCTTATAAGAGGTTTATTAAAGAATAATTAGAATGATGTATGGGACTGTCTATCTCCATCCACATCCATTTTCCCGCAACATGACTATTTCATGGAATAAGTATCAAATTAGGAGTGCACAGGCCTCATATGTGGGCCAGTTGAAAACACACCCCAACATTTAGTCATTTATCATCAGGCAGGCATGGCAGACTGTGTGTGTGTGTGTGTGTGTGTGTGCGTGTGTGTGCACGCATATGATTGAAAGGAATGATACATATTGTATGTTTATGAGTGACATATGGAACTGCAGTGTGTAAGAGAAGAACATGTATATTCTTTCATATTTAAGACCGACCTTAGGTATATTTTATGGATTTATCTTGAATTTTTTTAAATGCTACGGTGGGAATTACACTGTTAACGTTTTTGTGCACCTAAAATGCACCTTTTGCTTTTGTGGCTGTGTCTCATTATATCTTTGTGAGTCCTCGAAGAAAGAAAAAAAAAAGGAAACACAACACTCCCTGCACCCTGCCGGCCATTCAGTCAGGCAGGTCAGGTTGACTGTTGGCTGAGCTAAGCGTTGCCTTGCTCACTCCCAGGACCTCCACCAGGAGCTCAGCATGCCCAGCTAGAGTTTCCCCGTGTCCGACTGGACCACTAAAAACGCCACAAAAAGAACAAAACAGTGATTGATAAGACGGTTGAAACAAGAGAGCGACTTAACCGGGTGGCCAGCTGTCTGTCTTTCTGTCGCTCATGCTCTCCCTCGCTCCCTCTCCCTCTCCCATTCCGCCATTGTGCGGCAACAAACACTCCATTCTGACAGCGGTTGAACTGTGCCGATACCCTCGAGTGTGCAGGGCAGAATGGGAGGCTTGTCAAAGCAGTGGTTGTTTACACTCTGCCAGAAATAATAAGAGGGGGTCGTTTTTCTGAACCGATTAATCACAAGCTGCCCTTACGCTTGTTTGACGACTATTCCAGACACAGAATAGATGTCGATGGGGGGAAGCAATTTGTTGCGGAAAGAAACCAGCTGATTGGTCTTGATCCATCGCTGTTGCTATGTTATCAGGGTAGTTGTGACACAAACAGAGGCCACAGGCGCAAGCTGTTTGATGCCCACAACACTCTCAACAATCATTGGAAGGAGATTTTCTTCACTGGGTTCATTCTTAATAGAAATGATAACAATGGATTGTTAGACGGAGTCGAAACGGAGTAACTGTCATATCATGGTATCAAGTGACCCTGAGGAGAATTTCCCACTTGGAAAGAATAAATAAATAGATAAATAGATTAAATAATGAAAACAATAATAACTAGGACGGCACTCAGAAGAGCCCATACCTCCGCCTAGACCCGGCAGTCCTCTTAAATTCTAACAAGCCTTACAGCTAGGGCAACATGACATTATCTCAGCTACACATCAGTGATAAAGGTTGTTAGTCCTATTTGTTACCATGCAGTGGTTGAAAGAAGCCTATCCCAGCATGAAACAACATTTAAATCCAGATTTTTTATTTGGATCCACACCAAATTGCACAAACTTATAGATATCAATTTCTCAGATTTTTAAAATCAAGATCTTTGAATTATTCCCTGAAGTAATCAATGAAAATCGGGAAAAAAATGCCATATCTTGCAATGTTTAAGAAAATAATGAAGAATTCTTGGATCGACCGATCTGTCTGGATCTCCACCAAAATGTAATGGGTTCTCTCTCGGCCCATGTCCCATCCTTCCACCAAGTTTCGTGGAAATGTTTGTACCACAAGAAAGCAATGTAAAATGTGCTCGCTAAACTTCTGGCCCTTTGTTCTTTTGGAGCTTCAGTAAAGATCAGCAAAAAGACAATCCTGACCAAATGGATATCGCCCCATCACAAGTTGTATTTTACTAGTGTCTTTACAAGCAAAGGCAAGTTACTTATTCATTTCAGTCACACACGACCAGGTGCAGAAAATAAAATTGCATCATGTCTTGTACAGTATGTGAATGGTTTACAGTTCACCCTCTGATCTTTATAAGTTTATAATGAGATGATCAGATGAGGATAAACTTATCCTGTGAAAAATTACACACTGATATATTCTGTTCCTATATGTTCAATCTGCTGTGTGAGCGACTGTGATTTGAGCTACATTAATGAGATGCTGATGCTGAACTGAAGCAAAGCACGAGTTAAAAGGAGTTTCTAATCTTTTCATCTGACGCTTTTATTGAATGCGTCTTGGCGCAACCAAGGGCTCCTTTAAGACCATGCCAGAGTCACTTAAGGAAATCAGAGCGGGGGATTTGGGAGCCTGCAGGGGTTCATTAGGACCATACTGGTCCAACTTCCTGCCAAGGAGGAAACGGAGAACACAGAAAACTCAGAAAGAGAAACGAATAAGAGAGGTAACGACCGAAGAATGAGGGCCAGTGAGCGGAGTAGGGGGATGAGTGACCAGACAGAAAATGGGGTGAGAGACAGCAAGAAACAGAGTGGGAAGAGAAAGTAACCAGGAGGAGAGCTGAGAGGTGAAGGAGAGAGACGAAAGACTGAGGGAGAGCAAAGAGAGAGAGTGAGCGCTGTGATGCCAGTCTACCCCGTGACAGCTTGACACCACAAATCAAAATAAGAAATGAAGACAAGTAATGAGACATCCATCGCCAGGATCCCTGCCAGTCGGCCTGTTACCTATAGGCTGCAGCACTCTGAAGCCACACTCTCTTCATTGTGGCTGTCATATCAAGGAGTGCTCTAAATGAAAACAGACCTCTTTCCTCCTTTGCTTTTGAAGTGTTTTTTATTCTTAGGTAGGGCAATGTTGGTCGAAGTGGAGCTCTGTCCTTCCCAGCACACACAGGGACGTATTGTAGACTTCATTCTATTGAGTCAGAGAGTTGGATAGGGCCTCTGTTCCTTTTTTCCCTCTTTGTGCTGGAAGACATTCATCACCTACCCCGTCCTTCTGATAAATGGTTGCTGTGTAGAAAAAACACACATGTGGGTGCAGGCACATACGCTCACAAAGGCACATCCATACATTTCATGTTGGTGTGGGTTGAGTAGCTCGGTATTTGTGGAGCTATCGCCTGAACAACAGGCCCAGAGAAGGTTATGCTGATAGTACACTATCTACTGTACAGAGCTGCAGCTCAGGGTCAGTTTTCATGAGCTTGCTGCTTTTTTCACCTATGGCCTTCCTCGAATGGATACATGCACTTCAACATGAAAGCTTGTACAATCTGTATTGTACATAAATGTTCATGTTTTGTGGGTGTTTGTAGTTAAGGTGCATTGCTGATCGACAGTTTGGGAGTAGCTGTTGTTTTTTTTTTTTACTACTGCCTACCGTATAATCCAAATGAACATTCGTTCATTATTTACTTCTCTTTATTGTGGCTACCTGCCCCCCTGCTGAACACAGTCAATTCTCTTGGTTCCTGGGATCCTGGTTTTCATGTAAATATTATCATACAGCTCAAAACTCCCTCACTGTAGTTAACACCTTTGTGTCAGGATTAGTTGTGTCTGGTTCAGAAGAAGAACGGCAGAGAAAGAGGGATGGAGCTTCTAAGAGCCCCCCCCGCAAACCCATGAGATGCTTCGGAAAAAGGATCTTTCGGATTTTGTCGCTCAATTTCAGCCCCAAAAAATCTTTTGGTGATCCGATGTCACACACCAATCAGTTTTCTCGGCATTCTGTATCCTCGTTCCTCATTGGCTGCTCTACGATGCACACTAAAACCTCTGATTGGCTCAGTGCTGCTCTACTATCAAAATCACAATTTGTGATTGGCTGTTGTGCTGGATTGATGCACTCAACTGTATCCAACTGCTTTTTTTTCTAAAGGAAGATACGAACAAGACGAATGATGTTTCTGACACGAATACTCACTCTGACTGCAGATTAAGGCGGCTGAGAGGAAGGAATTTGCAGCTACACTTCCAAAACTGTTACTGCAGCAGTGGTTTTCATCCATAAGTCAGATTTGTTTTTGGCATGTGGCTTTAGTCTGAGTTCACTAACAAATTGATGTAGAAACGTGTAAAATGAAATCAAAACCAACATTTAAATCTGGTGACCTTCTGGACACAATGAAAGCAAACTGCAATTAGACTACCTACAGATGTAGATATATGGGGTCATATTAAGTTGCAAAAAAATTTGGCAGTTGTTAGTTCTGTCACGAAAATAATTTGAAAAAGTGAGGCTAGATCATTCAACAGTCTGACTAAAGCTGCTTTCAGACAGGTTCACACATTTTCCTGGAGAGGCTGCATGTGAGAATGCACATTTTTCAGAACTCTTTTTGCCAGCCCACCTAGTAAAATGTCTGAGTGAGCTCATGTAACAATAGAGTTGAAAAAAAAAAATTCTGAAAACACACAGCGAGTGAGTGGGCTTGTAGATGATGTTTCTATCACGCAGTGGACAATAAATAAAAATATGGGGTAAAAATATCTCAGACGTCAACTTGTCGCAAAAATAAACATTACAAATGAGTCGGTAGCTTCTTCTCAGCTGAATGTTTTATAAATGTTTCTTTTGTTGTGAATGCATTTGACCTGGACATCCTCCTGCTATGTTCTTCATATGTGAAAGGTAAAGTCCGGTAAATGCCTCAACCCAATTTTACTGGAATTAATGTCTGAAAACAGCTTAAGTTAACAACTGCTTTTCAGGCCAATATAAATTTCCAAGCAAATCTCTTTGGTTATCTTAACCTTGATGCCCTTGTTCACCGTTTTCATTAAATTCTTCTTCAGAGTACTTACAACAATAACTACACGTGTTCAGATAATTTAAAATGAACATGCACAGCATCTCGGTGAAACAATCTGTTACCCAGTTCTTTTATATGGCCCCAATGAGGTTTTCTGACCATTGCCTGAACCTTGCTCATGGGTTAGATTCAGTATAATGATTCAATGAACTTGTTTCAAGTCAATGTTCTCTTTCTATGCTGAGGAGATTCATTCAGGATCCTCACATGTACTAACTTATGCTTACACAAACAACACACCATTATGAAAGCCATTACTATTAAAGCTAATACTAATCAAATGATATTAAAACAAGCCACTCATACTGTTCTTCCACATAAAAAAGGTGGTTTGAGCGTTTGAACAATGTTAGGAGGAGACATGACTTGTCTCGACAATCAAGGTTTATCAACCCGAGCCAGCATTTCGTTCGGCATCTGTTGCGTAGTCATTTTAAATTAACCCCATGGGAGGAGACCATTCCAATCACAGTTGCCAGTTCATTCACCCTCCCGCTGCACTCCTCTCTCTTTTTCTGGTTCTTTTGTTGTCTCACATAATCTCTTTCTCACCTTGGGAGACAGACGTGGGGGAACGTAACAAAGAGTAAAGGGGAAGAATTGATTTATTGTGTCAGGTATAATAACTGACATCTGAATACCTTGCACTGGTGCTGGAAAGGGTTCAGTTAAGAAAAGGTAACCTGTTCTTGAATTTTTCCCCAGGGTGACACCGGCTTTTGTACCTCAAATCACAGGTTGCTTATTCTGTTCCTGATTGTATATGACGGCTCGGAGCTGAGTGGTGGTAATTTCCTGATGCGCACAAAGAGATTATCACTGGCACCGGCAGAGATCGGTGTTGCATTGTGTAGCTGTGGCGGGCAAACGTAGGTTACAGAGTCATGGACCGCTTGCTGTGGCTGGGTCGCTTCTCTGGTGACAGTGACCTACACAAGCTGTTCTCATTCATACTCACATCATGGACTCTTCTTCAGGCACTTGCATTCACACATCAGTGTCAGACAGGATTTATGTCCAGGCAAAGGCTAACAGTTCCAAAACGTCCCTCAACGGGGAGAAAAGCCTTTCCATCTTTCCTCCACCATCTCTCCTTTCTTATGTGAACAGATCACTCTTTTACAAAGATGCCCTCAATTCACTCCTGTATTTGCATAGCATTTCTGTCTGCTGAGTTAAAAAAAAAAAAGAACAATAAAGATGAAGTTGAACCCCTCCAAGAATATTCTTTGAATCTCTCTCTCCTCTCTGACAGATCAATCGAGCGCCGAGCTTCGGGACCGATCAGAAGATTGATTACGACGTGAAGAAAGGGGTGCTGCTCAATGCTCTCAAACTCCTCAACATTAGGTACTGTTCTCCGGGGTCTCACACACACACACACACACACACACACACACACACACAGAGACGCAGACAGACACATGAATCGTATTAAGTTTCATGCAGGCAACGCTCGCATCAAACTTTCTTTTACAAGGCTCCGATTCCAAAAGATTCTTTCAGTTTGCTTTATTTGGAAACCTAAAACTTTATATGGACTATATATTTTGTACAGCACTGTTCAGTCTGTATCTTGTTTTGGTTTTAGATTGATGACACAATTGTGACATAAGCTTGAGACCACCACCCCCCCCAAAACAAAACACATCTATCTGTCTGTACAACTGTCTGTCGGTGTGCTGTAGTAGATAAGAAGACATATAATGGCCAAGGCAAAAAGCTGTGGCTCTATTGTGTGCTTTGTTCACCCTTCACTGATATGCTGTGTGTGTGTGTGTGTGTTCTCTTTACGTCTGCTACCTTATGCTATCTGTGATTTTGAGTCAGCATTGTTTACACTGATCTGTATATTTGTATAAGCTTCCTGTGTTGGTCTTTTACTTTGCATTGTGGGCGATTTGTTTGTCTGTGTAGGTTACGCACACTGTCATTCTCACCGTATAACGTGTTCCTTGTCCATGTAGTGTGTGTTTGTGTGTGTTTTCGCTGGAATGCTTTTCTGTCCCCTGGCTACAGTGAGTCCGACCGCTGATTGATCATCGTACACCAGACCTCTGGATATCTGCTCTCTTTTTCTCGTTTTCTCTCCCTGTGCTTGTCCTCCTCTTACTGCTCTAAATATAGTCTCAACTCTTCTAGTCGCACACATACACAACCCCCCCCCACACACACAAACACACAATGGATCAATTACATGCAGCCCCATACATCTAGCTTGGCCAAATGTGGTGCGTGGTGCAGTCATCCCACATAAAAACCTGCTCCATCCTCCTGCCCGGCTTCAGTCGGCACAAACAAATCTCTTATCAAAATGATTTGTTTCGTGGCTGATGTTTGCTGTGTTCCCACAGATTAAAAGGGGAGATTTGATTATTTCACGACAAATAAATCGTAGGAGGCCTTGAAAGGCGGTGGGGAGCTTTTTCCACTGGACAAACTGCGTATGTTCACGCTGGAGTGAATGAAGGCTTTGTTCTACCTCACTCACTTCTTCCTTATATAGTAATGGCTTTGCTTTCCAAACGGGAGGGGCAGGCAGTATGCAGAGGTAGGGGCCGCTCTCAACTCAGTTTGCAGTGCCGACTGTATCAACATGGGATCAATTCAGACCCGGCCGGGCATGGACATTGATAAACCTCAGACCCCCAACGGCACTCAATATCCAATTTAAAGGGCCAGCGATTGACTAAAATGAATTGCCCTTTCTCCAGACTGCAGTGGCCCACTTGTTCAGGATTAGCTGTCTGGTCCTGTTCGTCCTGGGCTTGTTGGTTTATTTGTGCCCCTGCTCCATCTTTGTCTTTGTACTGTTGCATGTTATGTGCAGGGTTTTCTTTGTTCAACCACAATGTGACGATCTAAAGGCAAATTCAGGTCAGTCTATTTGTTAGGGATGAGGCCTGCACACTGCCGAGCTTCATCATACTGTAGTTTTGCAGAATTCTTAAAAATATTTTTCTGTGGATGACGTTTGTTCTTTACTGAGCAGGGTTTAGTGCTTCAAGATCCTACAAGACCTTCTGCATGCAGAAGAATCTGACAGAAACAGAGCCAAAGATGTGAAGTTTTATTTTTGAAAAAGGGAGAAGTTGAAGAAAATCTGATGTAATCATTTTTTGCTGTGATCCCAGACTGTGTGTCTTTTAACTCTGCATTGTGTTGACTCTTCTTACTCTTTGTTTGCCAAGGGCCAGTGATAAGAAGCGTAACCTGGCCCAGCAAAAGGCAGAAGCTCAGAGACGGCTCTACGGACACGGCTCCATGAAGAAGCTCTCAGCTGCTTCTTCAGACTGGGAGAAACAGCGTCACACACTTGAGAGAAGGAGAGAAGAACTGGTAATACACAAAGAAAAGAATTGGTTTAAAAGTTATAATTCACTTCGGAAGTTAGTGAGCAAGATTCTGCTTCATGTTTATACTGTTACAGTACATATATTCTCTCTGCTGGCTGCTGACCAACTGCAGTGGAGCATCTGGCATCTTAAGCACCACTGCAAGGTGTTTTAGTTATCATAATATTTATAATAAAGCACATTAGAGAATGTTGCAGCCTGCTTTTAACACTTGACCAAGCTAAAAGAAAAAATTACTCATTGAACCATTTCATATGGAGAGCAATGCATGCTGGTTTATTTCTCTGAGCTACCGGTAGCCAGTTCAAGTTACTCTCTTTTGTGCTGGACCAAATCACTGAGCAATAATCTAACTGTGATAAAACTAAGAATTGCTCTAATCAGGTGGTTTAATAGCTAGTCATTATCTTTTTAGTTTTATAGCAGTCATGCCTAATTTCCACCACCAATGTGACTCCTTCAAGGTATTTTACCATCAACAGTGATCCCTCATAACTTTGTGTCCGTTACTTGTTCAATAGCTGTATCCCTTATAGCTGAGTTTGCCACCTTGAGACCTTCTATCTTTTCTACAGTAAGAAGCCAATTTATTACCTGTTCTTTTATTAACCTTTATTCCTCATTTAAAACCATGCTAAGTCTTCCAGGTGTGTGCGTGCTGATGCATACATTGTGGAATCATCAGCATCAGTCAGGCATAATTCAGAATAAGAGGTAAAGCATCTTTAAATATGTAAAATAATAGCGACCCTAACAGGCCTTCCTGAGGCACTCCACAACCCACTGCTCTTAACCTCAGATTAACTTCTATTAAAATGTAGCATAAATTAAGCCATTCTTGGCTAATCTACAGGATAAACAAACTTTTCTTAACTTAAACTATTAAGAAATAGCCACAAAAATCTAATCTGCTACATGTTTGAGTTATTTAAATCCCAGACTTCAAAAACCAGCCTGGTGACTGAAACAGTGGCTGTGCAGTCATGGTCCTCGACCCTGAGTCATGAGATGCCGTCTCAGTAAAACCCCAACTACATGAGCACAAAAGATCAATACTGACTTCAGCGATTCAGGGGCAGGTGATCATCAGAGATGTGTTTAGAGATATTATACAAGACATTGATTTAACATATCAATCACTCTACCCCAAAAAATCAAAGAGTTTAAAGTATTTCCTCAGAAGTGAAACAAGATGAGCTAAAATGAGAAGAAAAGCCAGAGCAGAAAGTCGGTACTTCTCACTCCTACGTCAAAAGAGTCAAAGTCTATGTTAGACAAACATACCATTTAATTATTTTCTTTTTGAAATGAAGGACTTGGGGGAGCTTTTCTCATCTGTATGGGGAAAAGTGGCAGCTACTAGTGCTTTATGTCTCCACCCTCTTTGATTAGCCTTTTGATCAGCCACAGAGGTAATCAGTGGGAATAAGGAAAGATGGCGCAGAGGCTCCATTTGAAAAAGGGCACTACCTCATGTTCGAGTGCTGTTATGGATGAAGTGCGAGACTCGGTTCAGGTCTATCGAATGACACTGAAGTGGCAATGGTGGCGTTCTCCCCTCCTTTCTGCTTTCACAGAAAGTAGCCGGCTGAGCTCCATAATTATTCCTTTCTAATGTATAACTGTAATAGCGTAGATCGCAAAATGCCTTTAAATTATAAGTCACACTGATGGGGTGTGGCTGCTTTTTCCTATCTTTCTCTCCTCTCACAGTGTTGCTTTTATGACTGTATTCATGCGGATAAGGTAAGAGTGGCAGTGAACTTCACCTGAATGATTTCCCCCCCTATTTCTAGAAAGAGCGACTGGCACAGGTCCGCAAGCAGATCTCCAGGGAGGAGCATGAAAAGCAACATCTGGGGAACTACAGGTAAGGAGGCAAAGAGCCGAGGAGAGGAGGCTGTCCCTCCAGCAGCTCCACTCGCTGTGTTCGTGCCAGCGTCGCTTACATTTACGGGGTCATCTGCGGAGTGCCAGGCTCTCGGGAGAATAAGTACTGTTTCTGCAGACGACAAACAAAAGAAAACAGTGTTTTGGGGGCAGAATAATTAAGACGGAGAGAATATGTAAAATAGAGACAGGAAATCTGAGGTAGTGTGTAATGTCGAGGCTCAAATAGTTACTCCACGATGCAAGGTTACCTCTGCAGCATTTTAGAAATTCAAATTAGCATGTATACCTTGTTTGACAGCTTTTTTCCATCTCCTCTTTTCCCCCCACACCTTTTCTTTTCTCCTGAAACTCCACCTTAGATTTAGGGCGACGTCGAATGTGTCAATTTTTAATAGTCACCTCACAGACAGAGCAGATCTACCTTAAAACATGACTCAGCAATATCGATGTTCCTTCTCTCCTTCAGTTTATTCTACTGCCTCTGTCTCTTCATCCAACACACACACACACACACACACACACACACACACACACACACACACACACACACACACACACACACACACACACACACACACACACACACACACACAGGTCTTGACTTTCCTAGTCTTTCTCAAGCCCTTACACAGACACACAAAACACACACTTACACAGACATACAGACAGACCTTGTTGAAGTCTCCACAAGTCTAAGTGACTTCTTGACTCATCACTTGACTGAATGGCTGAAGTCAGAATACTGATCCCAGACTGCGTGAAGTGCTGTCACCTCCTTCCTCTCTTCCGACAGGCAGCCAGACAGCCAATCAGACAGGCTGAGATCTGTCTGGAGCACCCCTAATAAAGACCCCTTAGCATTCAGATGGTGTTCCAGCGCTGCACTGGAGTCTGATTAACACACCGCCTCTCATTAGATGAGTTCAGGTAATGAACTTAGTTACATTAGATGAAACTTGCATCAGGTGCAGACAGACATGACCCTGTGGCCGCAGAGGGAAACCCAGCTGGTTTGATGCCACCGTTGCTGCTCATTTTAACACCTTTTGGTCTGTTGGGATCAGGAGGCTTGAGAGACACTCGTTGAGCAAAATGGAGAAACTCACGTGAATGGAATATGAATTTTAGTTTTGCCTCTTGAAAAATAGGAAACATGTGGCAGAAAATACGCCTCAGCATGAACATTTTATTTGAGGTTGAGGGTCGCCCTCAAATAAAATGTCCATATGTTCAGATAAGGCTGGTTCCAAAAAGAGGGAGCAGTTAACACCCACTATTAAAGTGTTGACCTACTAGTTTTCAGTCAAGTGATTTATGCTGCACTTTGAGCACTGAGTAGCGCTGTCTCTTTTCAAAATGTATTATTTCAATTCTGTTCATGCAGACGTTTTTAAGAGAGTATCTCGAGGAAAGAATGTGGTCAATGTAACTTAAAGGTGGACACAAAAAAACATAGGATGTGTCATTGTTGCCGCATTGTGTATGTTCAAATGGCAGATGGGGTGTAGTTTAAACTTTAAAGGGAAAATTGGGCAATGTTAAACTCTACTTGGGATTGTAGGTGTCAACTATGGGCGTCTTATGTCTGTGTGTGTTTTTGCATCAGTGGCCTTTTTTGCTTCCCATTAATTCAAAATCTCTCTAAATATGTCAGAGTTGAAGCCAAACCATTTCCCTGCTTTTACACTGACCAATGCTAAATTTGCTTCCAACGCTGTTGTTTTAATTTGAAGGCCAAAGCGATGATTTTAGGGGGCGTCTGGAGATGTATTATGAGGATAACCAGGTGGAGGTTTATACATTTCCCTAATCCCCTCGGGCCTAAGATAAACACTGAGCACTGTGAGTTTAGTCTTGAGGGCACAAAACTATGTGGAAAGTGTGAACTTGAGGCACATTAGCAAAGACGGCGACAAACGGGAAGGTAAGTGCACGTCTCAGGGAGGATGTAATGTTCGAAAAAGCAGACGTGCATTAGTGCATTACTTTCTTAACTCAAGGTCTCTGTTAACAGCTACTTTTCTCTGTGTTTTTTTTCTTTGCTCCCTCGTACTTCATTCTTCTCCCTTGGTCCCACCACTTAACTCTTCTCATGCGCCGGCGACAGCCATGGCCGGAGGCATTAAGTTCCTGGGTTGTCTGTCTGTCTGTCCGACACCTGGAGCATTTCTTCAACTTTGGTAGAAATGTTCACTTGGAACCAAGGATTGGACGTATTTGGTCAAAAGTCAAAGTCAATGTGACTACAACACAAGACACACACACTTTTGGCCATAACTAAAGAGTTTAATGCCAGTTATGACGAAATTTAATATAAATGTCTCGTAGGATAAAATGATAAAGTGGTGACATTCCATAACCAAAAGGTCATAATGTTATGCAAACACTTCTCTGGCCAATATTCAAGTCCATAACTCAGGAACAGAACTTGAGACTGTGACCATATTTCCTGTAACTTGACTGGTTGGCGGCGGCACACAACCACAGGGCAGTAATTCTGCTTGTCTCTGCATCACTTCACACCTTCAGCTGAAATACTTATAATTCTCTCCGTCTGTGTTTCCCCTCCTGCTTGCTCCATCACTCTCACCTGCTGTGTTTTGACCTCTCTCTCCGTGCCCCCCTCCTTCCAGACCTCCTCCATCTTTCCTCAAACTCTGGCTCTTTCCATCTTCGCATCCACACTCATTCTCGCTCATTTTCTTCATCTCTTCCTTTGCCAACTCTCTCTCCCCCTTTTCTTATCCTCCCTTTTTTGTCTTTTATCTGTCACTGCTCCCTGCCTCCCGATTCTGTCACCACTCCTCCTCTCATCTCGTATCCTCGCTGAACCCCAATCGCCCTCTTTCTAGCTCTCCACTCTATCACTTCCACTCCTTTTTTCTATTTTGTCGTCTCATGCCTTTCACTTTCCATCTTCACATTTCCCTCATCTCCTTCCTCCCTGCATTGATGACCCTCATTCTTTGCCTTTTTCTTTTTCTCTCTTTCTCTACTCCTCCCTCACTCTCTTTGCTTTTCTTTTTGTGTCTCTGTGGCCTACAGACGTATTTACCCCCCAGACGACAAGCTGCTGTTGGAGAAGTATGAAAGCCTGCTCTCGGCCGCCTTTCAGACCTTCCTCGCTGGGCGAGCTGCCTCACTTCAAAAGGAAATGAATAATCCTCTGAAACGAATGAAGGCACGTACGTCAGTGGCAGACTGTCACACACACACATGTGCACACTCCCACACACCATAGAAACCTGCAGAGACTCCCATACAAGCATACACACAAAATATACAGACACTTGTGGACAAGCACATGCCAAAGAGGGATGGATGTGGCATGTGCAAATAATGCTGAAAGTTTGCCGCAGTCCTTGTATTTGTTAGAACTTGTGACAGAATGTTCTTCTCTGTGTCGCGTTCTCACTGTCATTCACTCACTTTCTCCTCAGATACTTGTTGTGCCCCTTGTGTACATGAGCTTTTAAAAGCAAACCAGATCCCACACAGTGTCATTTTTGTTTCAGTGCAGCTCTTCAGCTTCTTGCTGCCCACACATTAGAATTTCTCTGCTTCAGGTAAATTATTTATTTATTGACACAGATTCAGGATACATGTTTGAACACATACAATGAAGTGTGTGAACGAGCACACATGTGAACTCGTGCATGTCTGTTGCAATGCATTGAGCGATGTTTTTCCACAAAAGTATAAAATACAGTTATGATGAGGAGAGAAGTTGATTCTCTAAAACACGACTTCCCAGTAGAGAGGGGTAGAACAAATATCACAAGTCAAAAGATAATGTGGTTCCGATACAGATAGTAGTTTTGAGATGTTTGGCTCTTTTTTAAAAACATTTGAAGTTTTGCAACAAACTTAAATTCCAAATGCACAACAAACAAGAGAAATAGGGAAACTTCTGTTTTCAAGTCTGGTGATGTGTTCAGATGAAATATTTGAAACAAACAGAGGAAGGCATTGTGAGATTGTTCAAACGCATCGAGGAAAGAAGTACTGATGCGTTTGAAAGAATACACACAAAGAAACTACAACATCAAGCCACACCAAATATTACACACTCATATATATCAGCTCCCTAAAAATGTCTGATTTATATCATCAAAATCCACAAGTTATTTCGTGGGAAATTCACCAGAAATGTTAAAAAAATTGGACAAAAAAAAAACCAGCTCCAAAAGTGAATGGGTTCTTCTGTCATAACTTCACCCTTCTACCAAGTTTCAAAAAATTAGGTTTAGTTGTTTTTGCAAAATCCTGCTAAAAGACAAATAGAAAAAAAACAGCAATGGAAATACGAGGATGTCACTCAGTAGAGTGTTTACCTCCGCCAAGGACCAACTGTTGCTTGTCTGATTTTCATCAAGATTCATGAATTATTCTCTGAGGAATCAACAAAAATGTGACAAAACACCCATCTCAAAATGTAAATGTTAAAAAAAATAAAAAAGTCCCGGATCCACACAGAAATTGTATTGTTTGTTTTCCTGAACGATATCACCTCCTTACAATAAACTTAAAGTTATCCGTCTAAGTAGTTTTGCGCAATCTTGCTTAGAAACAACAACAAAAACGAGACAAAAACATTTTGGCACTAATATTTAATACTGAATAAGAATGTTTAGACATTAATATAACTACACATATTCATATTAAAGCACTAGGAAGAGATTTATACAACTGTTGCAGGTTGTGTAGAATCGAACCTAACTCAACTCTGTTTCATAAAGTTGTGTCCTTTCAAAAGTAGACTTTCTGCAGAGGTGTCAATCAAAGATCAGTGGGTGGAAAAACCAGGCTGAGGTAGGTTTAATTTATTCAGAACACAGAGATGTGGATCTCGTTCAAAGTAGGAAGGGAGGGAGATAATGGGGACAAAGGAGGCTGTAGAGTTTGTTATCTAACGACACGATCATGAGTGACAACTGGACCGTCCGTTTATTTAGGCACATTAATGGAGCGTGAGATCCTAATCTCATGATAAAGAAGGATGCTGCTGAATTTGAATGTGCCATTGTGATATTCATCAGACCACAAATAATGCATTTTATGCAAATAATTTTTCTACCCGTTCTTGAACATTACTGATGTATTTTCAAGCCAATCTGTTGTCGGGAGCTTGATTTATGTTACGTTTCTCGAAGGACTTCATAAGCATTTCTTTGTGCTCCTCAGCCTTGCTTCTGTTTAGTTGCTCCCATTGTTGCCGACAACACACAGATGGATGGTTGAAACACACAATCCAGCTCATTTATACCCTGCATGATTTGCAGTGTACCGTATTTGAATAGTGGAATTCATTTGAAGGCTGTTGTTGCCTCTTCAATGTGTTCAAGCTGCCTGTAGTAGAACCAGTAATCTTTTTACTCACAAAATACAAAACACAGCTTCCTTTGTCTCGTCAGGAGATAAGCTAATGTTGGACGAGCTAACCACCAGTTATCTAGTGTGTTTCTGGTAGCTTGCTGCATGAAAGTATAAACTTATCAAGATGTGTCTACTTGTAGCCATGTTGCTTGCAAACCAGGGGGCTAATTAATTAGACAGTGCATAGGACCCATACTGAAAGTGTAAGTGCACACCAAAAATTGCCTGCAGCACAAAATCAGATTTTTAAAAGCCTGTACCCACACACCTTGAGGCAATGTTCCATTTATAAATCATAATCTCAGCCTCATATCCCGCCCACATTCAACCATAATTTATCAATGAAAAGCTCCTCATATAAACGTTGATGCATATATGAGCCTGTTGATCAGTGGTTTCTAAATGTTGAATCATGAAACAGTCGAGAGGGAGACCGAGAAAAAGGATTTTCTTTTTTGACACATGAATCAAGGTTTCTGATTGTACAGGAGCTGTCACTGGCTTTATTTTCAGACTTTGCTAATTTACACACTCCATATGTGGAGGTGAAGGTGTGTCGGGCAAACTGTCAGGGAAAGGCAGAGCGTGCGTGCGTGTGTATGCGTGTGCGTGTGCGTGTGCGTGTGCGTGTGCGTGTGCGTGTGTGTGTGTGTGTGTGCGACAGCCACCTTGTGTCACCCAGTGCGCTCCGTGCTCCTGACAGCACAGTCGTGTTCACTGCAGCAATTTTACCCACGGAAACTATGAAAACTAAAATTGTACTTGTTGGTTTATACACAGTATTAGAGGATATTCTGAAAACTATTCACATTATGTTCTAGTGGTTATTAATGCTGTTTGATGTTACCTTCGATTTCCAAAACTGATCATGATAATTTAATCAGTTCTACATTAGTTGAGGTGAAAAGTGCTCAACAGGTTTTACGTTTAATATCAGGGAAAGGCAGAAGACAGAGTTTCCTGAATCCTGCCATCTGACACATCCTGGAATCAACCTTGCCTTTCCACACCTGTGGTGCTCTCCACAACTCACCACAAGTGTCAGCAGCACACAGTGCGACCCTCTCCTCTGCGCTCAGGAGGGGGAAATGTGGTGGTGAGACAGTGCTGATGAAATATTGAGGGGAATCAGATTTGAGATTGGATTTGGTTTATATCTTAGCCTACAATTGAAAGGTGCTTATGGAAGAGTTATGGCCCACCTAAACATAACGATGATCTTATAATAAACCAAAGCCTCTGGTTTTGTGCATCCGTCACCATTATTTGGCTCATAACCCTGGTGGGAACCATAATGGATCATCTGACGGGCCTGTTGCTGCTTGGTTAGTCTTTGCTGTTGCAAAGGGCCCAGAGTTTATTTTCCAGCACACCATCAACATATCTGTTAAGCCTGACAGACATTGTACCCACAGGACTCATGTTCGCTGCCTTTGTGGGCTTCTCAGGGCCATGAATTGAAAAATGTCATGGATTGTCACACTGTCAAAGAAAATAAAATGTATTTTGTAATCCTAGCAATAACATGCTGACGCACGTTGCCAGGGAGCACACAGAGCAGGCTTCCTGGCTTCAGCTGCTGCTCAACAGACGACGCAGCCACAGGTGACACTGGTGTCTGCAGGGTCTGCACCCCCCTTCTCCCCATTTACATTACAGTCAGGTTGACAGGTGTGCATCACACTGTCACCTCTGTTGTGGGCTATCTCTGTTTTCCTGCTTACTTATTTGATGCAGGGGCATTGCAGTGAAGGCACAGCAGGCATGAAGACATTGGCATGGGGCTTCTGAGCAACAACAATTTCTTTCTATGATCACCTGGGCACAGGAGCCTGGTAAAATGATCAGGAACCCCGAACGAGGCCCTATGCCGCTTTCTGCCAAAACCTTTGTAAAGTTTGAGTTTGGTTGAAAACAATAATGTCAATCATGTATCTTGAATTGCTTTTGATTTGATATCCTCCCATTTCTCAATTTTCCCAAGGTGTTTTTGAGCAGTTTCTAAAATAGAAAGTGTTTTCAGATGGACGCTCACAGTCAGTGCAATTCAAATCAAAGTGCTTCACATGTACATTAAGCACAAGAGTATTATGAATCAGTAAGGCTCCACTGTTTTCGCCATTTATAAATTGTCACATAAGAGGGATATTCTAGTTAAAAAAAGAATCAATAATATTGATTTGTATTTTTTCATTCTCACAAATCAAAAAATCCCTTTCCTTGCTGTGTCTCAGAGTTAACTTCTGGTGACTGAAAGTAAAGTTAGACGCAAAGAGAAAACCCACTGTGCTACTGATGATGTTGTACAACAGGCAGAATTCAAAATGCAGCATAACTGATGCAAAGTTCCTGAAACCAGGACAACTCATCAATCGACTGCAGAGTCGAGCAGTGGACGGCATTTGAACCTGCACCTTCAGTCAAACCTTCACTGGTGAAAAAAGTGACCACATCAGCAGTTTAGAACTTCAGATTTGCAGATGTGGACCATCTACAGGCAAATAAAAGAAAAGCTTGTGCAGGTGAACCCATGCTGACCACATGGAATAAGCATCAAAACGTTTTATAGCTAATGTTCATGTAAGATATTCTTTTATAAATTGGAACATACTTTCTGATGAACAGTGTCATTTCCTATCCACTTCCCACTAAGACTATGATTCTTGCTTTGAAGAAGAACCGAGGACATCCTGACCAGATTTTATTTGTCTAAAGGAATAAGCACGGCAGACAGTAATAAATTCCTAACCAGGGAAAGTGGAAAATATCCTCTGACCACATTACCACAGAAATGCAAAAGACAGAATCATCTGTCAAACGGCCAAGAAAAATGGAGTCACAGTGTGTCATGGTAGGAACTGCCAACAATATTTAAAAAAAGATTTTGGGACATTGGTTGTCTGATGCCAAAAAAAGACATGTTGTGACACTATACTTACTGAGACCAGAGATCATCGGCAACAGAAGGAAGCTGTAAAAGGCAGCTTCATATCAAACAAACTGTTAAGTTGTATAGCAATGATAAAAATAAAAAAAAACATAATTTGAACAAGTTACTTATTTTTGACAGCCAGTGAATGCTAAATAAGAGCTTGCTAAAGTCTTTATGCTGCATCATATGATCTACATAGAGTGTGGCTTGGGTCAACATTTTCTGTCTGAACCCAACTGAGCCCAAGAGAAAGGTTAACCGAGTCCGACCGGAACTCGACAGGCATCCTGCTTTGTATGTCTGAACCCGAAGAAGAAATCAATTCCAACCGATGTCACAGAATCCAGCCTGGTTGTCCGAACCAGACCTGAGTGGATGAGTCCCGATGGGCTCAGGCTTGTTATCCACACTGTTATGTACATTAGCTGTAATTCAAACACTTGTAGTTCAGCGAAACCAAATAGCTTTCAGATCAACTGCAATTTCTGTTTGTGTTAAGTTCAGTTTCCCCCACGTTTTAAAAATGTCGTAACTTCCATGAAATCTGCTTTGGTGTAATTTAACAAGTTAAATGTGCCTCCACTGCTCTTTAAACCTTTGGGCAGGTGCGTTTCACCTCGTCAACGTTGGCAGACTTAACATAACGTAGAAATTCAGCAATAAATACTTTTTTATGTTTGAAACGTTCAAGTTAAAGAAACAAATTCAGATTTTAGTTGTCTGCTCATCAGGTCCACTTATGCAATTAATTTAGTGCATAACATGTTATAGCATCCAATCTCATCTCAAAACAAATCGTTTTTCTTCTTCTCTTGGGCGCTTGTTTAGGTCATTTTGATAAAGTAAAAACTCCCACTAGTGGTAAAAAAAGACTTACAGATAAGGTAATATGTCACTGTGCACATATAGCAGGTGCACAAATGTTTCAGCACACACACACATACCAACAGAGAGAGCCAGGAGCACACTGACCTTTTCATAGACCCTTCCAAAAAAGCAGCTGATGGCTAATCTGAGAGAAAACAACCACTTTTCATCTGTATTTGAGAGGCAAGTGGGAGCTTTTGTGTCCCAGCCGTGAAGCAACATTAATCACCTTTGCCTTCATTTCAGCATCAGCCAAATGGCCAAGGCCCCAGCACATTGGCGATGACCGTGATGCCGCCTTTTCCAAATTCAGCCTCTCTGAGCGCTGCCAAAGAGCAATGCATGTTCAGCCAGGGCCTTTTTTTTCTAACCCCTTGATAAGGCACACTGGCCTGTGAAGTTGAACTTTTTCATCCCTCCACTTTCTTTGAAATAACTGAAGGTCTTTGGGTCTTTCTCACATCTCATTTTGACTTTAAAGTCATTATTTTTAAAGTTATTTTTGCCTTTATTAATAGGAAAGCATAAGCGTGAAATGGGGAGAGAGGGGAAGACGTGCAGCAAAGGGCCGGGTTGGAACCGAACGTGCGCCCGCTGCAGGACTCAAACCTCCGTATATCAAAATATTTTAATCGTTGTTTCCCCCCCCCCCACATGTCTGTTTGTTTGTTGGTTGGTTTTTTTGTAAGCAACTGAGTGAGTGGAAACAGTAGACATGTGTCCCAAGACAGAACCCGTTTAATTCTGGCTTGGATCCAGATCCGGGGAAGATCCAGGAATTTGTATTCACTTTCTTTAACATTGCAGGAGTGTGTTTTAAAACATTTCCATTGATTTCTCTGAGAATAATTCATGGATCTTGATGAAAAATTCAGGTATATTTAGGGTAACGATATGTATGAGTGTTTGCAATTTGGTGCAGATCAATACAAAAATCTGGATCTCGTGAATTTGAATGTGGTTTCACAAGGGAACTGTTGATTCTTGGCAGAGATATGAACTCAGCAACTTTTGCACTTTGTTCTCATATACCTCGTTTTTCTCTATGTGTTGGCGCACAGGAGGAGGACATCTTGGATCTGCTGGAACAATGTGAACTGGATGACGAGAAGCTGATGGGCAAATCCTCCAGGCAGCGAGGACCTAAGGTACGTGAGAGAGTGAGAGTGATAGGTAGGGACACAATCTAAGTGTGAGGAAGGAGAGTAGGGACCGCGCGCCTCATGGGACCTGAGCAAAAGTGCAAAGAGTGTTAGTGGGGAGGCAGGTACGCAGATGCCTGGAGCTGACTTCCACAGAATACACATAGGGTCTGATTCAGAAAAATATAAGCGGGGAGGGGGGTTATAGGCGGGAAAAGAAAAGAATCAGAAAGAGGCCCAAAGAAAAGACCCAAGTCCCCCAGGGGACAGCTGTCAGGCTGTCTCTCTCTCCATGTGCTATCTTTCTTTCTGTCTGTCTGTCCCCCTCTCTTTCTCTCCCTCTCTCTCTCTGTCACATACACCTATACGCCCCCTCCATTTCCCACGACAGCACATTACTCCCTCCCTTCACCTCTCCATCCACTTCTCTCTCCCCCCTCACACATCTACATCCATCCCTCACTCCAGGGTTAAATTGGCTGGAACACTCAAACCGTGTGTTAGGGACTCGACAGGGCAGTTCGACGCTGCATTAGAGAGGCCTGAGCTGCAATGAGGACTTGTTCAGACACAATCACTGTTGTCCAAATTAATTTGGGCCCCGTCACTTTCGATGATGCCGAGTGTACAGCGAGACACTGAGAGCAGGGGGAAAAAGAAAAGAGTTGTGACGGATGGATTCACTCCTCGGGGTACAGCGCTCACAAGCCATCTGGTGAAACTGAACCATCGAGGGCACGGAAGCTAGAAGAGAGGATCGAGGCGAAGGGATTTTGAGGGCAGGAAGGAGAGCGGAGGTTTGTTATCACTGAGGATGGCGAGAAAGGAAGTGAAATGGCGAAGGTGCCAAAGAGTTGGAAAGTACCTGCAGGTTTTCTTTCTCTCTTTTACTCTTTATGATTCACACCTCCTCACGTTTGATCCTTGTGGCAGTTCCCTCTTCCCACAACTTTCACCTCAGTTCACCCTTTACCTTGACTTTACCTAGTTACTCCTCTTGCCACGTCTCGGCAGACTCACACATATGTTTCTCTCTCATCTCGTCTGTTCAGTGTTAAACCTCCTCTCTTTGTCTTCCTCTCCTCTGTTTATCCAAAGCCGGTTCCTGCCTGGTATTTTCAGCCCTTTTCTCTGCCTCTCTCTCTGTTCATTTCCGTTCCTCTCCATGTATTCAATGCCTGCCCTCTGTTTCTCTCCACTCCCATTCTCAGTCTCACCTCCTCCTCTTTATTTCTCTCCCCATCAATCTCATGTTCCCATCTCCCCCCTTTATTCTCCTCTCTTGTATTTAATCTCTCTCTGTCTCCAACCCTCTCTATCACTCACCCACGCAGCTTTCCGGCGGTGACTGTGTAAGCCCTCTGATCACTTCCTGTCCATTAATTTGGGTGGCCTGACAGCGCTGCCCAAGCTAACCATTGAATAACAGATGTATAAATGTTTTATTAATGCTCTCAGTTTGTTCCCTTCCAGGATGTGAAATAGACCGTCGACTTAATACACGTCAAACCAAAAATATGTTTTTATGATTAACTTAAATGAAACTTTTAAAAAAATTGATAAGCTAAAAAGCTCTTAAATATGTAAGTTTTTTATTTAATTCTATTTCCATTGCACTTAAAACATTTTTTTCCTTTTATAATAACAACGTGTTGGCAGTATGCCTAGTTTGTAATGTCTCCACGTGTTCTTTCTCAACGTAAATATTAGCCCACTTTAATAAAACTACACAAAAACCAACGTGGGACTGAGAGCTGTGTCTATAAACTGCCTGGTCAGAATTTATCACAGTACTCTCAGCTTGGCTGTGGAAAAGATTATGGATATGGATGATATCTTTCCTTCATATCTGTTGTACTGGACATAAATCTTAATCTTCATTAATTATGGTCTTAAAAAGTCTTAAATGCATCTTGTTGAAACCAGCAGAAACTCTGCATTAAAGTCAAACTGCAATCACATATTCAAAATTGAAACATCATACTGTACTTTCACCTACAATACATGAGTATGTTCACTTTGTTCTTATTACTAGAAATACAGTAAAAGGAAAGAAGGAACAACACTGAAGTCATCACATGTTCCAGCTGTCCTTGTACACAGTAATTCTTTCATTTATACAAACTGTCAGATATGTAAAACATTTGTTATTAAAGAGAAAATAAACATATGTTTTACTTTGAATTTAACCTTTACATATCCAATCAGGTCAAATTTGTTCAAGGTACGAAGGAGCTCGTGTTCCTATTTATAGTGACAGCCAGGGTTTATGAAGGAGCGCTTGTGTAACTGTGTCTTTGTGCATAATGAGCCTGCAAACAAACACATACATGTGGGGCTGTGGGCTTGGCCGTGTCACCGCCAGGTCTCCCAGTGACAGATGGTAGGAAGCTGAAGGTGAGGCGAGGCTGAGGGAGGTTGACAACGTCTCAACATCTTCATGATCAAATGCGCGTGTGTGTGTGTTAATTGTAAGGAGGTCATTTTTAATGGTTTAGGGTAAGAAAGAGAGCGTTAGAGGAAGGTCCCATGAGGATAAGCATAGGAAGGATGTGTGTGATGTAGCGGAAATGTGTATTATTGTGTCCGTTTCATCTGCATTTATTTACACAAAAGCATCTATATATGGATCTATGGGCACTCATTCTGTATTTATTTATACAGTATATATGCATTTGCCATGTTTCTCCTCGCTAGCCCTTGACCGCTATGCCAGAATGCAGCCAGACACCGAGACGTCAACGACCCGACTACCTGGCTGACTTCACCAGCGGCAGCAGCGATGAAAACTCCTGCTCCTCCTCAGACGAAGAGGAGGAGGAGAGGAGGAAAGCAGGAGGAGGAGGAAGAGGTGGGGAGAAGAAGGAGAAGAAAGTTTCCTACGACCTTGGGGAGAGCAAGGAGAAGAACTTGGCTGAGCGCTCAGGTAAAGCGACAGGATGCATAAATGTGAATGTCTTTATTTGGAAGCCAGAGTTTGATGAGTTTGACAGGGACCTGGTTTCCTGTGATCTCTCTTTCTTGTTTGTTTTTTGTTTTTTTGTGCTCGCTTGTTCTCCTCATACGTCTCGCTCTCTCTTCCTCCTGCCCTATCTGTTGATTTCTTTCTTTTTTAGCCAAAGCTTTTCATCTGATCACAGCAGTTACCTAAAACCAGCATTTATTGACTAAGATGGAGAATAAAGCAGAGACAGGAGAGAGACGTTAACGTATGTAATGATGCAATAAGGAACTTCGAATTGATCCAGTGATGGTGCAAGCACAGGACATCCACATCCAGCCTGGAGCTTTTCACACTTACACCGTGTGAAATATATATTCATAGTTGTGCTGAACACATTTATATAGTGTAAATGTGCACATTCGCACACACAATGCTGAGGGTTTTGCTTTGATCAGTGGCTGCGGTGCACGCGCCCCTGGTACACACTCTGCAGAAGCAGTGCAGGGCAGGGTTTGCTGGTATGAGCCAGCAGAGGCTACATTACAGATGTTCAGCAGCCCAGCTGATTGATGTGTGAAAATGGGACCAGATCCTTGGATTTGAATTAAAGTGCAAGCAGAGTGATCATAGCCTGTGACTCATGGGATGTGGCTCTTTGTTGCCAAGAATCTTCCCATCTTGAACAGCTGTAGACCCAAACACTCGCAGAATGTTTGAAAAGCACTTGAGTATAGAAAAAAGCATCTTGAATAAGTGAACAGTTTCAGTAAATGGAAGGTGAAGGAAGAGGCAGGGATGAAGAGAAGAATGAACTTGATTGGAAGAAAAGATCCTCTTTGTTGTTTACCTTGAGAACACCTTGAGTTTAATGTTTTATAGGGAGAGCAATGGGTTTTTAAATATTACCACAAATTCTCATAAGTCGCACACTTCAACTCACTATCTGCTCTCTGAGGTGAGACAGAGGACATCGCACGCAGTCATCTTATGTTCTGACCTTGAGAAGGGAAAAAAAATCTCTACTTTCAGCCATCGGTTTCACTACTCAATAGGGAGGAGCCTCGAATTAGCTAATTCTCTTTGTCACAAAATAAGAAAATAATCTGCGAAAGAGCCCAACTTTTGGACTAAGTATCAATGAGTGTGTGTGTGTGTGTTTGCGCGTGTGTGTGTGCGCGCAGAGACACACAGCAAATCTCTGCCAAGCCATAATTCATACCAAGCCACCAAAGGGCTGCTAGGACTAAGCCCCATAATGCTCTCATTTGGCAATGGCCAAATCTCGAAAGGTTCAGCAGCCACACACGCACACACACGTTGTATAATCACTTGTGTGCACAGTTAATGTCAGACAGACATACCGCACAAATAAAAAACACATGCTAATACACTGGCTGGTAGACAAGCTGGAGGAGTTTCAAGGGTGTGGAGAGTGTCAGTGTGAGTTTTCAGCTTCATTTTCTGTTTGCCTGTGTTTGAATTGTGTGTGTGTGCATGTGTGTATATCAAAAGTATTTATATTTCTATATATATATATATATATATATATATATATATATATATGTGTGTGTGTGTGTTCCAGAGACAGACAGAGAGAGAGCTGCTCCTTAATCCGTTCTGAAACCAGACAGGATCACTTTTAGTTTCTGGTTTTGCCTACATATGCTGCGGTCGTTAATCACACACACACACACACACACACACACACACACACACACACACACACACACACACACACACACACACACACACACACACACACACACACACACACACACACACACACACACACACACACACAGCTACTGGGCCAGTGGGCTGGAGTGCGGCTACAGGAGTTTTTAATGCCACACTTCATCTCCAAAGCCACCCGGCAACGGATGGAAAGCAGAGAGGAGAGCTTGACATTGACTGGGGGAGGCGGGGAAGGGTGGGGGGCTGAGACAGGATCAGGAGTAAAAAAATAAAATCAAAGTGTCACAGTGAGTCAGTGTTCCTCCCCCTCAACCCCCACCCCTCCATCTCTCTGTTTTCTTACAGGTCGCATGCACTGGAAACCTCCCGTCAAGCCGCTGAAAACCAGCCCCGCCCCCTCCGCATCGCCGACACTCTCTGGTCCAATCAGGCGCTCCATCTCCTGTCCGCGCTCCATCGCCTCCCTCTCGTCACCCAGTGAAGTGCGAGGGCTGTCTACCAAGCAATCGCCTACAGTCCCCGTGGCCACGCCCCTCGTCAGGCCGACCTCCGCCACGCTGCGCTCTCACTCGCTGAGCCGCAGTGGCTCCACCCACCGTGTGCCTCACAGCAACAGCCTGGGAACCATCCACTCCAACATAGTAAGATCAATAAAAACCCCACACACACACAAGGGGTCGTGTTCACCTCTTTACTGTTCACAATGAGTGAGATGGGTTGTCAGTCACTAAATTCATTCTCAGACTGTCAAGCTGTCATTTTCCTCAATGAGAAAATCCTCTGCTGCTTTACTACTAAAAGAAAAAATTCAAGAATTACTTTCAAATTCTGTTTCACAAAACACTGACTTGCAACTTAACCAGTTCTGTCACCACCGCTTTTACCCTTTTTACTGCTCCTCTCCTCCTCTGACATTTACTGTATCCTGGCCCACAAAGAATCTCTTAAGTATCTCCATGATACTGTAAAGACCCTCTGCAGCCCATGACAATAATCCTCTATTCTGTAGCCATCTGTTGCTTTCCGCCTGCCTCCTCCATTCCCTGTCCTTCATTACAAGTGCTCTGGCAACCTTTGAATACACTTGGACAAAATAAAATGAGACAGGATACTTTTTTTTAACACTGATTAAAAAAAACAAGTGGAAAACTATACACTGGAAAAAAGCCATAGCGTGCACTGGGTGTATGCTTGTATCCTGACATGCATGTATGTATTTCTCTATTTTATTCTCTGGTTTCTTGCACACTTGAGTTCCCCGTGGGAATCACACATGTGGGAATAACTACATGCTTGAACAGGATTTATGCAGCATGTTGTATGTTGTGGATGCTGCACTGAGCTAACCGCTATGTACATAAATAATGATCTGTAACTATAACAAATGATACTGAAGCAGCATCATACATTACTGAGCTCTCAGGGCATAACATACAGAAGATTAAATGTCTGGGAATAAGAAATAATAATGACTAATATATATAATACAGTATTCGATTGAGATTAATAAAATGTGCGCTGACATGAAAAAGTAATTAGTAAATAAAATAACAGCAGCCATTTAAATAGTAAAATGTAGTCAACGTATCAATAGTTAAATCAAATCAAATGAATTCCTTTTCCATGTGTGTTAGTAGCAGGTTATATTTGAGCATGGTATAGACGTGAGATGACACTAAAGTGCTGAATGAAACATTCACTTTAATAATGGATGTTTCTTGTATTCGTAAAGTGTCCATGGGAGTCTTGAAAGGTGCTTATAAATAAATGTATCATGGTGTGTATCTGTACGCAGAATGGGTTTTCTTGAGCTTTGTGCTCGACTTGTTTGTGTGTTTAGAGCGATCCGCTAATAAACCTGAGGAGTAAAGAGCAGGAGGCGGAGCTGGTGCGTCAGACCCTGGCCGCGCTCACCGCCATGAGGATCAGGTTCCCTGGCAAAACCGAGGAAGAGGCCGAGGCTGTGCTGGATGAGGTGGGTGCATGGTTTATCCAGTCTGTGTTTTTAATGTGTATTGAAATGATTCAGATTCTGAGGCAGAAACAAATTGTTACCAAGTATTGTAAGAAAAAGACTGAAATAAACACAGTTAAGAATGGGAATGAACATGGAGTACAGGTGGAGCAGAAATCCTGCTATATTCCCAGAGCCCCCTCTGTGGCCAGGTGCACACACTCTGCAGTCTAACTAAAAGTGACCTCCTCTCCTCCCTCCACAATAGCCCGTCCTCATTGGCCTGGCTCCCATTGTCTTTCAAATGACCCCAGTGACAACCTGTCGCTCAGTTTGCTGCCCCGACTCATTCCCCACTGCTCCTTAGTTTTAATCACTGTCTCCTCTATTTTTGGTCGGATCACCGTGCCCTCTCGTTTGCTGTGTGCACATTTGTTTGCATCTGTATGTTTGTGTTATTGCTTAAACTATTACTTGACTTTATGTTTTTCTAAAATATTTCTGTATATATAAAATGTGTCTCATAAGGTTTAACAGTATACCAGATTATATGGAATTAAATGATGGTAATTATGAATGTACTGTTGGTAGTAGTCTGCACAAGAATCCAATGATCTCCATATTAGATCTAGTGATGAGCCATAGCTATTGACTCACAATTATGCACTACTGCAGAAACAGCAGTTTTTTACATGCATTTTCCAAATGACTTGAATAAATTAAAAAATCATAT
This sequence comes from Hippoglossus stenolepis, assembly GCF_022539355.2. Lineage (NCBI taxonomy): Eukaryota > Metazoa > Chordata > Actinopteri > Pleuronectiformes > Pleuronectidae > Hippoglossus > Hippoglossus stenolepis. The sequence goes on along the minus strand of NC_061496.1, from coordinate 12,858,084 downwards.
TCGGATAATGCTGAAAACCAAAGAAAAAGAAAAATCTTTAAAAAAAACTCCACAAAGAGGCTGAGGCACCTTGAATTCACAGCAGAAGCAGAAGTTAGATGAAAGCATCCGACTGTCCCGTGTCCACCGACTCTGACCTCTGCTGCTTCCACTGCTGTCCCCACCACCAGCTGTCTGTTCAGCACCACTGCTCTCACAGTGCTGAAAGGACAGCAGCCACACAGTTTGTCTTCACTAGGCTAACTGATGCCACCAACATCTTCAATGGACAACATCTGATTTTAGTCAGCCACATGTGAAGTATACAGGAAGAGGTGTACCAGAGTGTTTTTATGTCACATTCGGGCCAAGGTCAACAATCCAAAAGTGGTTTTGTGGTGCCTAGAGAAGTGGGTATACTCTTATTTGTTTTTCAGCCCATCCAGCAAAGGATAAAAGTTGTGTGTCAGATGCATACTTGTATCAATACTGGCCCACAGACGTCAGGGTGATGGCAACTACATGATTTTGAGTCAACCAAGTTGTCTATGGGCCAGTAGTTTCTTTTTTAAACTCTCACATTGAAGAGTTGATTAGCAACAGACAGTTTAAGTCAGAGTGTGCCACCATTATAAAATTTTATTATTTTTGTCATGGGTCAATTTGGAAATATTACTCTATAAATATAACAGTTTGCAAATAGTACTATATAAATAACTTCACTGCATGTTTTACCTGCGTATAGCCTGCACTACACTACTGGCTGTGACTCTGTACTACAACACTCAGCAGCCGCAGCTAGAAGCTCAGTGAAGGCACCATCCTCCAACTATTCAAGACTAGCATAACATTGCTAATAATGATCTAATAAAGAAAAAATACATCTTAATAAATATGTAGTGGTTATAAGTAAGGTTAACTTAGGGCAAGTCAACCATGTAATTAACACATTCCCATACAATTTTCTCCCAAGAACAACGAAAAGAAAATGTGTGTGTATGTGTGACATGTGTGTGTGTATCGGGGGTTGTGAGAGACAATTACCACCACACCTGTGCTGTTAACAAACCCTAATGAGAGCGCTGTGAAAATGCAGACAAACGGCTGCACCTGTATCCTTCACTCTTCGCCTCGAGAGACAAGGAGCGTTCACTTTATTTTTTTATTTTATGATTTAAAGTTTGAGGTATAATTGGGCTAATGATGTGTTTGCATCAGAGAAATTGCCTCCTTTATCTTTCACTCAAACCCGTTTTTTTTTTTTGTGGCATTTGGAACCATGAAAGGTGAAATGTATTTAGCGTGTTTTTTTTAGGTGCTTTAATTGAGGGTAATTTGTGTACGTACGAAACAAATGTGACAAATGAGCTCGCTGCCTACCAGACAAGGTTCATGAGGATCTTATTTAGAGAAGAAGCTAAACAAGTAAAATAGAGAAAATACAGCCGGAAGCAGCAGCTCCTGGTTCAAGCTTCCTCAACAAAAGGAAGCAGCGCAGTCACCGCAAATTAAAGCTGCACGTAGCAATGAGTGGGGGTCTATGAGCGATATTAGACAACAAATATTCAAAAATTCGTTTTTCTTCATCTACAAATACAAAACAAGATTTACAAATTAGTTCAATTTGTGCATCATTTTGTGGTTTCACAAAAATATCCAACAATTTGATCACAAATGGACAAATGTTCATATTTATCCAGAAATCCATCATGTGTTTATGTGCTTCCGGGCTTTTGATGAATTCATGTGTAATTTCAAAGTGGTTTAAATAAGCAATGGAGTTATGTAATTATTAATGAACTTCATGTCTTGTGAAGTTTATTGGTCAATATCTTTAAAAGTAGGACATTTGGTAAAAATTGAACCCACGGTTTAGGAGATGTGAAAAATCTGTCATGTTAGATTTTTAAATACTATTTGTAGAGCAAATTGAGCTGGACTTTGATCTTTTATTACAAAGCCACAGATTGGTCGCATTGGTTTTGCAATTTCAGCTTTTTTGACCAAAATAATAATAATGATATTAATCAACTGATACAAAAATAATGCACCTTCGAGGCTCAATAAGTAACTTTCTGGAAAGTGAAAAAAGTGTTTGTTATACCTTAGCTCTGTATCTGTTAATCCTTGGGGATTGTTTGTTTTATGTGTGTGTATGTGTGTGTGAATACACATAAAGTTTACACTGGAGATTCCCACTGGGAGCACTGTTTGCAGGGGATCTAGAATGCTACATGTGAGGTTTACACCAGTGGGGAGATATAGACTAAGTCAACAGAACAACAGTAACAGTGGCTGTACGTACACAGTGGTGCTGGCACTAGGAGCAGGTGCTTGGGGGATATCCAGCGCAGCTTTTGAACATAACAACACATGCCCAAAGGATTTATCGCACACTGAGGAAAAGAAAGATCGTAAATCAGTTGTGTTGCAATTCACCAATAACACAGAAAACCTACCTGTAATTCTTCAGCCAGTTTTATATGTTTGAAAATGAACTTGACTCATTTTTCCATAAAAAGCACCAACTAAGAGCCAACAAAAAGTACATTATTTAAACCATTCATGAGAAATTGAGAATTGATGTTTTAAATTATCTGCCTGGATCATGCAGACCCTCATTTCAAAGCAAGAGTTTTGAGTCTGAGGCCGTGTGAGATAAAAATCTACACTAGTTTTGTAAAACAGGCAGGAAATTGGTGTGATGCCAAAAGTTCAAACTACTCTCCCTGCACACTGAAGACAGAATAACAAGCAGCGTAGTGTTGTGCTGCAGTAAACACTCACAAGCCAGATGCCAAATATCACAAAATACCAAACCTTTTCATCAAAAGAGAAGTCGTGCCATGTATGAACATGGAACATTTCCAAAGTATGAATGAGAGACAAAGATCCAGCACATTGAGTGATTTAATTAAAAACATGTCACATTGTTCTATGCAGTGACTGAACTGCACATCAATGGAAGAGTGGTGTAGTAACCTTTTTTTTAACAAAAGATTCAATGAAATGACAGAAGACTACTTTTCTGTTGTTGTTATCACCACCATAACCTTCTCCAAAGGAGTTTCTATATTTTTTCTCATTGTAATTCAACTTATTAAAGAATGGCAGTCTGTAATAAGGCAAGTCTTCTTTCTTTATGTCTATACAACTGTGTTTCACCCTGACTATTCCTCACTTAGATCCTTGACAACTGGAAATACCACAAACCAAAGGTGGCCTCCTATTGGCTGGTGAAGCTGGACTCGACCAAACAACGGAAGGTGAGTTTTTATGCTGGTATCAGACCTAAAGATATCTGGGTCAATTTATCTTGTCCCATTAGAGAACTGGACAATGGGTTGGCTCCACATCCTTAGTAGCTACCAGATTTTGTAAGAATATGTTTGCAAAGTTTAAATTACTTTCAGGGCTACCCACGTTATTTCAAGCCTGTTTGATATTTGCAAGAATCTTGACTAAAAGCCACTTTTCAAAGTGGTGAAAATCCTAAACCCTGAAACACAACAAGAGACAGTTCAACATAGAACATAAATAAAGGAGAGGACCTCTGAGATAGAAGAGTTGTTGCAGTTTATTGGTTTGTGAGATCGCTGTAGGGGGAAGCACTGGTGGAGATGTGGCCTCGTACTACAGAGGCTAACATTTAAACTGTGCTGATAGAAAAGAGTTTCAGGATTCTGGCTGGTATCTGTGTAAAATTGCACTGCACATAGAAACACAATTTTCTGTAATTTTATAAGCAACATTTGAACCAATTACAGGTCTAGAGGAAAGTTGAGGGATACACAGCAAAATGCCAAGAGGTATTTCTGTGTGATAAATCATGAGCGTGTGTCAGGTGACTGATCTCATTAATAATACTTACTTAATCTCTACAAACAGATTCTACATGAGAATAGGAAGAATCTTGGGTTCCACAAACCTTCTTGTTTCTAGTATGACCAATTTTGATTGCATATGAATGCAGATAGCTGTTAATAGAGATCAGCCAAAACGTTGTTTGGACCTGAAATGCCCACAAAAAAAAATTCATGTTTGCTTTTGTGTGAAGAATTGTGTGGATCATGTGGACTTGTTGGACTGTGACAGTGTACAATGAGTCGAAGATGGGACTCTTGGCCTGGATATTCACTCTCTAAAGCAGACAACCAAAATTATTGGTTGTTGCCCCCAGAGGCTAATTCGTCAACGATAGATTCTTACTGAACTTAATTGTAATTAATAACAGCGGAGTTCTCGATCACTATCATCATGTATAATGCTTCATTTCTGGATACATTTACTCTTAAAATCTTAAAAATGGGCTACAATCATCATTTGACATCTGTTTAAATAACCTCTGGTCGTTAATGCTGCTACACGATCGAAACCATCACCCTGTGTAAAGTGGACAATTTAAAAGCAGCTATGTCACCACTCTTGTTTATTCCTTTCAAAGTCTTTGAACAACTTTTAAAAGTAGAAATGTAATCCCCAAAATCAATTATTAGAGGGGGAAGAAGACATGTACGAAGATCATTACCCTGGCAGACAGTGAGATGTAGAGAGACCAAAGAGGATGTAAACAAAACAGAAGAGGGGACAAGACGTGAAATGGCAGCCAGTAGGTGTGTCAGTAATGATGCCATGTCTCAGCCACTGATATCTGCACAACAGTGTGTCGCTGTGTTGTGGGCTGTGGCGGTGCGAGCTGATGTTTTATTTGGAGTGGAGCAGCCTAATGAGCAGCAGGCAGAGGTCAGGAATGTAGCGCCCACCGCTCTGCCATCTGATTACCATACCAAAACATATCTGTGTGTGTGTGTGTGTGTGTGTGTGTGTGTGTGTGTGTGTGTGTGTGTGTGTGTGTGTGTGTGTGTGTGTGTGTGTGTGTGTGTGTGTGTGTTTGCTCATCTATCAGTTGGAGTGTGTAAGCGTGTCTCGCTTGCCTCATATTGCTGTAGGGAAATCTTGCCTCTTCGCATCACAAAACACACATGCACGCTCACACAGAGTTAGACGGGCACGTCAGTAATGAGGAGCGAGGAATCAAAGTCAAAAGAGCCACAGCGCTGCACTCTGAGCAGGGTGAAAAGAGAAGGAAAAAGGGTGGTAGAGAAGGCAGTGAAGTGGGGAGGGACGGAAAGAAGGAAGATGGAAGGATGGCGCAGGTGTTCTCAGAGTGCCCAGGAACTTCTGACACCTTCTCTGTGAGACTGACGTTAGTGCAGCAATTAGTCCTCTCCCATGCTCTCTCCTGCCTGCCCCAGTACTTTCTGTCCTGCCTCTACCAAGTCTCTCTCTCTCTCTCTCTCTCTCTCTCTCTCTCTCTCTCTCTCTCTCTCTCTCTCTCTCTCTCAACACACACTCTGTATGCACTTTAATACGGACGCACAGATCATCCTGCTCAAAATCTAAATATATATACGTGTACAGTCTGATTAAAGTAGTGTTCAGTATGTGTTAATGTGCTTTGTGTGCTGTCTGTATTTATTCATACATGCGAGCTTGCCCTTAGTTATTGAGTGAATCCATTATCTTCTGATAGCTAATTTTAAGGTATGATAAAAAGATCAGGAAAAAAAATTACAGTTGCCAACAAATGCAGATCAATTAAAAAAGCTGTCACCTCTAGCAGCACTAATTTCCCTCATTATCACATTCTTGATTTACACCTCTTCGTTTCCCTGTCTCACTTTCATTTTCTCTGTCACTCAGGTGTTGGACATTGTGCGCACCAATGTACGCTCGGCACTGCAGCGGATCTGGAGAGAGCCAGATGTGGAGAGCCTCCACCTCTATCGGCTCTTTAACCGAGTCTTCAACCGGCTGCTCTGGAGTCACGGGCAGGGCCTGTGGAACTGCTTCTCCAACACCGGGTAGGACAGTTTGTGTAGCTAACCTGCCCACTGTCATCTCCACACGCCTGCACACAGTATGAGAGCTGGGAGTGAATGTGTTGAGAGAGTAATCACTTCCAGTTTATGTTACAATGAATTATTTTTACAGGATGTTACCAGCTCTGCTGTCTTTTTTGAAACATGGTCTTTGTTAGAAAATTTACATTTGATCTTCGAAGTTAAGATGTAAGTAGGACATACATGCGTCCTGTTGTCATTACCTGTGGGCTAAGTCTACCTACTCTTCATTGATTGGCTTGTAGACTGATGCATCTGACGTTGCTGTGTTGTCATTTCAGTGGTTAGTAGTCTTTATGTTTGAATAGAGAACATGAATGAACCAGTACATTTGATTAATTTCATTGCCACTGTAATATCATTATGGTATCACTACCAGCATCACCTGGTTCAGACCATGGTCCCCAGCACCTTTCACACCTGTTTTTTGGGGGGGATTCAAGTCCAAATGTCCGCGGCAAACAAGGCAGATGTGAAAACGCCCTTTTGATGGTTCTATGTACATAACATAGAACCATCAAATTCAGAAAATTTGCAAAAACATACAATCAGCAAAAAGACCCTAATAAAAAAAAGATAGTAAAATGTAAGACTTGAAGTTTAAGTCAGATTTTAACTGCAATTGTAAAAAAGAAACACAAATTGTCCTCAATATTACAATGAACTTCCCTGAATGAGCTTCAGTTGCTGAAAACCAATACTTCAGAATCAAAACAAGTGATGACAGTGACTGCAGGGTGATGCAGTCACTGTCATCACTTGTTTCATACCACTGCATCCATTCAATAATGCCACTCTTCAATCTCCATAACTACAAGTAGACACACACACTTCGTGCAATCTCCCCATGTCCTTAAGCCCAGTGTTCCTCTGTCTGTCAGTGTCAGTGACAGCGGGGACGTTCTCCCAGTTTTATTTAGTTTGACTAAGGAAGCAACGGCAGCTGAATGACGGAGAGTGAGTGACAGAGCGACCAGACCCCGCTGCACTCTCCTGAAAGCTCTCGGGGATGAAAGAGACGTGATGCTCTGCAGAGACAGGGTGCAAATTAAGGTCACAAATCTGGGCTGTTAATCAGGGCTTTTTCACAGGTGAGAGCAAAGCGACGAGAGGGGTTGTGAGGCAGCAGGAAGGAGCTGAAAGGAGGCCTCTTAGTTCTTTTACTTTGGTTTGTTTTTCCGATGCTTTAAAGTTTTCATGTGGTTACTTTAGTTATTTTTTTTTTCATGCTTTCTTTGGTGGCTTCCTAAAAGATGAGTAACTGCAGTGACAGCCCACTTGATCCTGTCCCTAGAGAAAGCCCAAAACAGACAGACACACACACAGACTGGACTGTTTCCCATCAGTGCTTCATATGGGATTTCTTAACCACAAGAAGTATATTTTGTTTCTCTCAAAGCCAGACACACACACATGGCGTTAGATGCATCAAGATTGTTTCCACACATTTATTCCCTCAAAGACTTAAGCACGCCTCAAAAAAACCCTCCACACATATATACAGGCCTGACATGCAGACAGCTGCTGTGCTGGCGGCTTTATCGTCTGTGATAAAGGTCTGACCTTCTCACGTCTCCTCCTCTCCATATTCTTTACAGTTCTGTTGCTCACTGGCCGTGTTTCCCCCGACACAGAGGGCTCAGAGTGTGTAACTGAAGTCGCTGCCCACAGCTCTCCATTTTCCTCCTCCCTTCTTTCTTGGCAGTCGTAATTGAGGGAGGGCGAGGAAGGGAGTGAGTCAGTGATAGAGATGGAGGGGATCATAACCGGAAGGAGAAAGGGATAAGGACACTGTGGCAGAGAGAAAGTGGAGAGGAGAGGGATTGGAAATGAGACATTAATGGGAAAAAAAGGGAAAGAAAAGACACGGTTGAAGGGTAAAGGCCCAGGAGGATTAGCTTAGCCTAGCCTCAGCTAACCCCGGCTCGATGCACCCCATGCAGCTTTTGTCTGATCACAGCCTGCCCTGGATGATCTAGCTAGCTCACTAACCTATGGTTCCGCCCCTCCCTTACAGCAGGCCACGGCCCCAGCATGGGGGAACCCAACAGGGGGCCACGATGTCGTGCAGCGACGGCGAAGCAGAGCACCTCGAAAAGCACACGCTAAATCCGACTGCAGCTGCCCCTCCACCCTGCTCCTCTCTGTCTCTTGTTTGATATTTTATCTAAGGGACTTAACAACAATCAAACAGCCAAGCAGCTATTGTGGGCGATGAACTCAACAGGCTTTGAAAACGACTTAGAGGAGGAGAATGGAAACACACACAGTTCTGAACCCTTTCAGAGGAAGCACCCCCTGCCTTCGCAGAAGTGAAAGGGGGTAGACATCAAACGTACCCCCCAGGGTTGCGTGTCTCAGTTGTTGAAGCTCGCTCACAGTCGGGG